>NC_140258.1:4043961-4066786 GCF_949987555.1 Borostomias antarcticus
GATACTACTTGGAAGGAGTGTGTGTGTGTGTGGGGGGGGGTTTGACATAGCTGGCATAACATAACGTTAGCTAGCCGACCGGCTAACAATTGCTAGTTTCGTGACAACGTTGTGTCTAAGTAAATGAATATAGCATCTTAAAACATAACCAGTTAGCTAGCTAGACACAGTAGATAGTCAACTAATGGTCACACGTCTCTTGCATCTGACAACCTGGCTGGATGTATTTATTATGATATGATAGTGGCCTTTCACTAGCCTGGTGCGGGACTTGAGAGATGACTCCAGACAGCTGACGAGTCAAGCCCTATCCAATATCTGATTGGTTGCCAAAAAGGAGCGGCAGTGACGAGACCAGCGCCTTTCTGAAAAGTTGAGATATTTTCAACTGAGCGCTCCGCTCAAAAACAGCCGGAGTGCTCGGAAAAAGACGCTAGGTGCTGCGGTTTTTTTTAGACGGCCACCAACGCTCTCTCCTCATTGGAAAACAATTGAAAAAAGGCGCTATGTGGACACGGCCCCTTAGCTGTGCACTGTTACTTCACAGAAGCAGGATCCAGGTGAGGGCTGGGAATACGCTTCCCTGATTGGCTGGAAGTTCCACAGGAAAGAACGTTCTTCAGACACGTTCCGTCGCCGCCGTTGGAGAAGGAAGATGGCTCCCTCTGGCAGCCTGGGGGCCTCTGCTATCTTCAAACTGGAGGGGGCGCTGGTGAGTGTTAATCGTCTCTTTGGTGTGAAGTGAGTTTGTCATGCTCAGGTACTTTATTCAGAAAAGAGCCATTATTTGGAGTTGAGTATGTTCCAGATCCTTAAAATGGGCTTTAGCATGGAGCTCAGCAGCAGTATCTGAGTGATATCCTTGTATTATTCCTTAACATATGTCTGTTCCTGTCAGGTGGTCAACAAGAGTAGGTCTGGGCAAAGCTAAAACACTTCTCACATTTATAGAACGGTTACAGTAGAGTTTTTGTGCTATAGTACTGTATACAGTACAGATGTATTTCGGGTCGCGTGTTGTGTGTTGACCTCAATGTCTCGTGCATGTTTTTTTGAAGGGGGTGGACCACGATGAGAAGGCCAGTAAAAAGGATGCCGCCAAACTATCTGGTTCAAACACGCCCACTGTTTCCTGTGTTTTTCACCGTGAGTAGCTAGCGTTAATCCCATGCCCGTTGGTCTGATTAAGTAGCTAAGTCTTGATCACTCATCTGACCCCCCCTCCACTGGCCTTCCTGGCAGGAAGTCTGGAAATCAATGTTTAGAACCAGAATCAAGTTTATTGCCAAGTAATCATAACCTATTATGAGTACTTGGCAATAAACTTGATTCTGGTTCTTAACATTGATTTCCAGACTTCCTAGGAATTTGCTGTGGACTTTTGGTGCATAACAATAACGAAAGTGCAAGGACAAGTCAGGCCAGTGGAAAATACAGTTTGATAAATTTTATGAAATTAGTACCATGCCATTTTTTCCTGTGAAGTAGTCTAGGAGTTTATTATCTGGGTCCATTGTCAGTGGTTGGAATACTTGGAATGAAAATTCTGGTTTTGCTGTGCTGTCCATATCACTATATAGTACGTGTACTGTATTTTCTGGCTAGGGTCCAATGTGTACCACCTGAGAGTGTACCTGTATCAGGCCAGGAACCTCCTTGCTATGGACAATGACAGCTTCTCAGGTGAGATACAAAAACACAATTGTTTATGATGATACAGGTTATAACTGGAACAATTATCCGGTGCGATGTCTGCTCCTACTGTAGTCTTCAAGGCCGAGGCAGATCGCTCAGTAGGCTTGTCTCTCCCTCTAGATCCCTACGCCCACGTATCCTTCCTCCACGTCAGTAAGACCACTGAGGTCATCAGGACCACTGTGAACCCCACCTGGGACCAGACCCTCATCTTCGACGACATTAAGATCTACGGAGACCCCCAGACCATTGCCCGTAACCCCCCCAGCGTAGTACTGGAGCTCTTCGACAAAGACCAAGTGGTACATACTCTACTGTACTCTACTGTACTCTACTGTACTGTTCTGTAATTAACTACACAGGGAAAACAGCAAACATCTAATCTATTCCCTGTCTTAGAAACACCCAAATAAAGGAATCCTCTCGTTGTTGTATCCGTGAAGCGGTCAGGCCGGGTGTGCTGACCGGCAGCCTGTGCTGTGCGTGTGTGTGTCCGGCAGGGTAAGGACGAGCCCCTGGGCCGGTGCAGCTGCCCCCCGGTGGTGAAGCTCAACGCTAACGTGGCCGTCAGCCCCAAACTGCTCTGGTTCCCGGTCACCAGGAAGGGCCGCGGGGCCGGGGAGGTGCTGGTGGCTGCCGAGCTCCTGCTGAAGCACAAGGTACCGCGCAGCCTGGGCCAGCTGGGCTGGACATTCCCAAACGGCCGGGCTTTGGTTGGAGGAGCCGAGGAGCTGTCTGAGCGCTGCTAACATGCTAATGCTAACTGCCTGCAGGTGAATGAAGAGGACATGCCTCTGGCTCCTCCCAGTAAAGGGGGACATCTCTACATGGTTCCGCAGGGGATCAGGCCTGTGGTGCAGCTCACCGCCATCGAGGTGAGCCTCCCGGGCAGACAGGGACACGCCCGCACACCTAACCCCACGGCGTGACCGCACATGACCCAACCCTTTACATACTGTAGCTACTGTTGGTCACTAGGAAAATTACATCTTATCTCATCCTTTTGTGCCTGTGTGTATGCGTGTGTATGTGTGTGTGTGTGTGTGTGTGTGTGTGTGCTCCTGTGGGCTCCTGTGTGTGTGTGTGTGTGTGTGTGTGTGTGTGTGTGTGTGTGTGTGTGTTTGTATGTGTGTGCGCCTGTGTGGGCCTGTGTGTGCACCTGTGTGTGTGTGTGCGCGTGCGTGCGTGCGCGTGTGTGTGTGTGTGTGTGTGTGTGCGTGCGTGTGCGTGCGTGCGCGTGTGTGTGTGTGTGTGTGTGTGTGTGCGTGCGTGTGCGTGCGTGCGCGTGGGTGTGTGTGTGCGTGTGTGTTGTCATGTGACAGATCCTGACATGGGGATTGCGTAACATGAAGAGCTACCAGCTGGCCTCGGTGTCGTCTCCCAGCCTGATAGTGGAGTGTGGGGGGCAGGTGGTGGAGACGGCCGTCATCAAGAACGTCAAAAAGAACCCCAACTTCCCCGGCTCCGTTCTGCTCCTCAAAGTGGTACTGCCCCTCACCCAACTGCCCCTTACCCATCTGCCCCTTACCCAACTGCCCCTTACCCAACTGCCCCTTACCCAACTGCCCCCTAACCAGCTGCCCCACACTTGTCCTCCAAGACTTGCTGTCATACACATTTTGCAGTCATGATGATGATAATAATAATAATAATAATAATAATAATAATAATAATAATACAAAAATAAAACTATTTATTTATGTTATTTATGATGACATACATTCTGCTGTAAAATGTCACATGATTCCCTCCCAGCCAATGCCCAAAGAGGAAATGTACACCCCTCCAATCGTGCTGAAGGTGATAGACCACAGACCGTTTGGCAGGAAGCCCGTTGTGGGTCAGTGCACCATCGACTCACTGGAAGAGTACCGCTGTGACCCCTACCGCACCAACACAGGGGTGGTCAGGCCTGCCAGAGGTACCCCCGCACACACACACACACACACACACACACACACACACACACACACACACACACACACACACACACACACTCACACACACACACACTCCTCTATAGCACACTGATGCAATACTGTCTTGGCTCTTTGTATTAGTGGCCATGCTAGCGGCTGCCCCTGATGATGTCATCATCAACACGGACAGACCCATCTTGGAGACTCAGGTAATGGAGATCTGTCACTGAGGAGGAATATATCAGCAAAATGGATTCCTTTCCTGTTTGCCTTTTCTTTTTTTTTTTTACATTTCTTCTCAATTGTGCTCTAACTTTGTTTTCTGTATTTTCCGTGGTTCATGGTTTCAGTTGAATATGGAGAAGGTGAGATTTTTCCTCCAGTATGACAACTTATCTTTCCCAGCTAATCAATACACAGCACAGTAGTGTATGTATGAAATCCCACAGACTGACCTGAGTGTGTGTGTGTTCCAGGAGGAGGAAGCAGTCGACTGGTGGAGTAAGTTCTATGCCTCGACTGGAGAGCGTGAGAAGTGTGGACCGTACCTCAAAAAAGGATATGACACCTTAAAGGTGAGGAGAACGTTACAGTACGAGACACTCCGCAAAAGTTGAGCGGCTGGAAATATTTTCCTACTAGAAATATCTGTGTGTGTGTGTGTGTGTGTGTGCGTGCGTGTGTGTGTGCGTGTGTGTGTGGTTGTGTGCGTGTGTGCGTGCGTGCGTGTGTGTGTGCGTGTGTGTGTGCGTGTGTGTGTGTGTGTGTGTGTGTGCGTGTGTGTGCGTGCGCGTGTGGTTATCCTCCCCCAGGTGTATGAGCGTGAGCTGGAGGAGCTGTCAGATTTCGGCGGGCTGACTGACTTCTGTAAGACCTTCAGACTGCAGCGAGGGAAGACGGAGGGGGAGGAGGACGACCCATCGGTGGTGGGGGAGTTCAAGGTGACATGAAACCCTCTAGGGGGCAGAGGAGTGTGACCTTATAACCCCCCTGCTCTGTAACCATGTCCACCTAGCTTTTTTCAGTGAGAGTGCTGCTTGCATTAGCCTGCCCCCTGGTGGTGGTATGGAGTGGTCCCCTGCCGGATTGATCTCCGCCATCATCTGGAATACGCTGGATGGATAGAAACAATTGGGAATGTGCTGAATCATTATAACCAGTATGATCAACAACAACTGGGACCGTTTGTTTCGCCACAGGGCTCGTTCCGGGTGTACCCTCTGTCTGATGACCCGGGGGTGCCCGCTCCGCCCCACCAGTTCAGAGAGCTGCCAGAGAGCCAGCCACAGGAGTGCCTGGTGAGGATCTACGTGGTCCGTGGTATGGACCTGCAGCCCAAGGACAACAACGGCCTGGTGCGTTCGCGGGCCAAAGCCTGTCCTAGCCCCCCTGGAATGGCACAGTACACACAGCATCTCCACAATTCTCACAATATATCTGCTCATTTGTATTCTCTGTGTAGTGTGATCCATACATAAAGATCTCCCTGGGAAGGAAAAGCATAGATGACATGGATAACTACTTACCCAACACCCTCTATCCAACGTTTGGGAGGTATGAAAGTGGAAAACATTGAAGTACAATATTTTTTGTGTCAACAAAATGTTTAAAAGTCTTTTTTTCCTCCTGTTTGGAAAATACCAGGATGTTCGAGCTGTCATGCTTCCTGCCCCAGGACAAGGACCTGAAGATAGCTGTGTATGACTACGACCTGCTGAGCAGGGACGAGAAGGTGGGGGAGACGGTCATCGACCTGGAGAACAGACTCCTCTCTCGTTTCGGCTCCTACTGTGGCCTGCCTCAGTCATACTGCATGTGAGCCTGGGGTTACCTTCATCAATCTGCCTGTGTCTATCAACCCAATTGTGTGTGTGTGTGTGTGTGTGTGTGTGTGTTGTGTGTGTGCGTGCAGGCGTGCGTGTCTCAACCCTTCTCTGGCGAGTGTGTCTGTCAGTCCTACGAGGAGTTGCCTCGGAGCTGTGGACTAGTATAACCAGAGGTTCTGTTGTCCGACAGCTCTGGTTGCAACCAGTGGAGGGACCAGCTGAAGCCCTCCCAGATCCTCCAGAATCTGGCCCGGCTCCGGGGCATCCCTCCCCCCCGGACAGAGGGAGACGGCAGCTTTCTGACCTTCGAGGGGAGAGAATACAGCCTGCTAGACTTCGGTATTGGAGGAGCCCTCTTCTATAACGTCCCAGACCTGGTTGTCTTGATCATACTGTACTTATGGGAAGTCAGACATACTGTGTTCCGCCGTATGTTTCATATGATGTGACCAAGACTTCCTCTGTCCTGATCCTCTTTGTGTTGTCCTGATCCGCTGTCCTGTCCAGAGGCTACCAGAGTGATCCACAAGCACCTGGGTCCGGCCAGGGAGAGGCTCGCCCTGCATGTCCTCGGCGAACAGGGTCTGGTACCTGAACACGTTGAGACCAGGACTCTGTACAGCTCCTACCAACCCACCCTGTCCCAGGTTAGACCCAGACAGAGCCAACCTCGTCAGCCTGGAGTAGCCTAGGGCCACGCTCTCCCTTCTCTGTCCCAGGCCCTGTGTCATCTCGTTGCCACAACCCGCGTGTGTGCTTCTGTAATGTAACGCTGTGTGTGTATTAAACGTGCTCTCTCGGCCCGTAGGGAAAGATCCAGATGTGGGTGGACATCTTCCCAAAGAGCCTGGGCTTGCCAGGGCCTCCCTGTGACATCACTCCCCGCAGAGCAAAGAAGTGAGGGGCACTGGCTCAAAAACAGATCGATTATGATGGAGGAGAACAGTATGGACTGAAAAAATAATTAGCTGTGACTTGCATGTTTCCAAAACAGGTACTTCCTGCGCACCATCATTTGGAATACCACTGATGTCATCCTGGATGAGAAGAGCATCACAGGAGAAGACATGAGTGACATCTACGTCAAAGGGTACGGCCGAGATTGGCCACTCCCCTCTCGAGTTCTGTCTGGGGGGGGGGGGGGGCTACTCCAGCTAGTTGAGCTGACTCTCGCTAAACTCTATGATTTATGGCTGAATGAGCGAGTTGCCTACAGTATGTCCTCATATAACACACACAACAGTATCTCTGGTAGTGTCAGACTAGCTGTGGCAGTAAATGGCTCAGCAGCTGCAGTATGTCGTTAACCATAATGTTGCTGGTTTGAAGATGGATGCTAGGCATGGAGGAGGACAAGCAGAAGACGGACGTCCACTACAGGTCCCTGGACGGCGATGGAAACTTCAACTGGAGATTTGTGTTTGGATTTGACTATCTTCCTGCAGAGCAACTCTGTCTCGTCTCCAGAAAAGTGAGTGATGAAAGAGCTTTATGTCTGATGCTTCTTCAATGTTTGGCAATGCATAGTCATGACTGATGTGTTTCTTGATAAATAAACACAAATCATTTAGGACTGTTTTTCGTGGTTTGATTGCAGGAGCATTTCTGGAATCTGGACAAAACTGAGTTTCGAACCCCCCCAAAGTTGATCATTCAGATTTGGGACAATGACAAGTTCTCTCTGGATGACTATTTGGGTAAGATACAGTTAAAGTAAAAATGATGAGTTGGTAGCGCTGGATGATACACAATATATATAAGTAATATGAATTTGGAGCATTCGATCCCAAAACGTTATTGTCCACCATATTTAACGCAGGCACAGTAGAACTGGACCTGATCAATCTGATCCCCCCGGCCAAGACGGCTGAGAAGTGCAGCCTGAAGATGCTAGCAGGGATGAGAGGAACAGGCCCTTCCAAAGGCCCACCTCTCAACTCCCTCTTCTCCCAGAGGTCTGTGCGGGGCTGGTGGCCGTGCGTGATTGAACAAGATGGAAAGCATGTGCTGGGTGTAAGTGCTGACCCTCCCCCTCAGAATGGTGGCTGAGCATCAGCGCGAGGTGTGTGATGTGTTTCTGAGCGCGTGGTTACCGTGGTTACATTCCGGCAGGGGAAGGTGGAGATGACCCTGGAAGTGGTGGAGGAGAAGGAGAGGGAGCAGAGACCCGCTGGGAAGGGGAGAGACGAACCCAACATGAACCCCAAATTGGAACTTCCTCAGTAAGACAAGATTCAAGATCTGTTTTATTGGCGCCATGTACTGTATATGGCTTACACATACTAGGAATTTGTCTATGGCATACGCTGTTGCAGATGACATAGTACAGGGTACAGGACAGAACAGTTCAAGACATGACAGTGGAAATGCAATATCATGTCTTTGCACTGTCTTATCCTGCCCTGCACCCTGTCCTGTGTCGTCTGCAACAGCGCCATAGGACAACATCATCATGTCACTCTGTTATGATTTTGATGAAAAGTTAATTTTATCTTTGGGTGAAACACCTTCAACTTTTGACACCTGTGAAGTTTCAAATCAAGAGTAGCATGATCGGCAAGTGAAAGTCACCATGTTATTTTAAAGGACAAGTGTGCGTTTGTGTGATGTTGAAACAAATTAGATGTGTCTGTAATTTACTGGTTACGTTATGTTTTCCCATTTCTCCAGCCGCCCTGACACATCCTTCTTCTGGTTCACAAGTCCTTTCAAGACCATGAAATTCATAGTGTGGCGCAAATTCAGATGGATAATCATCGGACTGATAATACTCCTGCCCGTGCTCCTGTTCCTTGGGATCATGCTATATTCCCTGCCGGTAAGAGCAATGCCATCGTAATACAGAGCACAGCCCCACAAACTCATGATCAGCGCAGCATGTTTGAAATGCAAAGAGTGTTTATGTTTGTATTAATTGAATTTTAATCTTTCCTTGTTTATCCCCAGAACTACATCTCAATGAAAATAGTGAGTCCGTTCTCCTAGGGGGTATCACGGAGCAGAGCGGGCCTGCAGTCTATCTGCCATCATGTCTGAAGTCGGCACAAATCTTCAATGGACACAATGTGCTTCTTGAAATCTATGCAACATATTACTATAGTCTTTGAATCTCAAATTGGACATTTTTCCTGTTTTCATACTTTCGGGTATTTCTGCATCTTAACGTTTTTGCACTCTTTATCACTTGCACTAGATAATTGTATACTAAGTCCTGGTGATGCACTTATCCATACTCATAACTCATTACATTATATTAGTTATTTACAGCTGTCATTTGTAGCTGATGCTTTTATCCAAAGCCTTACAATAAACTCCACTCTCCAATCTCCTATGTAATAAGCATTCAATAGATCTGGCAGTGAATATTCATTTAATTCACTGGACCATATTTTTATTATATTTTTCCCTGAATCATTTAACATGAATTTGTATGTATTAATAAACAGTAACATAATTATTTGTACATGTAAGTCTATTGATGTTATTCTCTGCAATACTTGATATGATTGCCATTTCTGTAAACGTCTATGAAGTCTGGATTCTGTCTGGAACAACTGGCGCTTGCTATTTGCACGACAATAAACTCCTTTTCTGCTGGGATATTCCGTCATAGGGTCCGCCCCTTTTTGCCAATTCCATTTTTTGATTGGTTCGACTCTCCCTGCCGTCAAGTGATTTCTATAGCAACGAATGCAAAGTGAAACAATACTGGGATGGCATTTGGATGGATTTCACAAGAGGCTGAAATAAAGTGGTGTGTACATGACTGAATATATGTCATTTCTGAAAATATAGAAGTTATGTTTGGTGACGACAGCAAGTAATGCCATATCGTAAGCCAGACTATTGTGTGGAATCTGTTTCTGTGTCGTAAACAGCATAGCTAGACTAGCTCCGTCAGCTAGCAGGATAGCATCACTACATGAGCAGAGAAGCGGGGAGAGATTAATACTAGAAGCTGAGATCAGTTTATATAATAGATAGATAGATAGATAGATTGGACACAAACAACTCCATCACCTGGGGACTTGACGGGTAGAGGTGAAAAGCAATCCAGAGGCTTTTATGTACAGCTTTCTAGGAGCTAGTTAGGGTGCGTTCGTTTATAACTGGGAGGTGCAAATTGCGACTTGCTACTAGGAATGATTAAATAAAACACTGCATGAACTCGCACTTCCTCGTCGCAAATTCGGATATGTTTCTCAGCCCGCAGTTGCTCGAATGCACTAGATATAACTAGGTAACTGTGATATAATGGTATATAGATATAACTAGGTAACTGTGATATAATGGTATCTAGATATAACTAGGTAACTGTGATATAATGGTATATAGATATAACTAGGTAACTGTGATATAATGGTATATAGATATAACTAGGTAACTGTGATATAATGGTATATAGATATAACTAGGTAACTGTGATATAATGGTATATAGATATAACTAGGTAACTGTGATATAATGGTATATAGATATAACTAGGTAACTGTGATATAATGGTATATAGATATAACTAGGTAACTGAGATATAATGGTATATAGATATAACTAGGTAACTGTGATATAATGGTATATAGATATAACTAGGTAACTGTGATATAATGGTATATAGATATAACTAGGTAACTGTGATATAATGGTATATAGATATAACTAGGTAACTGAGATATAATGGTATATAGATATAACTAGGTAACTGTGATATAATGGTATATAGATATAACTAGGTAACTGTGATATAATGGTATATAGATATAACTAGGTAACTGTGATATAATGGTATATAGATATAACTAGGTAACTGAGATATAATGGTATATAGATATAACTAGGTAACTGAGATATAATGGTATATAGATATAACTAGGTAACTGTGATATAATGGTATATAGATATAACTAGGTAACTGTGATATAATGGTATATAGATATAACTAGGTAACTGTGATATAATGGTATATAGATATAACTAGGTAACTGAGATATAATGGTATATAGATATAACTAGGTAACTGTGATATAATGGTATATAGATATAACTAGGTAACTGAGATATAATGGTATATAGATATAACTAGGTAACTGTGATATAATGGTATATAGATATAACTAGGTAACTGTGATATAATGGTATATATATATAACTAGGTAACTGTGATATAATGGTATATAGATATAACTAGGTAACTGTGATATAATGGTATATAGATATAACTAGGTAACTGTGATATAATGGTATATAGATATAACTAGGTAACTGATATAATGGTATATAGATATAACTAGGTAACTGTGATATAATGGTATATAGATATAACTAGGTAACTGTGATATAATGGTATATAGATATAACTAGGTAACTGTGATATAATGGTATATAGATATAACTAGGTAACTGTGATATAATGGTATATAGATATAACTAGGTAACTGTGATATAATGGTATATAGATATAACTAGGTAACTGTGATATAATGGTATATAGATATAACTAGGTAACTGTGATATAATGGTATATAGATATAACTAGGTAACTGTGATATAATGGTATATAGATATAACTAGGTAACTGAGATATAATGGTATATAGATATAACTAGGTAACTGTGATATAATGGTATATAGATATAACTAGGTAACTGATATAATGGTATATAGATATAACTAGGTAACTGTGATATAATGGTATATAGATATAACTAGGTAACTGTGATATAATGGTATATAGATATAACTAGGTAACTGTGATATAATGGTATATAGATATAACTAGGTAACTGTGATATAATGGTATATAGATATAACTAGGTAACTGTGATATAATGGTATATAGATATAACTAGGTAACTGTGATATAATGGTATATAGATATAACTAGGTAACTGAGATATAATGGTATATAGATATAACTAGGTAACTGTGATATAATGGTATATAGATATAACTAGGTAACTGTGATATAATGGTATATAGATATAACTAGGTAACTGTGATATAATGGTATATAGATATAACTAGGTAACTGTGATATAATGGTATATAGATATAACTAGGTAACTGTGATATAATGGTATATAGATATAACTAGGTAACTGTGATATAATGGTATATAGATATAACTAGGTAACTGTGATATAATGGTATATAGATATAACTAGGTAACTGATATAATGGTATATAGATATAACTAGGTAACTGTGATATAATGGTATATAGATATAACTAGGTAACTGTGATATAATGGTATCTATATATAACTAGGTAACTGTGATATAATGGTATATAGATATAACTAGGTAACTGTGATATAATGGTATATAGATATAACTAGGTAACTGTGATATAATGGTATATAGATATAACTAGGTAACTGTGATATAATGGTATATAGATATAACTAGGTAACTGTGATATAATGGTATATATATATAACTAGGTAACTGTGATATAATGGTATATAGATATAACCAGGTAACTGTGATATAATGGTATATAGATATAACTAGATAACTGTGATATAATGGTATATAGATATAACTAGGTAACTGATATAATGGTATATAGATATAACTAGGTAACTGTGATATAATGGTATATAGATATAACTAGGTAACTGTGATATAATGGTATATAGATATAACTAGGTAACTGTGATATAATGGTATATAGATATAACTAGGTAACTGTGATATAATGGTATATAGATATAACTAGGTAACTGTGATATAATGGTATATAGATATAACTAGGTAACTGTGATATAATGGTATATAGATATAACTAGGTAACTGTGATATAATGGTATATAGATATAACTAGGTAACTGATATAATGGTATATAGATATAACTAGGTAACTGTGATATAATGGTATATAGATATAACTAGGTAACTGTGATATAATGGTATATAGATATAACTAGGTAACTGTGATATAATGGTATATAGATATAACTAGGTAACTGTGATATAATGGTATATAGATATAACTAGGTAACTGAGATATAATGGTATATAGATATAACTAGGTAACTGTGATATAATGGTATATAGATATAACTAGGTAACTGTGATATAATGGTATATAGATATAACTAGGTAACTGTGATATAATGGTATATAGATATAACTAGGTAACTGAGATATAATGGTATATAGATATAACTAGGTAACTGTGATATAATGGTATATAGATATAACTAGGTAACTGTGATATAATGGTATCTATATATAACTAGGTAACTGTGATATAATGGTATATAGATATAACTAGGTAACTGTGATATAATGGTATATAGATATAACTAGGTAACTGTGATATAATGGTATATAGATATAACTAGGTAACTGTGATATAATGGTATATAGATATAACTAGGTAACTGTGATATAATGGTATATAGATATAACTAGGTAACTGTGATATAATGGTATATAGATATAACTAGGTAACTGAGATATAATGGTATATAGATATAACTAGGTAACTGTGATATAATGGTATATAGATATAACTAGGTAACTGATATAATGGTATATAGATATAACTAGGTAACTGTGATATAATGGTATATAGATATAACTAGGTAACTGTGATATAATGGTATATAGATATAACTAGGTAACTGTGATATAATGGTATATAGATATAACTAGGTAACTGTGATATAATGGTATATAGATATAACTAGGTAACTGAGATATAATGGTATATAGATATAACTAGGTAACTGTGATATAATGGTATATAGATATAACTAGGTAACTGTGATATAATGGTATATATATATAACTAGGTAACTGTGATATAATGGTATATAGATATAACCAGGTAACTGTGATATAATGGTATATAGATATAACTAGATAACTGTGATATAATGGTATATAGATATAACTAGGTAACTGATATAATGGTATATAGATATAACTAGGTAACTGTGATATAATGGTATATAGATATAACTAGGTCACTGTGATATAATGGTATATAGATATAACTAGGTAACTGTGATATAATGGTATATAGATATAACTAGGTAACTGTGATATAATGGTATATAGATATAACTAGGTAACTGTGATATAATGGTATATAGATATAACTAGGTAACTGTGATATAATGGTATATAGATATAATTAGGTAACTGTGATATAATGGTATATAGATATAACTAGGTAACTGTGATATAATGGTATATAGATATAACTAGGTAACTGTGATATAATGGTATATAGATATAACTAGGTAACTGATATAATGGTATATAGATATAACTAGGTAACTGTGATATAATGGTATATAGATATAACTAGGTAACTGATATAATGGTATATAGATATAACTAGGTCACTGTGATATAATGGTATATAGATATAACGAGGTAACTGTGATATAATGGTATATAGATATAACTAGGTAACTGATATAATGGTATATAGATATAACTAGGTCACTGTGATATAATGGTATATAGATATAACTAGGTAACTGATATAATGGTATATAGATATAACTAGGTCACTGTGATATAATGGTATATAGATATAACTAGCTAACTGATATAATGGTATATAGATATAACTAGGTAACTGTGATATAATGGTATATAGATATAACTAGGTCACTGTGATATAATGGTATATAGCTGAATGCACACAGGTCGGAGGTAGGTATTTTGCCACTTGCGACTTGCCACCTCCGACCACAAACGAACTCACCATTAAACTCCCCGTCCAACGTTAACGCATTAGAGCTAATGTCACTCATTCATAAATCAAAGGTCACCTGTGTGAACACAGCAAAATGGGTAGGAAGCTACTGTAGCTACTGTTGCGTTTATCACATGTTGAACCACAAGCAAGAATGCATTCAGAAGCCAGATCAATTAACTACATGTTCATGCTTTCCACTGTCAGTAGTAAATGCTGCAAAACTGCTGTTTCTATTTTATTTGAACCCTTTTCCAAATTCAGATCATTTGACACCTATTGCCTGCTCCTGGTGGTCAAAGATGGAGGAAGTGATGGAGACACATAGGTAGGTTCTTCTTAGCTGCTTCATTGCTGCCATTTCAACAGCTTCAAATGTATGTGTGTGTGTGACACAGTGTGTATGCTTGGTGAATGGGAGATGCATGTTGAGCAGAGAGAGGGAGAATAGAGTATGCCCTTGTATAGAGTGGGTAGAATGAGAGGAAGAGTGAATGACTACTGTTATGTTGTTAAATCTCAGGTCTACATCGTGTAATGTGATGTATAATTTCACCTCTCTCTGGTCTGCAGCACTTTGAGTTGTGAGGTGAAGCCTGAATGCACTAAGAACACTGTTCCAAGATCGAGCCCTTCAGATGGAAAGGAAGACATCTGTGGCAAATCAAAGCTTGGCAGCGATAAAGGCTGTGGAACGTTGGAGAACCCTGGAGATGACCGTGCCTTCCACTGTTCCCCTATGGACTGTGGGAATTCTCTCGGGCCCAGCGAGTCCGACGCCGCCCCGCAGGCGCGTTGTTCCAACGGACAGGAAGCCAAGAGGCCCGTTTCTCCCGAACCCCCGCCGGCTTTCAGCCCGACCGCCGCCGCCGCGCCCGCGCAGTCCTCAGAGCCCAGCCCCTCCCTCGGTCTCAGGCTCAGCCCTGACAGCGGGGTGGCTAGCGTTACCCCCCACGACGTGGAGATGCTCAGTCCCGGGAGCCCGCCCCGTAGACCTCCCCGGTCCAGTGACTCTGGGGGAGGAGACCCGGCCCGCGCCGCGTTCGGGGAGCTGTCCGCCTCGGCGGCGGCCGTCCCGGCGACAGGAGCCAGGCATTCCAGAACCGGATCTGACTCCGGAGCGCTCGCCAAAGACCAAGGCCAGGATGGTACCAAGGAAACGGAAAATGCAAAGCAGCCAGCATCTAGTGTTGTTTCCACGGTGACCCCCAAGCGACCTGTCAATCATGGTTCTGGCGAAGTCCACGCAGAGAGCTCTTCAGTAAGGTATAGTAGACTAGTTACTAGGGAGTCCTCACAGTGATAACTGTTCAAGCTGTGCAGTAACTATACTTGTGTGTGTGTGTGTGTGTGTGTGTGTGTGTGTGTGTGTGTCGCTCTGCAGTGTGCCAGTCTCAGTTGACGACATGGACAGAAAGTGGCTGGGAACTCCCATTGATGACCTGAACAGGATGCCTCAGTGTGCCCCTCCCCTGCCGCACCTGAAGGTGGCGCTCAATCACACGGTCATGATCAGAGTGAGTCCCTTTGTGTGCAAGTGTGCTTTTGTCTGTGTGAAAAGGGAGGGGAAGCAAATAGGAGGGATCCAGGTAGAGAAAGGCAGCCTTAGTGTGCTGGCGTGTGTCTGTTTCTGTGTGTGTGTGTGTGTCTGCGTGTGTGTGTCTGTTTGTGTCTGTGTGTGTGTGTGTGTGTGTGTCTGTGTGTGTGTGTCTGTGTGTGTGTGTCTGTGTGTGTGTGTGTGTGTGTGTGTCTGTGTGTGTGTGTCTGTGTCTGTGTGTGTGTGTCTGTGTGTGTGTGTCTGTTTGTGTGCGAGAGAGAGATTTATCAAGTGTACAGAATAACACATTCTGAGCAATAGAATTCTTAGGACATGGCAAGCAACAATTACGTAGTAGGCATAAAAAATAGAATTGTTAAAAAGAGTCACAAATATG
Source organism: Borostomias antarcticus (assembly GCF_949987555.1). Classification (NCBI taxonomy): domain Eukaryota; kingdom Metazoa; phylum Chordata; class Actinopteri; order Stomiiformes; family Stomiidae; genus Borostomias; species Borostomias antarcticus. The sequence goes on from NC_140258.1 coordinate 4,060,051, forward strand.
GGCAAAGGGCAATAATAGCAAAGATATGGACAGTAAGAATTAAGAATATTATTTATAATATAAAAGTGTAGATGTGCCGATGGATATGTACATTCAATTGTGGTGATGTACATTCAAGTGACTAGGGCATACATTGCGGTGATCATGTGATCAAAGTCATCACTGAGATTAATGTTGCTGGTTGAGACGCCTGGGGGGGAGGGGGGGGGGCTGTTTGTGAGTGGTTCTCTGGCAACGTCTACCAGGCATCAGCAGTGAGAACAGCCCAACCCACCCTAGCCTGGGTGGCTGTACTGTAAATCCTTTTTGATTTCCTGTGCTTTGTGAAAGCGTTGTGTGTTGTAGATTTCCTGCATGGAGGGGGGCGAGGCGGGCAGTGATGCGCTGCGCTGTCTTCACCACCCTCTGGAGGGCGAGAGGGAGAGTGTCTCTGTCAGATAGAGACACACAGGAATAGGGAAAGGAGAACTGGGAGAGACAGACAGTGACGTCCTGCCCCAGCCCCTCAGGGCTCCGTGTCAGTAGACCTCCTATCAGACTAGATTGCTTAGGTGCTCTGCCTCCCTGTCTTTTCCAGAGGGCCCTGGTGGATGCTACTGCTCCTCGCTCCTTCCTTCTCTGACTGACTGACTGCTCCTTTTCTCTCTCTCTGACTGACTGCTCCTCCTTTCTCTGTCTGACTGCTTCCTCCCCTCTCTGACTGACTGACTGCTCCTCCCCTCTCTCTGACTGACTGACTGCTCCTCCCCTCTCTCTCTGACTGACTGCTCCTCCCCTCTCTCTCTGACTGACTGCTCCTCCCCTCTCTGACTGACTGCTCCTCCCCTCTCTCTCTGACTGACTGCTCCTCCCCTCTCTCTCTGACTGACTGCTCCTCCCCTCTCTGACTGACTGCTCCTCCCCTCTCTCTCTGACTGACTGACTGCTCCTCCCCTCTCTCTCTGACTGACTGACTGCTCCTCCCCTCTCTCTCTGACTGACTGCTCCTCCCCTCTCTCTCTGACTGACTGCTCCTCCTCTCTCTGACTGACTGCTCCTCCCCTCTCTCTCTCTCTGACCGACCGCTCCTCCCCTCTCTCTCTGACTGACTGCTCCTCCCCTCTCTCTCTGACCGACCGCTCCTCCCCTCTCTCTCTGACTGACTGCTCCTCCCCTCTCTGACTGACTGACTGCTCCTCCCCTCTCTGACTGACTGCTCCTCCCCTCTCTGACTGACTGCTCCTCCCCTCTCTCTCTGACTGACTGACTGCTCCTCCCCTCTCTCTCTGACTGACTGACTGCTCCTCCCCTCTCTCTCTGACTGACCGCTCCTCCCCTCTCTCTCTGACTGACCGCTCCTCCCCTCTCTCTCTGACTGACTGACTGCTCCTCCCCTCTCTCTCTGACTGACTGACTGCTCCTCCCCTCTCTCTCTGACTGACTGACTGCTCCTCCCCTCTCTCTCTGACTGACCGCTCCTCCCCTCTCTCTGACTGACTGCTCCTCCCCTCTCTCTCTGACTGACCGCTCCTCCCCTCTCTCTCTGACTGACCGCTCCTCCCCTCTCTCTCTGACTGACTGACTGCTCCTCCCCTCTCTCTCTGACTGACTGACTGCTCCTCCTCTCTCTCTCTGACTGACTGCTCCTCCCCTCTCTCTCTGACTGACTGCTCCTCCCCTCTCTCTCTGACTGACTGCTCCTCCCCTCTCTGACCGACTGCTCCTCCCCTCTCTCTGACTGACTGACCGCTCCTCCCCTCTCTCTCTGACTGACTGCTCCTCCCCTCTCTCTCTGACTGACTGCTCCTCCCCTCTCTCTCTGACTGACTGCTCCTCCCCTCTCTCTGACTGACTGCTCCTCCCCTCTCTCTCTGACTGACTGCTCCTCCCCTCTCTCTCTGACTGACTGCTCCTCCCCTCTCTGACTGACTGCTCCTCCCCTCTCTCTCTGACTGACTGCTCCTCCCCTCTCTCTCTCTCTGACTGACTGCTCCTCCCCTCTCTCTCTGACTGACTGACTGCTCCTCCCCTCTCTCTCTGACTGACTGCTCCTCCCCTCTCTCTCTGACTGACTGCTACTCCTCTCTCTCTCTCTCTGACTGCTCCTCCCCTCTCTCTCTCTCTGACTGCTCCTCCCCTCTCTCTCTCTCTGACTGCTCCTCCCCTCTCTCTGACTGCTCCTCCCCTCTCTCTCTGACTGACCGCTCCTTCCCTTGTATTGTTGTAAGGATTTAGTTTAGGCGTTTTAGTGCCCGGGAGGAGGGCATGCACAAACACCTAACCACGTGTCTCTCTCTCCGTAGACGGATCTCCTCAGGGAGGGGGACGTCCCCTTCCCCTACCCCTCCAAGTTCAAGGATGCCTGGGACGACGTGTCTGTGAAGATGCCCTGCTCGGAGAAGAACCTCTTCCCGGTGGAGAGCGAGGTACACTAGCCAATCAGAGACGAGCTACGCCAGTCGATGGCGACGGCAGCGGGAATGGCAGGGGTGTAGGTCTGGGTCGAGAGGTGATGGAGGGGGAAGGAGGGGTGCAGCTGCTTCACCTTCCTATCTGAATTATTCAAAAACCCGGGGTGCGAATTTCAAAATGTTAGGGGGACGTGTGATGTCCTCCCCTAACTCTAGTGGAGTTTACGTCCCTGAGAAAATGTTAAAAGCACCAGTGTGGCGTTGGCCATCCATGGCACCCCATGTTTTGTGTGATCATGATGCATCGCCGGGTCTCTAACAGCTGTGTTTGCAGGACGGAGTCCAGAGTCGCTGGGAGCTGATCCGCGCTGCCCTGGAAGGAGAGCTCAAAAGCTCTCTGGATGTCAGGGTGAGATACATCAGCAGTCCATTTCCTAGTATCAGCAGGTAGATTCAAGGAAACAGCATGTTATACTAGGAACAACCAGAAGGTGGCACCCTTTTCAAGGGTCATGCCTTGGAGAAATGAAACAACAGGGAACAGCATGGGTATTGGTTTGGTGAAGTAATTCATTTTTATTGTATTTTTTTTTACACTAATATGCTTTATAAATACAATATGCCTTATAAGTATGATGAATACAATATATGGTGATCATGTTTGCTGCCTCAGGAACAGAATATGTTGATAAATTATGCATTGTAAGAACCTAACGCCATTTCCCCACATGTAGGATGCTATACTGAGATACAACACAGCCCACGCGAAGAAATGGGATTTCACCGCTCTGAACATCCTGTGCACTGAGGTAAGCTGCTGAGAGGCAGAAGTGGTGTACTGTGTGTGCTAGCTGTGTGTGCTAGCTGTGTGTGCTAGCTGTGTGTGCTAGCTGTGTGTGCTAGCTGTGTGTGCTGGCCTGCTTTCTTACTGGAAGTTTCACAAGCATCATTTAGCCATCCGCAGTGGCCGTTCTAAAGACCGAGTTGCATTTTTGCGTTTGCCTCGGCCCTTTTTTTAATGTTTTGCCGAGCGATTGTCTCGCTGAAGAGGTAGTTAACACGCTGAGCCGAGCCCAGGGACCGTGATCGTCGGCCACACGCTGGCCTCTGCTCACATCCCAGATGGCTCATTTCCATTTGATTGTGTTGTCAGTGAAAATCACATTAGAATCTCTCCCACATTAAAGAGCTACGGTTCCCAAACGGCATCTTGGTCTGTAATTCAGTTTGATCACTGAATCCTATTTGCTGGGAATAATTGAACATTAAGTGGTGCTTTCTTCGTGGAGCCGGATCAGGTCTGGTCCTGGGCTAAACGTTTGATGGAACATTTCCTCTTTGAAGGGTCCTTTTTGTCTGATGTCTGGTTCAGTCGTAGTTCAGCAAACTGGCTGGATGTGGACATTATTAAACTACTTTTATGAAATGGAAAACAGTCGCATCTTAAAAGTTAAAAAAACACAAAAACAATATTGTAATGAAAATAGCACCACCTTTTTTTTTTCAAAGGTTTTCATTGGCTGTCTGATTGGACAGATCTAGTCATCCACGGTCAAGGTGGGACCATTTCCATTTCCCTTCACAAACCAATAAAGACAGGAAACACAGCTGCTGTACCAATTAGAGCTCCCCTTTCCTGATGAAGCTGTACCCAGTAGTGGGTGTGTAAGGATAAAAATGAGTTCTGGACAGCGGACAGTGTGTAAGGTTTAATAGATCTATATGTCACAGGGATAGACAGAGGGCTGGGGTCGTTTGGCATGTGTTCAGATAGGTATCCTGAGTGGTCTGGTAATCTAGGAATCTTTGGGATTGGGGATATTAAGAATGTGGAATGTGTTCAGATAGGTAGCCTGAGTGGTCTGGTAATCTAGGAATCTTTGGGATTGGGGATATTAAGAATGTGGAATGTGTTCAGATAGGTAGCCTGAGTGGTCTGGTAATCTGATCATCTGAGATGGAAAGGACAGGCTCCGGTGGTCTATGTCCTGGGCAACGTCGTCTTGCCAGCCGGCTCGCCCCTCCGAGACTAAACTCTTAACGTTAGGTCTACGCTTCCCCTAACGAGGTGGCGCGTTAATGCTAATAGCGTAGCCCCCTGCCCGGCGGTACGGGGAGAGGAGAGCGCTCCGTGTTGTTGGGCTGCGCGCCTGCCGGTGTGCGTCTGCCCCGTCTGGCGCCCGGAGGCCCCGGAGGAGCCGCTGTGTTCTGTGGCGTCCAATTAGGAGGGAGGGGCACGGAGCATGACATCAGCAGCTGCTGCAGACCAACCAAGGGGACACGCTGTCTCACTTTTTTTCTCTGTCTCTCTCTCTCTGTCTCTCTCTCTGTCTCTCTGTCTCTCTCTCTGTCTCTCTGTCTCTCTCTCTCTCTCTCTCTCTGTCTCTCTCTCTGTCTCTCTCTCTCTCTCTCTCTCTTGTCGTCACTGTCTGTGTGTCTGTTTGTCTGTCTGGATCTCTCTCGCTCTCTCTCTCTCTCTCTCTCTCTCTCTCTCTCTGGATCTCTCTCGCTCTCTCTCACTCTTGTCGTCACTGTCTGTGTGTCTGTTTGTCTGTCTGGATCTCTCTCGCTCTCTCTCTCTCTCTGTCTCTGTCTCTCTCTCTCTCTCTCTCTCTCTCTCGCTCTTGTCGTCACTGTCTGTGTGTCTGTTTGTCTGTCTGGATCTCTCTAGCTCTCTCTCTCTCTCTGTCTCTCTCTCTCTCTCTCTCTGTCTCTCTCTCTCTCTCTCTTGTCACTGTCTGTTTGTCTGTCTGGATCTCTCTCTCTCTCTCGTCTGTGTGTCTGGATCTCTCTCTCTCTCTCTCTCTCTCTCTCTCTCTCTCGTCTGTGTGTCTGGATCTCTCTCGCTCTCTCTCTCTCTCTCTCTCTCTCGTCTGTCTGTCTGGATCTCTCTCTCTCTCTCTCTCTCTCTCTCTCGTCTGTCTGTCTGGATCTCTCTCTCTCTCTCCTACACGCAGAGAGGTTCTGCCCCAGTCTCTCTTCCCACTGGGCCTCACACCTCTGAGCCCAGTCTGATCACCCGTGGTTGGCTGTAATAACGGCAGGAGGAGTTTCTGGACAGGTCACAGGCGTTGGGAGCTGGAGGACTCTCTAATGGAGCCCCTGCAGTCCGGAGGAAGTGCTTAATTCAGACTGAGGTCCTCCCAAAGATTGATAGTTGACTCCGCCCCCTTTTCCCCCGTCTTTATTAATGGTAAAGTGGGATTTCTCCGGGTAAGGGAGAGGGCCTTGGAGATCGATAGCCGCCTGAGCCCTTTTACAGCTCAATCCAATTTAATTAAAAGTGGTCATTAAATCTATGAAGATGCTAAGTAAGGCCACGGGAAAGAGCCCCCCCCTCCACCCCCCCAGGCCGAGGCGCGTCAGCGACTCCAGCTGTCCACTTAAGGCCCTGAGCGATGACTCTCCCCCTCTCTCCCTCCCTCCTCTCATCCCTCTCTCCTCTCCTCCCTCCCTCACTGCGCGGCCAGGGCTGACGCTCACACCAGGCCGAGGGGGTCAAGGTTTTAATGTCAGAGGTCAAATCGTGCGCTCAATATTTATTTAGCTACGCTTTATTTACCGTCGTCGTCCCCCGGGCGTATTCAGCGGTAAGCGCGGGTAAATCTCACACAACAGTCAAAAGTGTTGCGACTTTTTCCGGGGGAGGTGAGGGCATTTCTATTCACTCACACAGTACTTTATCAACCCATTTGCGTCGTCGTCGGCAGTTGGCTCGCATTCAAAAAAACGCCAGCATGCCGTCTTCAAGCGCGTGGACTTGATTGAATCCGGAGCAGCATGTGTGTGGAGCCAGGGTGCCTGTCAGGCGGCGAGCTGCCTCGGGGCCGGTGACGGACAGCCCAGGTGGAATGGCCGAGGGAATTGAGGATGATAAAAATTAAGGCTTGTCTGTAAATTGTCTTGTGGTTCTCTCTCCCAAATGAAAGTGTCAGGGCCAACAGTTTCTGATGAATGTCGGTGAAGTGAAGCAGTGGAAGGTTTTTTTGTTGTCTGGAGATGCATTGCGTACGCGCACACACACACACACACACACACACACACACACACACACACCTTACAATGTTACTGTAGACTGCAATTCTTTAGCTAGATGGCATGGATGTTTGAATGTTATATGCTGCTGAAATTTGAATATATATAGCCTGGTTTGCGAGACCTAGGCATATTGATTCAGATATTCTAAATGGCTTTAAAATAGATGACAGGACATGCAGATTCAATTCCCTGGCAATAAAAAAAAGCGTCTGTTTAATTGAGCCCAGGGTGGATGGACGACCGGAGCGCTGTGTACAGTAGGCCTGACGTAGTGCATGGATAGCCTTCTTCTTCATTTCCTGCGTCTT
>NC_140258.1:4066986-4071986 GCF_949987555.1 Borostomias antarcticus
CTCTGATGACTGACTCTGATGATCTTGCTTTCAGGTTGTTTGAAGGTTCCTCACCAAAGAAGATAGAAAAACTGAAGACTCTGATGTGCTACTTCAGAAGAGTCACACAGCACAGTAAGCACCGGCGACTGCATCCAGAACCAGCTCTCTGTATGTGTGTGTGGGTAAAGCTGGGTTATTCATTGGCCGTGTCTCTGTATCTGAGAGATGTTCATCTCTGTGTTCTCTCACCTCTGTAGAACTTACAGGTCTTGTCACGTTTACAAGGCAAATACTGACCAACCCTCCAAACTGGGAAAGGTACAATATTGCAATTCTCTCTCTCTCTATCTCACTCTCTCGCTCTCACTCTTCTTTCTCTCTCTCTCTCTCTCCTCTCTCTCTCTCTCTCTCTCTCTCACTCTTCTTTCTCTCTCTCTCTCTCTTGCTCTCTCTTCTTTCTCTCTCTCTCTTGCTCTCTCTTCTTTCTCTCTCTTTCTCTCTCGCTCTCACTCTTCTTTCTCTCTCACTCTTCTCTCTCTCTCTCTCTCTCTCTCACTCTTCTCTCTCTCTCTCGCTCTCACTCTTTCTCTCTCTCTCTCTCTCTCACTCTTCTTTCTCTCTCTCTCACACTCTCACTCTTCTCTCTCTCTCTCTCACTCTTCTTTCTCTCTCTCTCTCTCTCTCTCACTCTTCTTTCTCTCTCTCTCACTCTTCTTTCTCTCTCTCTGACTCAGTCACTCACTCTGTTGGTTTCTCCCTCTCTCTCTCCCTTTCTCTCTCTCTCTCTCTCTCTCTCCCTTTCTCTCTCTCTCTCTCTCTCTCTCTCTCTCACACACACACACACACACACACACACACACACACACACAGTACAGGCCCCTCAGATGAGGCCTATGTAGTCTGTCGTTGCAAAACATGTCAGGCTGAATATCTTTTCCTTTCACCCCAAAATGAGTACAGTTCTTGTGGTTTCTATATCTCTATCTATTAGCCTCGGGTCACACACATTAACCTGACCCGCCATATGGGCAAGCTCCGTTTGAAACTGTTTGGAAAAGGCACTGTCAAAACAATACAGGCAGGTGATTGGATGAACTATCTGTCTGTCACCATCTATCACCCCCCAAAAAAAACCAACAACAACAAAACAAAACAAAAACTGAGCCAAGAAACAACATGTAATGCCGCGGAGCGGATTGTCTTGGACAAGGACAGGGGTGTCACTTCCTGTCCTTTGTGTGAGGGTATGAATGACTCGGTGACATGGCTCTGTCACCTGTCCCCCTCCAGCTCCCAGGCTCCTCTGGGGCGGCTCCACATCACCTGCGAGGGCACCATCGAGGACCAGGGATACGGGATGCTGCAGGTGAGCACCGCACCGCCACACCTGGACCGGCTCCTCCCCTTCCTCCGCCCCCGCGCCCTAACTCAGTCAGCCGGCGTCGGCGAGTTCACTTCCTGCCGCAGATATTCTAGTTCAGGGCTGAGTTTCCCAGAGGAATCGTAGCGCTACGTTCATCGTAAGCTACGGCGTTCGTAGCGCTACGATGCCTCTGGGAAACTCAGCCCTGATCTTTTCAGCGTAAGAACCTTCAGTCCCTCCCAATCTCTACCTAGGATAGAATAAAATAGAATAGAATAGACAGTTTATTTGGCATGTGTACTGTAACAAGTACAGGTACAGGCTCATTGGAATTTGCAGCTAGACGTTTAACGGTTCCCAAACTGGCAATTTACTATCCGTGGTCTAGCAATCTATCAGTGTCATCCTCATCTACTAATCCCATCCGATCATGAATGACTGTGTCTGTGTCTATAATACTGTACAGCAGTATAAGCAGTGCAATTAAATAACATTCAGCAGAATCCGTTGTTGTTGTCTATTGTATAGGCAAGAGTCAACTGCTATTGTCTATCGTATAGGCGAGGTGTTCAGTTGTTGAAGTGTTTGTGAGGCGTTGGGGCCCAGACCAGCGTCCCCCCAGAGTGACGCCTCCGTGTTGGTACGACCCGCGGGTCCCCGGCTGTCAGCGTGACTTTGGGCCGAGGCTGCGTGGGTCGTCACTCGTGGGTCGTCACTCGCTTACCTGTCAGGCTGGCTGTCTTTCACCAGGGGTTATCTGCGTGGGTTCTGTCTGTCTGTTTGTCCTCCTGTCTCCTTGTCTGTTTAGTCCCCCACACACACACACACACACACACACCCCCCCCCCCCCGCCTCTCTCTGACTGTGTGTGGAGCTTGCTGACGTGTTTCCCGGCGTGGCTGACAGCTGATGGGTACACATGAGTGGCTCAGGGGGGATGAGAGGTGGAGCGGAGGACCCTGGAGGGGAGGGGGGGTGGGGGCGGGGGGCGTCCCACAGGCCAGGGGTCCCGCAGGCAGATTGACGGCTACCCTCGGCAGAGCGGGCAAGGGTAGGGCGCGTCGGCGTTTGATAGGCAGGGGGTCGGGCCGTCATTCTGTCAGTAAGGGGGCGACTGAGGGGTTAGAGAGGGAGAGAGAGAGAGAGAGAGAGAGAGAGAGAGAGAGAGAGAGAGAGAGGGAGAGAGAGAGAGAGAGGGAGAGGGAGAGGGAGAGAGAGAGAGAGAGAGACGGGGGGTAAAGGAAATAAGCAATGCAAGGGTGTAGGGGAGGATTGAGGGAGGGTCACACACACACACACACACACACACACACACACACGCTTTGATCACGGGGGATAGATGAGCTGGCAGACTTCCTGCCCAGTGTCTGCCCGCTCCGAGCCCCGTGGCTGTGGTCCAGCGAGCAGCGTCCTTGGCCCCTGACCGGCCGGGTCAGCAGACGTGCAGCAGCGCTCTGACCGACCAGGCCGGCCCTCGCGCTCGTCTTGAGTTCCATCAAACACACAAACTACACAAAAGGTCAACGTTGAGATGTTGTGTCCATGGCGTGCCTCTCTCTCTGTCCCTCTCTCCCTCTCTCTCTTTCTGTCCCCCAGTCTCTCTCTCTCTCTCTGTCCCTCTCTCCCTCTCTCTCTTTCTGCCCCCCAGTCTCTCTCTCTCTCTGTCCCTCTCTCCCTCTCTCTCTTTCTGCCCCCCCCTCTCTCTCTCTCTCTCTCTCTCTCTCTCTCTCTCTGTCCCTCTCTCCCTCTCTCTCTTTCTGCCCCCCCCCCTCTCTCTCTCTCTCTCTCTCTGTGTCCCTCTCTCCCTCTCTCTCTTTCTGCCCTCCCCCTCTCTCTCTCTCTCTCTGTCCCTCTCTCTCTCTTTCTGCCTCCCCCTCTCTCTCTCTCTCACCTCTCTCTCACCCTCTCTCTCTCACATCTCTCTCACCCTCTCTCTCTCTCTCTCTCTCTCTCTAAAACGGGCCGAGGCTCTCACGCATGGCCCTCAGACAAACGTGATAGGTCAGTCAGTCATGACCTTTGAACCCGGTTGACATAAGAGAGCCCAACGAAGCTGCTGAGATACTGCAGCTGTCAAAGTGGGGGGAAAAGCCCTTTTCACTGTGAGGTGTGACAGGCCGTTGTTTGTCTGTTGATGTGTTAGTGCTGCTCTCTCTGTCTGGCCTCGGCTGATGTTTGAGCTGACAGTTTGGAACAGAGGCCAGCTGCTCTGAGCCTGTGTGATGTTAGCTGTACGGCTAAACACGGTATATCTTTTTTTAAATATAGGATTTATTTATAGGATTTTTTTTCCACAAAAAAAGAGAAAACGGAACACATACATAGACCATTGTACATAGGTTAGTGGAATAGGAGACATTGATAGGGGTAGTAATGATACTGACAAGGCGGTAATGTCAAAAATAAAAAGGGAAAAAGAAAACAAAAATAAATTAACATAAAACAATACGAACAAGTCAAAAATAAGTGAAATAGTCAATGTTCAGAACACTATGGAGGCATGAACATACTGGACACGCTGTGTGCACTAGCGACTAGTGATGGTGGTTGGTGACATTGTGGTGTTGGTGATGGGTGTACATTTTAATGTTTTCTGTAGGGGTGGGACGTCTGCCCACCTCCCTTGTTCTCTGTAAAGCGCATTGTGTTGCCTCTGGGTATGAAATGCGCTATACAAATAAAGCTTTGATTGATTTGATTGATTGATTGATTTTCTGTTTTCTGTATGCTTGACGTGTGCTAAACAAATTCCCCTCTGGGGCAATAAAGGTTTCAATTCAATGAGAATGAGAAAACCAGGCCTGGGCCCAGAGGTACGGGGTGTGGTACAGGACAGGGGATCACTTGAGCAGAGAGGACAACGTCCAGCTGAAGGGACCTGACAGGATCGAGGACACGTTGCCAGACTTTAGAGAATTTAGCGGCAGAGCCACAAAGGGAAGGTTTGATTTTCTCTAACTCCAGAAATATGAAATCATCCGTTATCTAGTGTGTATGAAAGGAAGAACAAAGATTCTCCAGAGAGATGAAATCATCCTTTATCTAGTGTGTATGAGAGGGAGAACAAGGATTCTCCAGAGAGATGAAATCATCCTTTATCTAGTGTGTATGAGAGGGAGAACAAGGATTCTCCAGAGAGATGAAATCATCCTTTATCTAGTGTGTATGAGAGGGAGAACAAGGATTCTCCAGAGAGATGAAATCATCCTTTATCTAGTGTGTATGAGAGGGAGAACAAGGATTCTCCAGAGAGATGAAATCATCCTTTATCTAGTGTGTATGAGAGGGAGAACAAGGATTCTTCCAGAGCATCAGAATAACTGTCAATCATGACAGTAGCAATGTGAGAACAGAGGATCGACAAAATAGGACGACAGTGAGTGGTCAGTAGGCAGGTCAGTGAGTGGTCAGTAGGAAGGTCAGTGAGTGGTCAGTAGGAAGGTCAGTGAGTGGTCAGTAGGCAGGTCAGTGAGTGGTCAGTAGGCAGGTCAGTGAGTGATCAGTAGGCAGGTCAGTGAGTGGTCAGTAGGAGGGTCAGTGAGTGGTCAGTAGGCAGGTCAGTGAGTGGTCAGTAGGCAGGACACCAAACAGGCCAACCAGAGGCTATGGAGGGGCGGTGGGGGGCAGTGGGGGGCGGTGGGGGCGGCTATGGAGG
>NC_140258.1:4076986-4086986 GCF_949987555.1 Borostomias antarcticus
ACTCACTATTACCCCTCTAGACTCACTATTACCCCTCTAGACTCACTATTACCCCTGCTCTAGACTCACTATTACCCCTCTAGACTCACTATTACCCCTCTAGACTCACTATTACCCCTCTAGACTCACTATTAACCCTCTAGACTCACTATTACCCCTCTAGACTCACTATTACCCCTCTAGACTCACTATTACCCCTCTAGACTCACTATTACCCCTCTAGACTCACTATTACCCCTCTAGACTCACTATTACCCCTCTAGACTCACTCACTACCCCTCTAGACTCACTATTACCCCTCTAGACTCACTATTACCCCTCTAGACTCACTATTACCCCTCTAGACTCACTATTACCCCTCTAGACTCACTATTACCCCTGCTCTAGACTCACTATTACCCCTCTAGACTCACTATTACCCCTCTAGACTCACTCATTACCCCTGCTCTAGACTCACTATTACCCCTCTAGACTCACTATTACCCCTCTAGACTCACTATTACCCCTGCTCTAGACTCACTATTACCCCTCTAGACTCACTATTACCCCTCTAGACTCACTATTACCCCTCTAGACTCACTATTACCCCTCTAGACTCACTATTACCCCTCTAGACTCACTATTACCCCTGCTCTAGACTCACTATTACCCCTCTAGACTCACTATTACCCCTCTAGACTCACTATTACCCCTCTAGACTCACTATTACCCCTCTAGACTCACTATTACCCCTCTAGACTCACTATTACCCCTGCTCTAGACTCACTCATTACCCCTCTAGACTCACTATTACCCCTCTAGACTCACTATTACCCCTCTAGACTCACTATTACCCCTCTAGACTCACTCATTACCCCTCTAGACTCACTATTACCCCTCTAGACTCACTATTACCCCTCTAGACTCACTATTACCCCTGCTCTAGACTCACTATTACCCCTCTAGACTCACTATTACCCCTCTAGACTCACTATTACCCCTCTAGACTCACTATTACCCCTCTAGACTCACTATTACCCCTGCTCTAGACTCACTCTTTACCCCTGGTGGCTGCCGCCCATCGGCTCTGCCCGACGCGGAACATAAGGAAGCCCCATAAAAGGAACGGAACCTCCCCCCTTTCAGAGTCACCTTCAGCTTCGAGACACGGCCCCCCTCCCTGTCCTGAGTGTCCTCCGTCCCCCCCCCCTCCCTGTCCTGAGTGTCCTCCGTCCCCCCCCCCTCCCTGTCCTGAGTGTCCTCCGCCCCCCCCCCTCCTCCTCCTCCTCCCTACTTAACTATATTACATTTGGACAGAGAGGAATTTATAACCCGGCTGAGGGCACGGCTCTGCTAATGGAATGGGCCGGCGATGCCTTGGATTTATTAAAACGCCACAGAATATTCACGGCACGCCCTCTGTATCCGCTCGGACGCACGCACACACACACACACGCACGCACACACACACACACACACACACACACACACACACACCCTATGTACCATCTCTACCAACTGGCTACTCACACCGTGTGTTCTTTGCGAAGACGTTGTGTAGCGCGGTACCTGATGCACAGCTGCTGGCTGGTCCACAGAGGCCCTGTGGTCGCTTTTAGGGGAGAGCTAGACGGGACGTAATCTTGCGATTGGTGCGTGCGTGTGTGTGTGTGTGTGTGTGTGTGTGTGTGTGTGTGTGTGTGTGTGTCCGGGGGGATCGCTGGCGTAAATGGGAAATGGGACCAAGGTGATGGTGGGGGGGGGGATAAAAGCTCTCCGCTACATTGGACGGAGACCCGGAGCTTAGCCGAGGCTTTTGGCGACCATTACGCAGCCGTGGCCCTAATGGTCATACTCTCTGGCTGTGAGGGGTTAGCTAGAGGCCCTTCTTGGCGCTGTTGGCAAAACCTTTCATTGAGTGTCAAGCTCCCGGGGCCCCTGGGTAGTCTGGCGGAGTGGGCCCCTGGGTAGGATGATGGAGTGGGCCCCTGGGTAGTATGGCGGAGTGGGCCCCTGGGTAGTATGGGGGAGTGGCCCCTGGGTAGTCTGGTGGAGTGGGCCCCTGGGTAGTATGGTGGAGTGGGCCCCTGGGTAGTATGGTGGAGTGGGCCCCTGGGTAGTATGGTGGAGTGGGCCCCTGGGTAGTATGGTGGAGTGGGCCCCTGGGTAGTCTGGTGGAGTGGGCCCCTGGGTAGTATGGTGGAGTGGGCCCCTGGGTAGTATGGTGGAGTGGGCCCCTGGGTAGTATGGTGGAGTGGGCCCCTGGGTAGTATGGTGGAGTGGGCCCCTGGGTAGTATGGTGGAGTGGGCCCCTGGGTAGTATGGCGGAGTGGGCCCCTGGGTAGTATGGTGGAGTGGGCCTCTGGGTAATATGGCGGAGGGGGCCCCTGGGTAGTATGGTGGAGGGGGCCCCTGGGTAGTATGGCAGAGGGGCCCCTGGGTAGTATGGCGGAGTGGGCCCCTGGGTAGTATGGCGGAGGGGCCCATGTCTCTGTGTTGCGAGTGCTTTAGTTTCACCTGAGATTTTTTTTTCCCAGCTGTAGTTGTGTGTTTGTCAGTGTTGTTGTTGTTGTTTGCGTCTTGTCCAAATGACCCGTACTGTAATGCAGTCAACTGTACGACGTGTTAACTTGTCAGATCGTTACCGAGGAGGTGTTCAGGCCCGTGTCCCTCACTGTGTTGGTACGCCGCCCTCTCCTCGCCCCCCTCTCCACTAGCAGCTGCAGACCTGGGCTAATGACCGGTGTTAATCTTCTGTGTTAAGCAGCTGTGTTTATGAGCGGTGCGTTCAGGCCCCTGGGGAGGTGATGCGTACCGGGGGCAGTGTAATGCAGAAGGCCTGAATGGGCAGCAGGGTGGTCCCTTTGACAGGACCGTGCTCCAACCCTCTTTGAGACCCGGGGGAGTTCCTCCTCTCGCACTCCACCAGCTCACACTGAAGACCTCAGTAGGAAAAAAAACGGGGTCTAAAAGTTCAGTGCATTGATCACGGCTGTACGTATATGCATTACTTTTGGAGAGCTAGTCTCATCGGTAATGTTTTGTAGAAGGCTTTCTATTTGCATCAAATGAAAGGTGAAGTTTCATGTAGGAAAGGCAGAGCTATGAATAGCCTTTCACTTGACAGGGTCCTGCCCATTAGACTGGGCTTTCACTTTCACATCTGTAAGCCCATTACCTCTTGATCAATGACCTTTATTTATGTCAATCCAATACACATTGATACTGGAGAGAGAGAGAGGAGAGAGAGAGAGGAGAGAGAGAGAGTGGAGAGAGAGAGAGAAAGAGAGAGAGAAAATGGCGAACAGGAAAAGAGAGAGAGGGAGAGAGAGAGACCAAATGTAATTTGGAAATGCATTTAGGAACCCACAGTGGTTTGCTGTGTGAATGTCTGCTGAATACATCTGTGGCGTTGTTCTCCAGGTACGGAACAGTATAGTAAAGACATGTGATGTTCTCCAGATACAAAACCGTATATAAAGAATATCTTTGATGTTCTCCAGGTATGGAACAGTATAGTAAATATCGGTGATATTCTCCAGATGCAGAACAGTGTAATAAATATCTGTGATGTTCTCCAGATATGGAACAGTATAGTAAATATCTGTGATGTTCTCCAGGTATGGAACAGTATAGTAAATATCTGTGATGTTCTCCAGATATGGAACAGTATAGTAAATATCGGTGATGTTCTCCAGGTATGGAACAGTATAGTAAATATCTGTGATGTTCTCCAGATATGGAACAGTATAGTAAATAGCTGTGGCGGTGTTCTCCAGATATGGAACAGTATAGTAAATATCTGTGATGTTCTCCAGATATGGAACAGTATAGTAAATATCGGTGATGTTCTCCAGGTATGGAACAGTATAGTAAATATCTGTGATGTTCTCCAGATATGGAACAGTATAGTAAATATCGGTGATGTTCTCCAGGTATGGAACAGTATAGTAAATATCTGTGATGTTCTCCAGGTATGGAACAGTATAGTAAATGTGATGTTCTCCAGGTATGGAACAGTATAGTAAATGTGATGTTCTCCAGATACAGAACAGTGTAGTAAATATCTGTCATGTTCTCCAGATACGGAACAGTATAGTAAATATCTGTCATGTTCTCCAGATACGGAACAGTGTAGTAAATATCTGTCATGTTCTCCAGATACGGAACAGTGTAGTAAATATCTGTCATGTTCTCCAGATACAGAACAGTATAGTAAATATCTGTGGCGTTGTTCTGCAGGTACGGAGCAGTACAGTAAATATGCAGGCTACGCTGAGAGCTACCGCTGGAAGGAGAGCCACAAGGACGAGACACCCAGGTACCTACATCACTGATGTCTGTCACACTGATGTCACCAAGTACCTACATCACTGATGTCTGTCACACTGATGTCACCAAGTACCTACATCACTGATGTCTGTCACACTGATGTCACCAAGTACCTACATCACTGATGTCACCAGGTGGACAAAAGTTATAGTCTTATTTCCACTGTGGTGCCGAACCGTTCTGAGCACGCAGGGTAACCGTTCCGACGGTGTTTCCACATGGGACCGGTTGGGCCCAGAACCGTTCGCAGAACCGTTCCCATGGCACGGTTGTCTAACCGTACTGAGTGAAGCAGAACCGTTCTTTAGTAGAAATGTGAAGAGACAAAACAAACTACCATGGCAACCGACAATAACAACATTCCGTGGAACGCAACAGCCAGAGAGGTGGAACCAGACGCTGTAACCGTTCCCACGGGTCCGGAGCGGCGCGGTTTGAGCTCGGTATCGGTTCGGCACCACAGTGGAAATAAGGCTATTGGCACCGAAAGTATTGGCACCCCTGGAATTTTTCCAGAAAATACAACATTTCTCCCAGAAATTGTTGCAATTACAAATGTTTCTGGTATTCACATGTTTATTTCCTTTATATGCATTGGAAAACACACATAAAAGCAGAAGAAAAAAGCCAAAATTGACAATTTTATACAAAACTCAAAAAATGGGCCGGACAAAATTGTTGGCACCCTTTTAAAACTGTGGGGAAATCATTTTATTTCAAGCATGTGATGCTCGTTTAAACTCACCTGTGGCAAGTAACAGGTGCTGGCAATATAGAAATCACACCTGAAGCCAGTTACTGTAGAATGTATAAAAGTTGACTAAACCTTTGTGTTGTGTGCCTGTGTGTGTCACACCAAGCATGGAAAGAGAAAGAAGAGCCCAGAAGTGTCTGAGGACTTAAGAAGCAAAATTGTGGAAAATATAAACAATCTCAAGGTTACAGGTTGAAGTTCGTTTGTCCACTGTGCGTAATATAATCAAGAAGTTTATAACCCATGGAACTGTGGCTAATCTCCCTGGACGTGGACAGAAGAGAAACAATGACGAAAGAATGCAACGCAGGACAGTCTGAATGGTGGATAAACATCCTCAGTCAACTTCCACACACATTCAGGCTGTCCTGCAGACTCAGGGTGCAGAAGTGTCAGCTCGGACCATGCGTCGTCATCTGAATGAGATGAAGCGCTATGGCAGGAGACCGAGGAGAACCCCACTGCTGACAAAGAGACATAAAAAAGCCAGACTGGAGTTTGCAAAAATGTACCTGACTAAGCCTCAATCCTTCTGGGAGAACGTTTTGTGGACAGATGAGACTAAGGTAGAGCTTTTTGGAAAAGCATGTCATTCTACTGTTTACAGAAAACGGAATGAGGCCCACAAAGAAAAGAACACAGTATCTACAGTCAAACATGGTGGAGGTTCAAAGATGTTTTGGGGTTGTTTTGCTGCCTCTGACAACAAACATACCTCAAAAAGCACCAAGAAATTGTTGGAGACAAAACGCTGGAGAGTTCTGAAGTGGCCAGCAATGAGTCCGGATCTAAATCCCATTGAACACCTACAGTACAAAAATACCTACAAAATTGCTGTTGCAGAAGGTGCCCTTCTGGAGCAGTTTGCAAAAGAGTGGTCCAAAATTCCAGTTGAGAGGTGTAATAACCTTGTTGATGGTTATAGGAAGCGATTGATTTCAGTTCTTTCTTCCAAAGGGTGTGTAACCAAATATTAAGTTGAGGGTGCCAACAATTTTGTCCGGCCCATTTTTTTGAGTTTTCTGTAAAATTGTCAATTTTGGCTTTTTTCTTTTTTTTGTTGTGTTTTTCCAATGCACATAAAGGAAATAAACGTATACCAAAAACATTTGTGATTGCAACAATTTCTGGGAGAAATGGTGTATTTTCTGGAAAAATTCCAGGGGTGCCAATCCTTTAGTCCATGACTGTACCTACTTCACTCATGTCCTTCACACTGATGTCACCGAGTACCTACGTCCCTGATCCACAGACATCCACAGATGTCACCAGGGAGAACATCATGTCATTATTACCTCAGTGATCTCCCATAAGCTCTTCAATTAATTAATTAATTAAATAAGCTCTTAATGTGAATCTGAGAAGAAACTCTAATTTAAAGGACAATGCTCGTTTTTGACAACCTGGACCTTATTTACGACATATAGTGTAATATAATCAACAGAATGTACTTTTTTGAATTCAATATAAAATGTGTTGATATTTGAGGAACATTTCTCCTACTGTATGTGTTCAGAGATGACTGGCAGAGGAGATGCACGGAGATCGTGGCCCTGGATGCTCTGAAGTACCGACACTTCCTGGAGCAGTTTCATCCCGAGAAGATGACCAGAGAGCTGAACAAGGTGAGGCGAGGCCTCAGAGCAGCCTATCACCTTTAACAGTGTTCATAAAGGTGTGAGTGAAGGAGGGATTCTGGCTGTAGGAGGCCACGGTACTGTAGCTGTGTGTTCCTGTTGAGACAGAGGCCTGGGGGTCAGTCCACAGCATGGGAGATGAAAATCCCGGTTTGTTGAATAGAAACATTTTCTTCTCAAACAATTGGCATCAGAATAAATTGACACGTTGCCTGTCACCTTCATTAAGGACGGGCCACCGTAGCAAGGACTGTAGGGAGCAGAGAGGGACAGGGTGGTCACAGATATCCGCCAGCCCAGAGCACGTCACACTCTGTGCTGCTGTTGTGGTAATGGTCTTATCAGGGGACGTTTGGTCAGAAATGAATGTTTATGGCGCAAGACATGCTGATTTGACCAGATATGGGGTTTTCGAATTAAAAATATTGAATGAACACATGTAGCTCCTGTAACCATTGTACTGCACATTATCACATATGTCCACATAGAGCATTGGACCTACAGTGGTTACCTGAAATAGCACAATAACCATGTTTGTGTTTGTTACTTGACACCTTCTCCACCCCCCTCACCTGTGCGTGTGTGTGTGTGTGTGTGTGTGCGTGTGTGCGTGCGTGCGTGCGTGTGTTCGTGCGTGTGTGCGTGTGTGTGTGTGTTTCAGGCTTACTGTGGGTTCTTCCGGTCCAACAGCAACAGCAAGCACCTCTCTGCGATCGCCACGGGCAACTGGGGCTGCGGAGCATTTGGTGGCGACACGAGGCTTAAAGGTACCGTACGCTCGTCCTTAAAGGTACCGTACCGTACGCTCGTCCTTAAAGGTACCGTACGCTCGTCCTGCAGAGTCGAGGCTTAAAGGTACCGTACGCTCATCCTGCAGAGTCGAGGCTTAAAGGTACCGTACCGTACGCTCGTCCTTAAAGGTACCGTACGCTCGTCCTGCAGAGACCAGGCTTAAAGGTACCGTACGCTCGTCCTTAAAGGCACCGTACCGTACGCTCGTCCTGCAGAGACGCCGCGGCCGATCAGCTCCACCCCCCCGCCCCCGGGATAAGCTGCCCATTTACGCCACCGCGTATGAACACATACTCACGCCACGACGGGGAGAGCGAGATGAACTCGTCACGTTGTCCCGCCATTCCCCCGTGCCGCCAGCCCCACCCACTCCCCCAGGCCTGCCTATCACAGACGCAGTAGTGATCTTAGCTGTTCCTGGCCCCACCCCTTCAGCTGCTCGCTCTCTGTCCTGCTGTCGTCTGACTGGTCTCTCTCTCCCGCTGTCCTCTGATTGGTCTCTTTCTCTCTCTCCCTCCCCGGGAAGCTCTCATTCATCTCCTTAAGGCCTGCTCCTGCCTCCGCCTCCTCCCTCTATTGATTGGCTGACATACATGTATGTTTTCCATTAAAAAAAAAGAGGGGATTGATTACCGGATGCGCTCCATAAACCCAGGCCTGTGTCAGTTGGCGTAGCCGGACATCAGCCTGCATAGCGCTGCCCCCCGGCCCCCGGCCCCCGGCCCCTCTCTCACACACGGCACACAGGGGCCCAAATAGCCCCACAATGGAACATGTACTGTACTAGTCGATGTACAGTATACTGTGAGATGAGTATGCTTCTGTGCTGTAGTATGCGGTACGTACAGTATGCATGGTTCTACTGTCAGGCTAGGAATAGTTGCGTAAACCCCCGGAGAACGGTTCCAGCTTCCCAAGGTTCAGCATCGGAATTAGCATTTGGTTATTTTTAGAAAGCAATAACAGTATTATTGTACATTGTAGTGAGAAATTGACTTCAGATGTGGTACTTAGAACCATTCCCGCCTCCAACAGTAGCTACGGGGAAATCAACTTTGAGCTTCATAAATGGTGCTTTATTTCTCATTAATCTGTCGTCAATATCCATTCTGTTAAATATTTAATGACTGCAGACCTAATTTGCTTTGGCTGAGATTGAGCACCATAGATGGTCTAAAGCCTCTATAGATTATTTACTTACTGGTGCAAATTAGACATGCCACTCATGTGATCAGCGCCTGGTCACTCCGGCCTCTACTGGACAGCTTTACCCCTTCCTCAGTTGTGTGTTGAGGATCTTTTCAGGAAAAGAAGATGACCTCTGCCCAGGGATGAAAATTAACACCCGCCACCCGCCAATGGCGGGTCAAATTTCCATTTGACGACTAAATTTCGGAGGCTATCCGCCACGCTGGCGGGTAAATGTTTGTACCAATAGAGTCATGTAATAAATTATGCGTGCGATGTCGCCACATCCATGCCATAGACCGTGTGTTGCACTTAAATAGCTCCCCCGCTGCACCAAATAAAGTTTTCAGTCACATGACTCGCGCACTAGGAGAGACTGGTGACGCGAAGCTACTCGCGCACAGAAAATCGTTCCCATTTACCTCAGAGGACGCGCGCTACTACAGTCGACACCTACATGTGTACCATCCTGTCTCTGGGCTTCCATAGCATACCAGAAGGGATGTCTTTGATCGCTTGTCATGTAGCTTATCAGCTCTGAAGACGGTTCTGGTTCCTCCTTGACTGACTTCACTGCTCATCCAGCTCAGGTTTAACTTTACATGATGACAGGCTGTGAATATGTTACAGTATATGTATTTTGTTCATAAACACATAAAGACCATGAGGTTAAGGCTTGGATCATTTATATCTCATATTTGTGTAGGGTTAGGTATTTATGGATAATTCTACACCGTGGAAGTGAATGGAAATGAATAATTTAATTTCTATGAATTGCTGTAGGCATCGAATTAAACTAATTGATTTGAAATGTTACTTTGGCCTCTTCCTTAAGCATGTATTCAACATAATACTATTATCTGAATGAAAAGTACTGAAACAGATGTATTGAATGTGACAAAAAAGGCAATTTATTATTTTGGCCGGTGAAAAATATACTTGGCCGGTGGATTTTTTCATCTACCAGTCCCCTTGGCAGGTGAGCCAAAAAGTTAATTTTCAGCCCTAACTCTGCCCCTCTCTCTCTCCCTCTCTCTCCCTCTCTCTCTCTCTCTCTCTCTCTCTCCCTCTCTCTCTCCCTCTCTCTCTCTCTCCCCCTCTCTCTCTCCCTCTCTCTCTCTCTCTCTCTCTCTCTCTCTCTCTCTCTCTCTCCTCTCTCTCCCTCTCTCTCTCCCTCTCTCTCTCTCTCCCCCTCTCTCTCTCTCTCTCTCTCTCTCCCCCTCTCTCTCTCCCTCTCTCTCTCTCTCTCTCTCTCTCTCTCTCTCTCTCCTCTCTCTCCCTCTCTCTCTCCCTCTCTCTCTCTCTCCCCCTCTCTCTC
>NC_140258.1:4089486-4096986 GCF_949987555.1 Borostomias antarcticus
TGATGAATTCTCCTTATGTTGTGTTGATTTCTCTTGTTTTATTTGACGAACGTGGGTCTGTACTCCTGTACCGAGGCACACAGGAGGGTCCTGGGTGGAGAGAGATGGGATGTCATACCGTAGTAGTCTATGCATGGTCCTTCAGATTCCCCCAAATACTCTAGCCTATATGCTGCTCTTTTCTATCTGGACTATACTGTAGATGTTTCCGGTATTATTGCTCAGGACAGGGTTTCCCCCAACGCTTTGTTTCAAATCATATGTGGAGGATTTATGGGGTCATGTTTACCGCCTCATTTTATTACTGATGAAAAAATAATAAGACATATTTAGTGGCACTGTATGTGTATCATTGGAAAAACAAAATGTATTTGTTGAATCGGCTGCATGAACGGCCTGATTTCCAAATCAGTTGGGTTGTGCTAAAAACAAACGATCCATATAAGCACACTGTACTAACGCAGAGAGGCGGGCACGGAAAACCTTTAAATCATGGAAATAAATTCACATGCCCTGTTTTTTAATTATTATTTTTTTTACTTCAAATTTACTTTGGGGAATGTGCTGGTTTTTTCTATTGTTTCCTTTTGAAATTGACAATAGTGGCACTGTTCAAATGATGGGGATGAAGATGAGCTGCAGTAATTGCTGTAATTGTACTATATGTAATGTGTTTGTTCTTAGGCTGTATTCCTTTATTATCATTTCTTAATTAAAAATATATCCTGTTAAGATGAATCCTCTGTTTTCCATTTTTACTTGCATTATAATTAGAGGGTTTAATATATGCTAATTCCAACAGAATAATTTAAATACTGTATTTAATTGGCACCATTTCACTGATAAACAGTGCAGATAGGGCTGTACAGTACAGAGTACTGTATCTTGGAGGTTTGAGGGGATGAAGATTAAAACAACATTGTGTTGCCAACCAGTTCTGTTGTCTTTATGCCATTTTAGCTCAATAATTGATGGGCTAGTTAGAGATTGAGATACTGTTACCATCAACTGAGCACTGCTTCTACGTGCACCTGAAATAGACCACCAAATAAAGCAATGTTTCTAACAAATGATGCCTTTATTGGAAATGATCTGTGACTCATATCGTATTGTCCAAACAGGATATGCCTTATTAGGTTATCTCATATCAGAAATAACCCTGTGACGTGGCACCCCTTCAATGCTGTATGAGTGGGATAAGTGGATTATACATTTACATCTCCTGCTCTTTGTACCGAGTCCTCAGTCACCTAAATGAGCTTGGAATCTGTGTCCAAAGTCAACTGGACTTGCTGGTACAGTAGATAGTGTAATGTTGCTGGTACAGTAGATAGTGTAATGGTACAGTAGATAGTGTAATGGTACAGTAGATAGTGTAATGTTGCTGGTACAGTAGATAGTGTAATGGTACAGTAGATAGTGTAATGGTACAGTAGATAGTGTAATGTTGCTGGTACAGTAGATAGTGTAATGTTGCTGGTACAGTAGATAGTGTAATGGTACAGTAGATAGTGTAATGGTACAGTAGATGGTGTAATGTTGCTGGTACAGTAGATAGTGTAATGGTACAGTAGATAGTGTAATGGTACAGTAGTGTAATGTTGCTGGTACAGTAGATAGTGTAATATTGCCGGTAACACTAGTGAGATGGGCAATGTTAGCTAGGTATGGTGTACAGTTCTGACACTGGTATATGTGTGTAAATATTATGCTTGCACTGTATGTAGGTATGTTGTCTCTAAATGGTTAATGTCAGAATATTGAGGTGCGCAATGTTTTAACATAAAGGTGAAATTGAATGTCCTCCGATTGCAACAAGAGCTGTGTGAATAAACGTCATGTATTCTTTCCTCCCTGATAGGAAACGGTAGCGGTATTGAGCATGTCCTCTTGTCTGCTTGTGTAGTGAGGTAATTATGCCCAAAAAGAGGGTCATTTACCACAAAGCTGGGTGTTGGACTTAGCCAACGGCACCGGGCCCTTCCCAGATGAACACTATTAATAAAACGCCACAAACCCACCAGTCTTCACTCCGTCTTTGTCAGGCAACTAAGTCACGACAACAAAATGGCATTTCCATTCATAATTGCCTGACCTCACCTACTGTGGGTCAGCATGAGAAGTGCTGCCGACTGCGAGGGGCTTTGAGCAGAGGTCTAAATGTGATGAATTGAGCTCGTGTGCTTCTCTGTGACTGTGTGTGCTGCTCTGAGGGCCATGCTTGTTTTTCTGTTCCCTGGCTTCTAAACAGCAGCAGCAGACAGAGACAAATATGAGCTGGTTAATGTTTAAACTGTGCAAACCCAGGTATTGATTTCATTTTCAGGGTCTTACTGGTACAAACAAGGGAGACACAGTAGTCTATTGGTATTTATTGTACAATTTATAGTATGCATGGTATACAGTATTGGTACAGTATCATGTGCTACAGGTATAGTATAGTACCTTGGCTATACAGTATTGCAGCTAGAGTACATTACAGTAGTGCAGCTATCGTTACTGTTCCAGACTGTCCTGTGAGCAGAACTCAGAGCCCTGTCTGGTGCTCTCCTGCCCTCGTGCTCTCAGCTTGTTCATTCTCCCTGCAGTAGAGAGCTCTGACCATCCTGGGTTTATGGGATGATTGATGCCTCCACTTCATCCAGTGCCAGTGAGCATCAGGGCAGAGAGATGAGGAGGAGGGCAGATAGGGGTAGGAGAGATGGAGGAGGAGGGCTGATAGGGGTAGGAGAGATGGAGGAGGAGGGCAGATAGGGGTAGGAGAGATGGAGGAGGAGTAGGTGGGGGTAGGAGAGATGGAGGAGGAGGGCAGATGGGGGTAGGAGAGATGGAGGAGGAGGGCAGATGGGGGTAGGAGAGATGGAGGAGGAGGGCAGATAGGGGTAGGAGAGATGGAGGAGGAGGGCAGATAGGGGTAGGAGAGATGGAGGAGGAGTAGGTGGGGGTAGGAGAGATGGAGGAGGAGGACAGATGGGGGTAGGGACTGGACGGGTAGAAAGAACAGGGCAATTATCCTACATCATAAAAGCCCCTTTAACAAGACACATCAACCAGTGTGCCGGAAAACCACCTGCTCAAGTAATAACAATGGCCGGGTTTCTCGAACGCGTTAAGAAGCACTTAACTCCAAAGTACTTCTTAACTCCCATACAAAGGGTTGCTTAAGAAGGGTTCCTTAAGAAGGTTCTTTATCGGGAAACACGGCCAATAACATTTATTTGTAAACACTATTCATACAAAATTGACCCTCATAATAATGTATATATATATATATATGTATAATAATAAGAATTACTATGATTTATACAAATAACAAAAACAATAGTAGGCTATAGAGACAGAAAAATTGTGTACATACAAATACATTATATATATATGTGTGTGTGTGTATATATATATATATATATATAGGCCTATATATATATATATATATATATATATAATGCAATTTAAAAGCAATATTGAAAAAATTAGTTTTGAGCTTAGATTACATTTCGGAAATGTTCTGACTGCAACTGAGTTAGACTTACAGAAATCTTAAATCTGAATCTATAACACCTCGATCACACCTTGTCTCTGTGGTTTTGATCCAGTGACCTCAGTTGTGTCCTGATTTAGTTGTGTAACATTTTTGGACGTCCTTAACTCATGTCGGGTTCTTATAAAAGTTTAATTCGTAATAATAATAATAATAATAATAATAATAATAATAATACACACAATAATATTAACAACAACAACAACAATAATAATAATAATAATAATAATTACAATACTTGTAATAACTGTAATAGGCTAATAATAATATGCATTGTTTTATTATGATATAACTGAGGCGGTTGGCATAATGTAAGGCTCACTGAAATATTGTCATCTGATTTCTCCAATTGACTCTAATTTAACAGCCATAAAACTGTGTGTGCGCGTGCGTGCGTGCGCGCGCGTGTGTGTGTGTGTGTGAGAGAGAGGGAGAGAGGGAGAGAGAGAGAGAGACAAAGAAAGCAAGCAAGCAAGAAAGAAAGATGTATTATGGCAAGTGTGTGGTTGTATTTCTCAGCTGGTAGTGATGTTACCTGAGCAGCTTCACCTGTGCAGCAGGTCGCGCGCATCACCTGACGCAGGGGGCGGGGCTCTGCTTATGGTGCGTTCGTTTGTGGTCGGAGGTGGCAAGTCGCAAGTGGCAAAATACCTACCTCCGACCTGTGTGCATTCAAGCTATATACCATTATATCACAGTTACCTAGTTATATCTATATACCATTATATCACAGTTACCTAGTTATATCTATATACCATTATATCACAGTTACCTAGTTATATCTATATACCATTATATCACAGTTACCTAGTTATATCTATATACCATTATATCACAGTTACCTAGTTATATCTATATACCATTATATCACAGTTACCTAGTTATATCTATATACCATTATATCACAGTTACCTAGTTATATCTATATACCATTATATCAGTTACCTAGTTATATCTATATACCATTATATCACAGTTACCTAGTTATATCTATATACCATTATATCACAGTTACCTAGTTATATCTATATACCATTATATCACAGTTACCTAGTTATATCTAGTGCATTCGAGCAACTGGGGGCTGAGAAACATATCCGAATTTGCGACGAGGAAGTGCGAGTTCATGCGGTGTTTTATTTAATCATTCCTAGTAGCAAGTCGCAGTTTGCACCTCCCAGTTATAAACGAACGCACCATTAGTAACGGGGCTGCGCTGGATCTTTAACTCTCACCTTCCCTGACTGTCCTCTGCTCTAGCGACAAGATGACAATAACTTAAAGTGCTGCCGTAATAAAGGTAAATGTAGTTTTAAGAATGGAGTTAGATTAGCCGATAGGAAATGACGCCATTCGCCTTTGTTGCTAGTCGTCTGCAGTGCGCGGACATGAGGAGGGAGATTAACGGGTTTATGGTCGTTGAGGGATTAACGGGTCATAACGCGTAGAGACGCACAATCAAACTGTTTTGTTGTTGAGGCCGATCCTGAGACGAACCATCCCGTGATTCCTCTCCAGATACCTCTGAGAACAAGGTGGGAGCATCGATGCGTAATGTAGTTGAGGCAGGAGCAGGAGCAGGAGCAGGAGCAGGAGCAGGAGCAGGAGCAGGAGCAGGAGCAGGAGCAGGAGCAGGAGCAGGAGCAGGAGCAGGAGCAGGAGCAGGAGCAGGAGCAGGAGCAGGAGCAGGAGCTCGTAGCCTTTGCAAATCGACGTGAAGGGGGAGGGGGCAACGGGAACACGGGCCCTGCGTGTCTAGATATCACGGAAACATCCACCGATATGCATAAATCTATACTGCGCGCTTATTGCATACAGTACGGTTGTATTTGGCCGCACGCCTTGAATTGCTTGACGAGGTTTATGGGTCATCAGTATAGTAGCCTGTCGCGTCCTCCTCTCTGCATAAATGACTTGATCCCAGTGGCCATGAGAGTTAAATGAACCCAACAAATAATTGTTCAATCACATGTGATGTCACAAGGACTGGCTATTAAAAGTGTCAAAGCAATCTGTTCTCTAAGAGAGGTCAGGGTGAGGACCTATTGAGTCTATTGATTCTGTGAAGCTCTGGTTGTTGTATTTTTTTTTTTTTAAATCAACTCTGTGACATGTAAAACCATGAATCACTTTCTAACGATATTAGTCTGATAATTCACTCCACAGTAGAACTATACGTAGAGCTCAGCTTCACCTCCGCTTCTTCATCCCAGAGAAGGATGAGTCAGTTGCGGGCGTTGGCCGGGTTCCTGAGGGGCGGAGGACGACGGTGGCTGCGAGGGCCTGGAGGAGGAGGAGGGGTGGCGAGGCGTGTTTACAACCCCCGGAGGGGCTGTTCGTCCGGGGCTGCGGTCCCCTCGGCGGCGGCCGGTAGCTCCAGCTATGTGGAGGAGATGTACTTCGCCTGGCTGGAGGATCACACCAACGTCCACGAGGTAGAGACAGACGGACAGACAGACAGACAGACAGACGGACGGACAGACAGACAGACAGACAAGACAGACAGACAGACAGACAGACAGACAGACAGACAGACAGACAGACGGACAGACACAGACAGACAGACAGACAGACAGACAGACAGACGGGGGGCGGGAGGCCCCGGGCTTCATTGCCGATGCTGGCCCGGCCC
Organism: Borostomias antarcticus; assembly: GCF_949987555.1. NCBI lineage: Eukaryota > Metazoa > Chordata > Actinopteri > Stomiiformes > Stomiidae > Borostomias > Borostomias antarcticus. The sequence continues at coordinate 4,095,657 of NC_140258.1, forward strand.
GTCTGCCTGAGCGCCTGGTTCTGATTGATCTGTGTCTCTGCTCCAGTCCTGGGACCGGTACTTCCGCGGCGCCCAGGCCTCGGCCCCGGGGGGCAGGGCGGGGGAGAGGCGGCCCTCCGCGCTGCTGCTGGGGCGCTCCATGTCCCAGACCCCCGCCACGGCACAGAAGGTGGTGGAGGACCACCTGGCTGTACACACACTCATTAGAGCCTACCAGGTACACACACACACACGCGCACACACTAACATACTGTACACACACATACACACACACGTACACACACACACATACACACACATACCGCGCATACATACATCCACTCACACACATGCACACACGCACACACGCATACACACGTGCATATACAGTACATATACACACACACACACACACACACCAACCCATACAAACACATACATACTGTACATACCCACACGGTGCCTTTACTGAATAATATTACACACACACATTTGGGTGAGTGTCTGAACAAAATCACACACGCGCATTGGTTCGCCTGGAGACCAGACGGCCCGTCTAATGTGCATCTCCAGCAGTGTCTGTGAATCCCATCTCATCCCAAATCCAATTGACTTGTCAGAGCAGATGAACTTGGCAGCAAGGGATCTGTACGCCTGCTTATTAAAAGGAATACACAATTTGTTGTCTCTGCATGTGGCTATGCAAATGGAAAGATTAACTCTAACCTACTTAGCCTGGGCGGTGTGAAAATAGAAATATCAAAGAGATTACTTAAACAAAGCAGGTGGTAACATTTCCCTTCGCCCTCAAATTAATCTGAAGAATTATCCGAGGGAGTTATTAAATTCACTCTTTTGGCGGATATGGCGTTTCTTTCCGAGTGCTTTTTGCAGGCCTGTAGGGAATCCTGTGTGTGCGTGTGTGTGTGTAATGTGTGTGTGTGTTTTCAGGGTTTGTAGTAGCAGTGGGTGACAGGAATGTTGCCTGTGTGTGTGTACTGTGTGCGTGTGTGTGTGTGTGTGTGTGTGTGTAGAGTAAGTGTGTAAGAAGGGGTGACTCCCCTGGGGTTCATACTGTACCCTGTGTAGAGCTCCTCTTCCTACAGAGCGTCATTGTATTCGTACAGTATACTGCACTGTACACTCAAGCAAGGAGGACCCATGTGACAGGGCAAGAAGGAGGACATGACACACATTAATGCACACGCACACGCACACACAGACAAACGCACAAGTGAACCATGATAACAAACGCACACACAAACGCACAAGTGAACCATGATAACAAACGCACACACAAACACACAAGTGAACCATGATAAAACACACACACACACACACGCACACACAC
>NC_140258.1:4101986-4241986 GCF_949987555.1 Borostomias antarcticus
AGACCTGGTCATGTAGAGGGTGAGACCTGGTCATGTAGGGGGGAGATGTGAGACCTGGTCATGTAGAGGGTGAGACCTGGTCATGTAGGGGGGAGATGTGTGAGACCTGGTCATGTAGAGGGTGAGACCTGGTCATGTAGGGGGGAGGTGTGAGACCTGGTCATGTAGAGGGTGAGACCTGGTCATGTAGGGGGGAGGTGTGAGACCTGGTCATGTAGGGGGGAGATGTGTGAGACCTGGTCATGTAGGGGGGAGATGTGTGAGACCTGGTCATGTAGGGGGGAGATGTGTGAGACCTGGTCATGTAGAGGGGAGATGGGTGAGACCTGGTCATGTAGAGGGTGAGACCTGGTCATGTAGAGGGTGAGACCTGGTCATGTAGGGGGGAGAGGTGTGAGACCTGGTCATGTAGAGGGGAGATGTGTGAGACCTGGTCATGTAGGGGGGGAGACCTGGTCATGTAGGGGGGAGATGTGAGACCTGGTCATGTAGGGGGGAGATGTGTGAGACCTGGTCATGTAGAGGGTGAGACCTGGTCATGTAGGGGGGGAGACCTGGTCATGTAGAGGGTGAGACCTGGTCATGTAGGGGGGAGATCTGGTCATGTAGAGGGTGAGACCTGGTCATGTAGGGGGGAGATGTGTGAGACCTGGTCATGTAGGGGGGAGATGTGAGACCTGGTCATGTAGAGGGGAGATGTGTGAGACCTGGTCATGTAGAGGGTGAGACCTGGTCATGTAGGGGGGAGATGTGTGAGACCTGGTCATGTAGGGGGGAGATGTGTGAGACCTGGTCATGTAGGGGGGAGACCTGGTCATGTAGGGGGGAGATGTGAGACCTGGTCATGTAGAGGGGAGATGTGTGAGACCTGGTCATGTAGGGGGGAGACCTGGTCATGTAGGGGGGGAGATGTGTGAGACCTGGTCATGTAGGGGGGAGACCTGGTCATGTAGGGGGGGAGATGTGTGAGACCTGGTCATGTAGAGGGTGAGACCTGGTCATGTAGGGGGGAGATGTGAGACCTGGTCATGTAGGGGGGAGATGTGTGAGACCTGGTCATGTAGAGGGGAGATGTGTGAGACCTGGTCATGTAGAGGGTGAGACCTGGTCATGTAGGGGGGAGATGTGTGAGACCTGGTCATGTAGAGGGGAGATGGGTGAGACCTGGTCATGTAGGGGGGGAGACCTGGTCATGTAGGGGGGATATGTGAGACCTGGTCATGTAGAGGGTGAGACCTGGTCATGTAGAGGGGAGATGTGTGAGACCTGGTCATGTAGAGGGTGAGACCTGGTCATGTAGGGGGGGAGACCTGGTCATGTAGGGGGGAGACCTGGTCATGTAGGGGGGAGATGTGTGAGACCTGGTCATGTAGGGGGGAGATGTGAGACCTGGTCATGTAGAGGGGAGATGTGTGAGACCTGGTCATGTAGGGGGAGAGACCTGGTCATGTAGGGGGGAGATGTGAGACCTGGTCATGTAGGGGGGAGATGTGTGAGACCTGGTCATGTAGAGGGTGAGACCTGGTCATGTAGGGGGGAGATGTGAGACCTGGTCATGTAGGGGGGAGATGTGAGACCTGGTCATGTAGAGGGAGATGTGTGAGACCTGGTCAGACCTGGTGAGATGTGTGTCTCTCCTCTCCAGGGCTCAGGGGATGTGAAGTACCACCTGGGGATGTACCACCAGAGGATCAACCGCGAGACGGACAAGAACGTCACGCTGTCGCTCATGGCCAACCCCTCCCACCTGGAGGCCGTGGCGCCCGTGGTGCAGGGCAAGGCCAAGGCCGCGCAGTTCTACAGGGGAGACGCTCAGGGCAAGAAGGTACCGTACCGCCCCAAGATGTTCAGCGTTTGACGTTCACGGGCACGTTCGTGTCAAGGTTATTTTTTCATTATTTTTTTTTTTTATATCGTTTTAACTTTTTGTTTTCAAATTCAGTTTAGTTTTAATTAGTTGGTTTGTTAGGTTTTTTTTTGGGGGGGGGGGGGAATGCTTAGTTTTAGTTTAGTTTTTATTAGTTTCAGTATTAGTTGTAGTTTTTCTTCTGCGCTAGCCTCGTGAGACCATCCTGATCTCGTGAGCTCACGTTGTTTCACTCCGTGTGAAACAAACCATCTGGACCACGTCAGGTTACTCCTGCGCAGGGACACAGCTAAAAAAAAGAAGGATAGATTTCATATCCAAAATACTAGGCTTATATATGAAATTAAAATGACATTTCCTCTATAATTATAGTTTATTTTAGTTAGTGTTGTAAACACAATACAGTTTGAGTCATCGTTTTTTTGCAAAGCCTAGTTTTTATTTTTATTTCAGTGAACTAATTTGTTTTTTCACACCTAGTTTTCATTTTTTAGTTAGTTTTCGTTAACTATAATAGCCTTGGTCCGAGTCCCGCGCGACTGATCTGGGCTGTGTTCCACCAGGTCATGTCTGTCCTGATACACGGCGACGCAGCCTTCGCCGGCCAGGGTGTGGTCTACGAGACGTTCCACTTGAGCGAGCTCCCCTCTTACACCACGCATGGTACGATCCATGTGGTGGTCAACAACCAGGTAGGTCTGTCCGTCGTTGGCCGGTGATCGACCAGTGATTGAAAAGCCGCTCGGCCAGTGATTCATTTGTCCGTCCGCTAGATCGGCTTCACCACGGACCCCCGCGTGGCGCGCTCCTCTCCCTACCCCACCGACGTGGCTCGGGTGGTCAACGCGCCCATCTTCCACGTGAACGCGGACGACCCCGAGGCTGTGATGTATGTGTGTCGCGTCGCTGCCGAGTGGAGGAGCACCTTCAACAAGGACGTGGTCATCGACCTGGTCAGCATCTCCCACGGAGGCGGGCGGCGTCCTGTTCTCTTGCTCTCATAGCAATGTCACCTGAGTGTGCGTGTTTGTGTGTGTTGTGTGTGTGAGGTACAGGTGTGTTACCGGCGTTTCGGCCACAACGAGATGGACGAGCCCATGTTCACCCAACCTCTGATGTACAAGCAGATCCTCCGGCAGGAGCACGTTCTGAAGAAGTACTCGGACAAGCTCATCGCCGAGGGAGTGGTCACCCTGCAGGAGTTTGAGGTCTCAAGGTTTCAGCTTGCTCCGCTGGGTTCACACAGTGCTCCACTTGGGCTGTAATATTCTGAGTACCCAGAAGCTCTCGCTATGGCAAGAGCTTCTGGGAATAAGATATGATATTCGTGGACACCAAGGAGAATCCGGTTGGATTTTCAACCGGATGCTGATTGGCCCATGCAGTAGTGGGCTGGGCAGAGAGGCTGATTTGGCCTCTGATTGGTCTGACCGCAGATTTCCACTTTTGGAAGTCCTGCTCTGTAGCGATCTGTCGGTAGCATGCCTGAGACACAAGGTGCCATTTTCTTGGACTTTCTTCCACGTTAACTCTTGCTTCACAAGGTTTTTATTACTCAAATTGCAAAGTGTATTACCTAAATGAGTTTTTTCATTCAGTCCTGACTATACGCTCCTGATGAAATAATGTTAAAATGCAGCTGGGTTTGACAAGTAATGCACTGGCTGTTTTGTAGCACCTGACTCCAGACCAGTACTCAGCGGTACTGTTTGTATTTAGGTGCAGGACCTCCACAATACTGTGAAAGAGCTGATTAAGACCTAAATATAAGTGTAAATTGAAATATGAGGAGCTCAAGCAGTAGAAGATTTTAGGCGCAGCTCCTTAGCTCTGCGGTGAGCTCCTAGCCTCGTGAAGCACTGACTGACAAAACAGCTGCACCTTTTGGTCTGGGTCTCTGCAACCTCAGTAGCTAGTGCAGCCGGCTGTCCCCGGTCTCTCAGTGAGAGCTGAGTCGTGGTGGAAGTTCAGCTCATTTAACCTGCCTTTCCATTCGGAACAGTCCTGTAATGCACTCATCCATCCTGAGCCTGGCTTTATGAAGCCATTTGCTTCTTCCTGTCTACTGGGTGATTTCGCCACTTGATGGACATGGTTTTGTTTACCCGTTGAAAAGCCGGTGTAAGTTTCTGCCACTGGAGCACATTGATGGAACACTATTATAAAGCCATGTCTGAGTCCAGAGCTTCACCACAGACCAGTGATCAACACAGAGATGTTTTCTCCGTTTCTTTATGTTATGTGTTTTCACTGACTCTCACCACACTGTATTGTGGGATTTGTGATCTGCCGCTGTTTCAGGAAGAGGTCGCCAAATATGACAAGATCTGCGAGGAGGCGTACGCGAGTTCCAAGGATGAGAAGATCTTGCACATCCGTCATTGGCTGGACTCACCTTGGCCAGGTACGGTGACTGGCAACATTATGTATGACATACTAGCATGCGCCATTGACCCATGTCCATCTGAGGACCAGTCCTGACTTGTTTGTTTGTTTGTGTTTGCTTGTTTGTTTGTTCCGTGTAGACTTCTTCACCGCGGAGGGGGAGCCCAAGAGCATGAGCTATCCTGCGACCGGATTGGACGAGGAGGTCCTGCGGAACATTGGTCAGACCGCTAGCTCCGTCCCGTTGGAAGACTTCGCCATCCACCCAGGTGAGCGGATTCGGACCTGCGGGGAGGGGGGAGTCACAGGGAGGGGGGGGTCACAGCGAGGGGGGAGTCACAGGGAGGGGGGAGTCACAGGGAGGGGGGAGTCACAGCGAGGGGGGAGTCACAGCGAGGGGGGAGTCACAGCGAGGGGGGAGTCACAGCGAGGGGGGAGTCACAGGGAGGGGGGAGTCACAGGGAGGGGGGAGTCACAGCGAGGGGGGAGTCACAGCGAGGGGGGAGTCACAGGGAGGGGGGAGTCACAGCGAGGGGGGAGTCACAGGGAGGGGGGAGTCACAGGGAGGGGGGAGTCACAGCGAGGGGGGAGTCACAGCGAGGGGGGGGTCACAGGGAGGGGGGAGTCACAGGGAGGGGGGAGTCACAGCGAGGGGGGAGTCACAGGGAGGGGGGAGTCACAGCCACTGTGTGAGTCTGTTTGAGAAAAGCCCACTTGGGGCTACAAATCCCCTCCCCCCCTTAAATCACTCAGAGCCCCTCTGTGGGGAGTAAACCAAAAAATGGATCACCTGAACAGTCCTGTCCCCTGGGCCCGCTCTCCGACAGCTGGCATGGCGTGGCGCGGCGCCGCCTATACCCGGGCGCGGCCGCTTTATAGACGTGAAATGGCCCAGAGCTTTTTATACCTCCCATTTCCACAAATGAATGCCTTTCCTGGACAGCAGTGGATGGGAATCCATTTTGAATCCATTCCCAACAGGACCCTCGTTCGCACTGCGCTCTCCTACCTGCAGCCTTGTCACGTTTCTGTGTGTGTGTGTGTGTGTGTGCGTGTGCGTGTGTGTGTGTGTGTGTGTGTGTGTGTGTGTGTGTGTGTGTGTGCGCGCTCCAGGTGTGTCTCGTATCCTGCGAGGCCGGGCGGACCTGGTGAAGAAGCGTCAGATGGACTGGGCTTTGGGGGAGTATATGGCGTTCGGTTCCCTGCTCAAAGATGGCGTCCACGTTCGTCTCAGCGGACAGGATGTAGAGAGAGGAACCTTTAGGTGAGCACGCACACACACACACACACACACACACACACACACACACACACATGCACAAGAAACTCAATGAATCTCTCTTGTGACGATAGCCTGTCAGTTGGGAGAGCTACTGGCGATGACGCATGTCTGAGGAGCGTAGGTGTGGTTCTAACAGCTGTAGCGGTTCTGTCTGAGTGAACATCTGTAGGGGCTGGGTGGGGGTGGGGGGGGGGGCTGTTCTAATTTGTTCAGAAATAATCGAGCCTCATTTGAAAGCATTGGAACGATTCTCCACACATAAGATTCAGACATATTGTCAGTTAAGAGTCTGTGTTGCTATGGAAGAAAAGCTGTGAAGGGGAATAGGGAGGGGGAGGGGTGAGCTGTGTGTGTGTGTGTGTGTGTGGTGTTTGGTGGGGGGGGGGGCTTCCCGTAGATAAGGGGTGATGTCAGCTCCCCAGTCCCCCGGGATGGGAATGATGGCCACATGGCACTGTCACCATCTGATGGCGTGCGTTCAGCAGAGCGGGAGTGACACGTAAACAAATCGCCGACCCATCCCCCTTGCTTGTCCACCCCCCCCCCCCACACACACACACACACACACAAAGCTCTGCTCCTGCAGGCCTGTCTATCCACGCCACGTCCATCAGGGAACCGCCACTTAGCGCGTGCTCCATACATCACTCTAACAAGACACCGGGCATTTCCTCATGTCGCCCTCCGAGTAAGTTATGCCCGCGACAGGCTAGTAAAAGTAGTTTCTGGCGAGAACGACGGCAGGTGACAGGTGACTGAGAGCGGCCGGGCTATAGTCGCGCATCCCTCTCCTCTCCTGCGTCGTCTTTATTTATTCTTTATTTACTCCTGCCGTCATCTGTGGGGCGTAAACAAGTCCTATCTTCCCTCTCCTCCTCCTTCTTTCTCCTCCTCTTCTCTGGTTCCTAATCACTCCCTCTCTTTTCGCACTGCTCTCTCCCCATCCCTCACTCCCCCACTCTTTCATTTCTCCCTCCGTCTCCTTCTCCTACTCCCCCACCCTCTCCTCTCTCTCTCTCTCTCTCCTCCCCCGGTCCCCTGTTTCCGTGGGGCTGAGCATATCGGTGTGCCTCAGCTGGCTGGGCCTGCCTACGTTACTGTGCTGGAGTAATGGACTCAGTCGTCTGCGTTGGGATGGTGGGCGCCAAGCACCCCTGTCCTCTCCGCTGACTGATGGAACCCCCACGCCAGGGGAGGAAGTGTGTGAGAGAGAGAGAGAGAGAGAGAGAAAGAAAGAAAGAAAGAAAGAAAGAAAGAAAGAAAGAAAGAAAGAAAGAAAGACAGATCAAGCTCAGCTTCTTCTGCGCAACAGTAGAATCCATCCATCTACAGTATATGGTATGGCTGTGAACCTGTACAGTACAGTATGTACTTCAGACAGATGCAGGGGTGGGAAGTGCTGTGGAGCTAGCCAGATGTATGGAGGACCGGGATGACTCCAGGCGCCCGTGGAGGGCTCATCCAAGGACGACCTAGCCACTGTGGAGGGCTCATCCAAGGACGACCTGGCCACTGTGAAGGGCTCATCCAAGGACGACCTAACCGCTGTGGAGGGCTCATCCAAGGATGACCTAGCCGCCGTGGAGGGCTCATCCAAGGACGACCTAGCCGCCGTGGAGGGCTCATCCAAGGACGACCTAACCGCTGTGGAGGGCTCATCCAAGGATGACCTAGCCGCTGTGGCTCACCTGCTCTGGTGTCAGCAGGGTTGTGCAAGTTCCTTAATAAAAGTAATCAAGTTAAGTTACTGATTACTTTCTCTAAATTGTCATTTACTTACTACTAAGTAATCGGATTACTAATAACTTAACTTTTGAGTTACTTTCTAAAACCAGGTCATTCCTGTCCGAATCATAGCAGTGCTGATCTAGGATCAGTTTTGCCTCTTTGATCATAATAGACACAAGAAAATGTGATCCTTTACCAGCACTCTTGGCACATTTTGACCCTGATGACATAAACAGTCAGTTCAGCCATGACTACAGACACCGCATGCATATATCATCCAAATGAAAGGGAGCAGGCACGCGCCTGAGTACAGTAGGACCCCACTTATCCCAACCCAACGGGACCGAAGGTCGTTCGTATCTCTGAAATGTCCGGATGACTGAAACATATGTTAAAATGCACCAAATTCAATAAGTGGTACTTGTTTCATATAGACTCATAATAGACCGATAAATACCCTTAATTACTTGTGAAAATGCATCAAAATTGCAATCAAATAGCCAACTAAACTCATATCTACATACAAACTCATAGCCTATAGTAGGCGTACAGTAGCCTATAATAAGATAAACAAATTTCCACTTGAGTGCGTGCTTTGATCAAATACAGTACTTTATTCTCAAATGAGGCGTACGCTGCATCGATAGGCTACTTTGCAGAACAAAATGGTATAGCCTAAAAACAACCCAACATTAGAACAATTAGAGCAAATGATAATCAATAAATAAATAAATGAAATGACAGACAAGTTGCCGTGTCTTAGGCTATTGTAGCCTAAAAGAAAGTCTCTAAAACAACCGATGTAGGCTAGGCTGTAGGCTATTATTTAACAAATACAGTAGGCCTAGTAGGCTAATCTACATGCCCACAACACGTCTGTGTTCCTGAAGTCCATTAACTGGGAACGAAAAATGACTCGATGCTCCTCTGCTTCAGGTTGCTGACGCGCTTTCTGGCTGCCAAGGAATGCAGCTCTCGCAGCAGACTCGTTTGCGTTTTGCGCTCGACATTAGAGTAACAAACAAATGAAACGTGACAGTAGGCTACAGCCTACAGGCAACATAGGTCTACATACAGTTCTGTTTTTATTCACAGTAGGATACAGTACATGTTTATTATGACAGATTTAAATGCAAGTAGGCCTACAGTACTGTAATGAAAATCCCACCAGTAACCAGATAGCAGGCTCAAAAAAAAGGTTTTTAAGCCTGTTCGGATCTCTGAAGTTCGGATGAGTGGGGTCCTACTGTAACTCAAAGTAATCCCATTTGTATTAGGTCAGTAACTGTAATGTGATTTCTGAAAATTAAAATGTAATCCCCTACATTCCAAGTAACTGGAAAAAGTAATGTGATTACAGGAAAGTGTTACTCTGTCATCAGCTACTCCCAACGCTGGTATCAGTCGTACGCAGCCCTGAGAGGGGGGCTTGGGGGGTTGAGCAGGGCTCTGCCCTGAGAGGGGGGCTTGGGGGGTTGAGCAGGGGTCTTCCCTGAGAGGGGGGCTTGGGGGGTTGAGCAGGGGTCTGCCCTGAGAGGGGGGCTTGGGGGGTTGAGCAGGGCTCTGCCCTGAGAGGGGGGCTTGGGGGGTTGAGCGGGGGTCTGTCAGAACAGCGCTATTGTATCTGGGCTTGCTAGTGCCTCATTCTCTCCCCGTAATTGATTTCAGATAGAAGTCAGAAACAGAAATGAGACGCGGTGTGAGCGCTGTGAATCCTGCTCGTTCCCTCACACTCCAACTGCGTTACGTTTGAGCATTACACAACCTCATCTCAGGCCCACATGGGTTTATGACTGTGTGTGTGTGTGTGTGTGTGTGTGTGTGTGTGTGTGTGTGTGTGTGTGTGTGCTAGTGTGTGTGTGTGTGTGTGTGTGTGTGAGCAGGGGACATCATTAGAATGATGTTAGAGGAGTTTTAAGTGATTGTCTGATCGTGCTGACGGCTGACTCGTACATGGGAGGTGAGCGAGGCTGACAGCGCTGCTCCCCCTTCGCCTCCTGCTCCTCGCTGCTCCTCACAGGCTCTCCTCCCCCATCGCCTCCTGCTCCTCGCTGCTCCTCACAGGCTCTCCTCCCCCATCGCCTCCTGCTCCTCGCTGCTCCTCACAGGCTCTTCTCCCCCATCGCCTCCTCGCTGCTCCTCACAGGCTCTTCTCCCCCATCGCCTCCTGTTCCTCGCTGCTCCTCACAGGCTCTCCTCCCCCATCGCCTCCTGCTCCTCGCTGCTCCTCACAGGCTCCTCTCCCCCATCGCCTCCTCTTCCTCGCTGCTCCTCACAGGCTCTTCTCCCCCATCGCCTCCTGCTCCTCGCTATTCCTCACAGGCTGGCCACAGACCAGCAGGAGAGGAGAGCGCTGCACTACATTCCTCACGGACCGGCTTTCCGTGACATCGGCTGGCCTGTGGCGTGTGTGTGTTGTGCGTGTGTGTGTGTGTGTGTGTGTGTGTGTGTGTGTGTGTGTTGTGTGTGCATGCGCATGGATGCCTCCTGCTGAGTGAGGACCCTTTGACAGATCCCCCCCCTTGCCTCTGTTAGCCTCTTGTTTGCACCATCATCACATAGGACAGCTCTACTACTCATTTCCAGACACAGATGAAGTGGGAACAAGACCTCACCTCCCCGTTCCCCTCCCTAATCCTGCCTTTGTTGTTTTGTCTTGTCTTGTCTTTGTGTTGTGTGTAAAATGTTGTCTGACTGTAATACATGTTGTAATTGTATGTGGTTAATGTTATGTCTTAAAAAAAAAAAAAACATAGGACAGCTCTGTGTCCTCCAGACCCTCCAGTCCTAGACCAGACAGCCTGTCTGTGTCCTCCAGACCCTCACTCCGAGGCCAGGCAGGCTGCCCATGCTCAGCCCCCCCTTGGGACAGAGTCCTGCTCTGCTGTTCAGGCTTCTCCCAGAAGCCTCTCTGCCTTGGAAAAGCCCCCGTTTCCTACTCACTACTCAAGACTAATGACGTAGTCTTGTTTTTGTCACAGTGGTTTTGGTTAGATTTCAATATTTTGTTTCTCTTTTGTACTGTGTGAAATGTTTAAGTTACTATTTACTGGAATGTTCCGATGTGACAGTAATATAGATTGAATTCATACAGTGCTTTTTATGAATGCTCAGAAAGAGAAAGGTCCTTCTTTCTTTAACTCCTCCCTCTTTTCTACCTGTCGCTGTCCATCTCCAGTCACCGTCACCATGTTCTGCACGACCAGGAAGTGGACAAGCGCTTCTGCGTTCCCATGAACCACCTGTGGGCGAACCAGGCGCCGTACACCGTCTGCAACAGCTCGCTGTCGGAGTACGGGGTCCTGGGTAAGACTGGCGCAGTGATGTCATCCCGACGCCACCGCGTCCTAATTAAGGAGTAGTAAAGCTCTCCGGCCTGCGGGACGCCGCCGTCGTCATGTCACGAACGGGGCGTTTGGCGTACAGCGACTGACAGTGATGATGTCACCCCCCCCCCCCCCCTCCCCCTCCCTCCACAGGTTTCGAGCTGGGGTTCGCCATGGCCTGTCCCAACGCTCTGGTCCTGTGGGAGGCCCAGTTCGGAGACTTTCACAACACTGCGCAGTGCATCATCGACCAGTTCATCTGCCCGGGTCAGGCCAAGTGGGTCCGCAACAACGGCATCGTCCTGCTGCTGCCGCACGGCATGGAGGGCATGGTGAGGACAGAGACGAGAGACAGAGGACTCAGACTAGCACTGCCGCACGGCATGGAGGGCATGGTGAGGACAGAGACGAGAGACAGAGGACTCAGACTAGCACTGCCGCACGGCATGGAGGGCATGGTGAGGACAGAGACGAGAGACAGAGGACTCAGACTAGCACTGCCGCATGGCATGGAGGGCATGGTGAGGACAGAGACGAGAGACGGACTAGCACTGCCGCATGGCATGGAGGGCATGGTGAGGACAGAGACAAGAGACAGACTAGCTCTGGCGTACCTCAGGCTAGAACGTGCTTTCAGAGAGATACTGTCAGTCGATCTCTGCAGTCCTGAACATTAAATGGGGAAGTCACACGCTCCCCTCCAGTTATCGTCCGGAAGGCCTCTCCGGAATATTCTGGGCATGTTGGTAGAGGTTGACACCAGGAATGTTCACCCTTTCATCTCCCTCTGTCACTGTCCCCCCCCCCCCCCCCCGGTCTGATCCCCAGGGTCCAGAACACTCGTCAGCCCGACCCGAACGCTTCCTCCAGATGAGTAAGGACGACCCTGATCGCTTCCCGGTACGGACCGTACTTTCCACCGGGTCTAATCGACCGTAGTGCTCATCTTTAGTATGAATGATTGCGGTCATGAGAACACGTCACCCTAGGCACACATGGTGCATATTTAACCACTCCCCCTCAATGGGACACAGGCCTATGGTTTGGTCAGAGCTGAGGCCTCATTACAGGCTTTGAGGCCCAGGACCGGTCAGTCAGGGCCCCAGGGTGAGCCGCAGAGCCAGGATACACACACACACACACACACACACACACACACACACACACACACACACACACACACAGAGCAGCCACCATCTCAGACCACATCAGCACTATACTGGAACACTCATCTCCTAATGGGATATTGATCAAACTATCAGAGAGCATACACAGGATTAACATTTCTCTACAGTGTGTGTGCGTGTGTGTCGGGGGTTGTGTGTGTGTGTGTTTGAGAGTGTGTGTGACACATACATGTGTGTATTTGTGTTGCGAGAGAACACTACCATCCATCATAGCAAACCCATGTCCAAATAAGTAATTTATTTCTTGGCTGTACAGTATAATATTATATTTTCTTCCCAGCACATAATAGGTTTGATGGAGTCAAATGGACAACGGTAATAAGCACGTTTCCCTTGTGATGTAGGAATACAGTGGAGACTTTGAGGTCCAGCAGCTGAACGACTGTAACTGGATCGTGGTCAACGTCTCCACGCCTGCCAACTACTGTCACGTCCTGAGGAGACAGGTCCTGCTGCCCTTCAGGAAACCGGTAAGCAGGAGCTCCCGGTCGCCCGACCCCAGCCCCAGAATCACCGCGCTTACAGAGTCTCCTCCCTCAGATGAAGTAGCTGTGCTCCATTCCTTCACAGTCAACCTACTGTACTGTACATTACCCACCACCGATGACCCCGTCGTGAAGTTGAGCGGTCTTAACTTAACCGCCCTGTCTGGGAAGACGGCGCAGTGTTGGTTTCGGATGTTTTGGGTTAGTTTGGTAAGGCTGTGTACGGTACAGTGTGTGTGTGGTGTGTTTGTGTGTGGGTACAGTGTGTGTGTGGTGTGTTTGTGTGTGGGTACAGTGTGTGTGTGGTGTGTTTGTGTGTGGGTACAGTGTGTGTGTGGTGTGTTTGCGTGTGAGTTTTCTCCCTCACATCCCTCCCAGTGTTCGCGCGTCTCTCCTCCTGGCTCTCACCGTTGCTCGTCTCTCCTCCTGGCTCTCACCGTTGCTCGTCTCTCCTCTCTCACCGTTGCTCGTCTCTCCTCCTGGCTCTCACCGTTGCTCATCTCTCCTCTCTCACCGTTGCTCGTCTCTCCTCCTGGCTCTCACCGTTGCTCGTCTCTCCTCTCTCACCGTTGCTCGTCTCTCCTCCTGGCTCTCACCGTTGCTCATCTCTCCTCCTGGCTCTCACCGTTGCTCGTCTCTCCTCCTGCCTCTCACCGTTGCTCATCTCTCCTCTCTCACCGTTGCTCGTCTCTCCTCTCTCACCGTTTGCAGCGACAGTGACTGTCTGAATGGATCCCCTGTCGCAGATAAATGTGATGCTTTGCGGAGCATGAAAAAGTTGCTTCCTGAGCAAATTAGAGAGGGAACCAATGGGGAATAATGTTGTTTGTTTTTGGTGAAAGTAGTCTTAAAATTATGGACGCGGTTGGTTGAATAACAGAGGGCATTATTTATTTGATTATTTAAAAAATGTTTGTTTTCCCCAATGTTTTTATAGTGAATGATATATGAAAAATATAAAACTTCATCTCTGGAGTGTCCCCAAGCACGTAATGAAGATACGGTTGACAGAATCAATCTGTCGTTTACAACTCATCATTATAACAGGAATTAAAGTCTGTCTTTTTTATTTTTATCCGTACAGTTGATTATTTTCACTCCTAAATCTCTTCTGAGGCACCCCGATGCCAGGTCCAGCTTTGATGACCTCGCCACAGGTGACCCGGCCTCTTTTGTGACAGACACAACTTTAGAATCACCTCCGATTAAATTCAGACGCAGCGATGTGAGACCCCACTGATCTGTCGCAGGTACTAAGTTCCGAAGGCTGATTCCTGACCAGGGTCCGGCCGGCAGCGTTAGCGGGGGTCATGTGAGGAGGGTGATCTTCTGCACTGGGAAGGTCTACTATGAACTGGCCAAGGAGAGGAAGGCGCACAACCTGGAGAGTGACGTCGCCATCGTCCGGCTGGAGCAGGTGAGCAGCCCTCTCGTCTCATGCACTACGTTCTACTCCTCTTTTGTATAATGTTAGTGAAAAAGTAACGGAAGCCTTTTCTAATGAAGAGGTAGTCGCTAGTCGCCCCCCGGGGCTATCGTTACAGGCCTCTCACTGGGGTGCCCGTCTCCCCAGATCTCCCCGTTCCCCTTCGACCTGGTCAGGGCGGAGCTGGACAAGTACAGAGACGCCGAGCTGGTCTGGTGCCAGGAGGAGCACAAGAACATGGGTTACTATGACTACGTCCGGCCACGCTTCCTCACCGTCGTGGCCAATAGGAAACCCTTATGGTGAGTGTGAGGAGATGGAGGAGGTTTTGAAGCTGTTCCTTCAGTGGTTCTAATAGAGAAGGTAACGCACACCAATTATACTTCCATGAGGTGCTGATTACTGGAACTGTTAACTATAAAAGATAGAAAGTGTCGCACACCCCAGGCTCCATATGCATACGTTTTAATGAGAGTGACGTTTCGGCCGTGTGGCCTTCTTTAGATTCAAACAGTAGTGACCCAGGAGCTGGCCTATATGGGCCTAACTAGTGGCACACCTGCTAGTGATAGCAATCAATCTCACTAATAACAAACAGGAAGGCTACTACAGCCAATCAAACCACACACAAATAGGAAGGCTGCTCCAGCCAATCAATACAATTATATTATACAAGTAAAAAAAGAAAACATGTTATATCATAAATTACATGAGGTTACTAATAGATATTCAGAGAAGTTAAAACATCAGCTCTTAAAGGAGTCATCATAAACAACTTCTACACACCTGGGTCACTACGTATGCATATGGAGCCTGGAGTGTGCAACACTTTCTTTCTTTTCTATGTTCCTTCAGTGCTCCCTAAACAGACCTGTGTGTTCCAGGTACGTGGGTCGAGACCCAGCGGCGGCCCCTGCCACTGGGAACAAGTTCACCCACCTGACTGAGCTGAAGAGGTTCATGGACTTGGCCTTCAATCTGAGCTCCTTCCAGGGGCGGAGTTTCTGAAGCCCAGTCCAGATGTCCAGTCAGGCAGACGCATGGTAAATGTGTGGGTTGCAGCCGGCGGTCCTGAGCCAGGCCCTCTGGCCATGCTGTGTAGCAGCCGGCTTCATTTCTGCACCCTAGTCTAGTATCTGATCACCTGTCATGCAAGCAGAGCTAAGTCTGGAATGGTTTTGTAGTTTTTGCCACTAAAGAATCGCACCAAAGTCCTGACAATCCCTGCTGAACATGAGATTGGTTTTATTACATGTAAATCCGCTATAACAATTAGGTTCCTGAATGTTTGCTGTAGTAGTGTAGTATTTCAGCAGCTGTAATAGTGTAGTATTTACATGTACAGTACCCAGCTGGAATAGTGTAGTACATGGGTTCCCAAATTCCCCCTTCTGAAAACAGTGACACACCCGCGCCCCCCCCCAACCCCCCAAATTTGTCCATTTTGCAAGGCAGCGTTCACGCAAGTCAGCTAGCCCATAACGTTACACAGCTAAGTTAGCTCGGTGGCACATGTTGCTAGTTAACGTTATGACGTTTTCGCACAATACATTCATGCCTGCGAGGGGAGGCTCTCTCTATCAGTATCCACAAATTTAGGATACATCTCTCATCATTTATTTTGATCTTCTGACCTTTTTCATTCATAAAAACCATAGACATTTAAAAAAAAAAAAAACATGTTTTTCCTCCTTTTTTTTCTAACCATCCCTCCACGCGTCCCCTGAATTTCTTTGGGCCCCCCCAGGGGAGGCCCGCCTCACAGTTTGGGAACCCATGGTGTAGTACTTTAGCAGCTGTACTCGTGTAGTACTTATGCAGCTGTAATAGTGTAGTGCTTCAGCACCTGTAATAGTGTAGTACTGCAGCAGCTGTAAAGATGAAATAGTGTAGTAAAAGTGCAGTAATAGTGCAGTAATAGTGTAGTACTAATGCAGCTTCAAAGATACTTGAGGACTGTTTTTATAGATTAGTACTCTCTGCTATACAGTAAGACACACCTTCTGTAGCAACCCACTTATAATGAATGAGAATCATACATATTACTAATTCGCAATACAGTTGAATCACTAGGCTTAGGATATCTGTGTGTCTCCTGTCTGTTAGTAAATGACTGTGTAATAATCCGGGTATCTGTTAGTAAATGACTGTAATAATCCGGGTATCTGTTAGTAAATGACTGTGTAATAATCCGGGTATCTGTTAGTGAATGTGTGTAATAATCTGGGTGTCTCCTGGCTGTTAGTGAATGACTGTAATAATCTGGGTGTCTCCTGGCTGTTAGTGAATGACTGTGTAATAATCTGGGTGTCTCCTGGCTGTTAGTGAATGACTGTGTAATAATCCGGGTATCTGTTAGTGAATGACTGTGTAATAATCTGGGTGTCTCCTGGCTGTTAGTGAATGTGTGTAATAATCTGGGTGTGTCCTGGCTGTTAGTGAATGACTGAGTAATAATCTGGGTGTCTCCTGGCTGTTAGTGAATGTGTGTAATAATCTGGGTGTCTCCTGGCTGTTAGTGAATGACTGAGTAATAATCTGGGTGTCTCCTGGCTGTTAGTGAATGACTGAGTAATAATCTGGGTGTCTCCTGGCTGTTAGTGAATGTGTGTAATAATCTGGGTGTCTCCTGGCTGTTAGTGAATGACTGAGTAATAATCTGGGTGTCTCCTGGCTGTTAGTGAATGACTGAGTAATAATCTGGGTGTCTCCTGGCTGTTAGTGAATGACTGTAATAATCTGGGTGTCTCCTGGCTGTTAGTGAATGACTGAGTAAGTAAGTGTTGTCACACCTGGCTTGATCAGCCAGCTGGCGAAGAGACAGATGAGCAGTCATGCTCTCAGCAAGCAGAACCCTCAGCCAGCCTGTCCCGCGGAGTCCGAGAGATCACACACACTCTCTCTCTCTCACACACACACACACAGAAACACAGTAGAACCTTTGAAACATTTGGGTAAAAGAGTTATTCTGATGTTTGACTGACGCTGAAACCCCGTAGCAATTAACTTACACAGGGACTGAAATGAAACGCTGCTGATGTATGACTGTAGTTGTCATACTATAGTGTTTAAAGCTTTCTTTGGACAATGATGCAGATACTCCATGGCTGCGTGGTTTCTGTTAGGTGAGCTGTCACATGATTACTCTTTATGCTGCACCTGGGTGATTGAGCCAAACAAGCGCGTTTTTAAACATGGGAAGTACCTCTACAGGTACAGTAACGCTACTGACGTGACAACAACCTGACAGCAGTCCTCATGACGCAGGTCTCACTGGTGAATATATGCACTTATTATTATACAGGGACTATGTATGAATGTCTGACTGTGAACATGCCAAGCTTTAGTTTGCACAGGAATAATAATCCACCACACAGTAGGTAGAAGATAAATGAGTAAGCAATAATGAGACATTTTAGTTTATACTATGCTTGGTTGATAACTGTTTTTTGGACTTAATTCATTATGCCTGTAAGAATAATTCAGTTGATTTTATGATGAATGTTTTTGCCGAGGAATCAATGTAGCAAATGTAACTGTATACAGTATGCACTGTAGTGCAATAATGTATATGACATGATTTAATCTACTGCAGAAATAGCACTATGACTCACTGCTGGAAAATTATATTGTACTTTGTTATAATTACAAATAAAATTTCAATTAGACTGTTATTTGTTTATTTAATCTTACATGTACTGCTCGAATTGAGCGCTTTGAATCTCTTAGTATGCATTCTTCACAGCAATGATTGCCTCCTTGCAAAGGGGGTCCAGTTTCCCATCTCCTCCTGAAGTAGAGAAACAGAGAGGATTGTAGGGTCTTTACACTCCTGTGACTCAATAACCACTAAGTGATCATTTACATGGCATTGTTACATCAAATACAATAGACACACTTTTGCAGTTTACCTCGATGTCGTAATCAAACAGAGATATAGGCTATTTTAGAGGTCAACATCAACATAAACAGCCGATTTCGAGCAGAGAAAAGGAAGTAGTCAATTGTGCCACTTGATTATCTCCACCCAAACTCACCGAACTCAAGCTGCGTAATGGCGCATGTGTAGACGCGCTCCCCGGTGACCACCAGCTCCACTGTGTTCCAGTCACACGATTCCTCCAGGACGCACTGATTCCCACAGTCCTTCAATGCAGCTACAGAATCAGGGAAGAACTTCATCTTAATGTTTATAGTCACCAAATTCTCACTTCTCGTGTGACATCATGCGCATGGATCAGGTAGGATAGGACAGCCTACCTTGGAGACCTTCCAAACGAAACGTTTTGTGCTCCACGATGCCACATGACTCGTATGGCCCGTAGCGCACAGTCACTGTTGCATTCAGAGGCATTATTTTATATAGGCTGCTTATGCTTGCAAATATTGTAGGCGACCATTGAACAGTGTCAACTTTCACTGGCCTCAATAGCGCGCAGTGTCATAACGACGACGTTAAGCGTCATCTCCAAGGAAGTCCCTGGCTGACGTAGCCTGATTCCTGTAATAATGCCTCAGAACAAGCCAGAATGCCTTGAAGGACAATGGGGTTAAGGAAGGAATTTAAAAGGTTGACGGAGGTCGTCCTGTCCACACGTACTTGCACCTGGTTTGTATAGTCAGCGTCATTGAAGTCGAAGTGCGGACACTAGTGTCTCTGCATCACGGGATTACCGTGAGACCATCCTGGTCTCGCGAGATCACGTTGTTTAACTCCACTTCTCTGGCGCGCGTCAGGATAGCGCTTTATTATTATGGGACTTCACTTAAACTCGTCTTTATTGACTGTCTGCAGCAGAACTCTGAAGCATTTGAAGCTTGAAGTTACTACCAGCTAAAATGCATTTACAACATCACCGTGTCACAAAACACACATTTTGATAATTTGTTCAGTTGTAGCAGAGAGTGTGAAGGTATTTCTCCAAAATCATATTGCACATATATAGGCGTAGTTTTAGGTATGGACGCTATGGACATGTCCATACCAAAGCCACGGAAACACGAATTGTCCCTACCAAAAAGAATACAGAGTGAAAACTGTAATTTTTAATTACCATTCACTTGCGAAAGCAAAACGGTTGGGAATTAAAGGAGTAGTAAAGGGAAAATGCATGTTTAGCCCTGTTTTAAGGTTACTTATGATCATATACAATGATTCAGATCAAAACGTTGACAAAACTAGCACTTTTGAGAAAGTCTGATAATTGCTCTACCACCGTTTAGGTCATACAATGGATGTGGGTGGGCATCTTGAAAAATCATTCAAAAACATGTTAAACTCTCGATTTCAAAGACAAGAAACTCACCTAGGTGTTAGTTGGCGTTCTGACATATAATTCATCATAAAGTACACTACAGCGGGAGACATTTTGGATCTACACCCTCCGCACTCGCCAACCTGGAGGCCTCAATGAGGATTATGATGTAGTTCCCTTCCTCTAGAACTAACCCCTCTATCTTCTGTATGATGTAGTTCCCTTCCTCTAGAACTAACCCCTCTATCTTCTCGTGTGCTCCATAAAACAGGCGATGAAGAACAACAAGTCTCTGGACCTCCAGGCGAACAGCATGACCACTTATAGTGAATGTGAATAGAGGAACAGCATGGCCGATTGTGAATGTGATTTACTAATATGAGTCATTTCTCACATTACCTTGTGAAGTGTATAGACAACCTTATCTGTACTGTTAACTAATGCATACACCAGTCCTAAATGTTTGCACACTGAACCATTCAAAGTGTGTACATAGTTGCACTATGAACTTTGACCCCTAGGGGTGACCTTGAAAACACGTGTCAATTAGGGGAACCCTATTTAAGGGGCTGGGGCAGTGACAAACATCACCTGACGAAGACCCACACGGGTCGAAACGTTGTCACCTTTTACCCAATAAATAGCCCTGTGGAGTAGCTGTGTGCGGACCTCAACCTTACTTTATCAGATGTCATTTTGTCCTGCACCAGCGTGGTGGATGTGCTTGGCATACATTTTATTGTATTTCTCTTGTTCATGACACCCATGCTGAGAAAAAAAGCTTTTTTCCACCAGACTTTATCTGCCTTATTGATCAAAACAAACCAATATAATTTATAATAATTAAAATGATCATGAATAGTAAACAAACAAAATGTATCCCTGGGCTTAGAGCAGGCTGTGTATCACTAGCATGCTCTGGGACAAACAACCATAGAGAGCTGTTTTGCTTATTGCTTATTTTAGCGATGGTAATTGAGATATGATATAATTGATTGTAATCATCTCTCTCTCCTTCCGTCTATCCAAGCCAGATTGTTGGGTTAGCGCTGGAGAAGAGAGGGGAGAAGGCTGTAGACTACTTACTACTACTTACTACTACTACTGCTGCTGCATGCTATGAAGATAGTCAAGTGCCTACACAGGGCGGCTCAAAGACATATTACTGAACGGGCCTAAGGGCCCAAGACCTCAGGGGCCCTTTGCATTTCTTGTTGCAGGGACAGATAGAAATGTAGGGTGAGATTCCTTACACAAACATAAAACAAACATTAATATTTTGAACAGTTTATAGGGGCCCACGTCTTTAAAAAAAAGAGAGAAGCTTGTGTGGGCTACATATTTTCTATAGCCTACTCGTTGATCTAATGGGTGGGAATGTAGGCCGCCTTTCCATAGATAAATTAGTAGGCTATAAAACTAGTCTGTAGAGAGCACTATTAAAGTTTGTGAACTCGAGACAGATCAGGTCACAAGGTCAATTGGTTCAATCTGTTTGATCTGTATTTGGGGGAGCTGGTAGGGAGGGGGAGGCTGTAGGGGGGGGGGGGGCTGGTAGGGAGGGGGAGGCTGTAGGGGGGGGGGAGCTGGTAGGGAGGGGGAGGCTGTAGGGAGGGGGGGGGGCTGGTAGGGAGGGGGAGGCTGTAGGGGGGTGGGGGGGGAGCTGGTAGGGTGGGGGAGGCTGTAGGGGGTGGGGAGCTGGTAGGGAGGGGGAGGCTGTAGGGGGTGGGGAGCTGGTAGGGAGGGGGAGGCTGTAGGGGGGGGGGGGAGCTGGTAGGGAGGGGGAGGCTGTAGGGGGGGGGGGGAGCTGGTAGGGAGGGGGAGGCTGTAGGGGGTGGGGGGAGCTGGTAGGGAGGGGGAGGCTGTAGGGGGGGGGGGCTGGTAGGGAGGGGGAGGCTGTGGGGGGGGGGGAGCTGGTAGGGAGGGGGAGGCTGTAGGGAGGGGGGGGGGCTGGTAGGGAGGGGGAGGCTGTAGGGGGGGTGGGGGGAGCTGGTAGGGAGGGGGAGGCTGTAGGGAGGGGGGGGGGCTGGTAGGGAGGGGGAGGCTGTAGGGGGGGGTGGGGGGAGCTGGTAGGGAGGGGGAGGCTGTAGGGAGGGGGGGGGCTGGTAGGGAGGGGGAGGCTGTAGGGGGGTGAGGGGAGCTGGTAGGGAGGGGGAGGCTGTAGGGGGGTGAGGGGAGCTGGTAGGGAGGGGGAGGCTGTAGGGGGGTGGGTGGAGCTGGTAGGGAGGGGGAGGCTGGTGGGGGGTGGGGGGAGTTGGTAGTGGGGGGGGCTGTAGGGGGGGGAGCTGGTAGGGAGGGGGAGGCTGTAGGGGGGGGAGCTGGTAGGGAGGGGGAGGCTGTAGGGGGGTGGGGGGAGCTGGTAGGGAGGGGGAGGCTGTAGGGGGGTGGGGGGAGCTGGTAGGGAGGGGGAGGCTGTAGGGGGGTGGAGGGGAGCTGGTAGGGTGGGGGAGGCTGTAGGGGGGGGGAGCTGGTAGGGAGGGGGAAGCTGTAGGGGGGGGGGGAGCTGGTAGGGAGGGGGAAGCTGTAGGGGGGGGGGGCTGGTAGGGAGGGGGAAGCTGTAGGGGGGGGGAGCTGGTAGGGAGGGGGAGGCTGTAGGGGGGGGGAGCTGGTAGGGAGGGGGAAGCTGTAGGGGGGTGGAGCTGGTAGGGAGGGGAAGGGTGTAGGGGGGGGGGAGCTGGTAGGGAGGGGGAGGCTGTAGGGGGGGGGGGGAGCTGGTAGGGAGGGGGCCCCTCTATACGTCCAGACCCAGGGGCCCATTCTTTCATGATCCGTCTATGGGGTGGCTGATTAATTACGAGTTGTTACTGTAACACAGCTGACTCATGAAATGATGGGAGGTTTACATTAACGGATCCTCGGCTGTGTGAGCGATGGCAACGTTTCACACACTGGCCCTGGCATACCTGGTACCAGGACCCACCAGACTATATCACTTTTTCTGAAGGTAGTAAAATAAATGTAATCATAAAAGGGTGTCTGTACCTTCAAGAGAGGCTGCACCCAAATTAATATCCCAACTGCCACTCTGAACATTCCATCAATTGTTTGCATGGCATGGGAAAACATGACCAGCTTTAGACAGCTGTATCTCAAAAAGTATAAATGTCACATCTTAGGCTGTGTCCACCAACAAAGAAAGACAAACAACAAAGAAAGACAAACAACAAAGAAAGACGTTTCTCAAGATCATATTACAGAGGCATGTGAAAAACCACAACAAGCCCTCGCTCTATGTAAGCACAAAGACAGATTGATGAAAACAACCGTTTCGCGGCAGAAAATATATTTTTTTAGAAGCTGCATTCTCAGTGCCCCGTCCGCCGCCATTAGCAAAAAAGCTGAGTGAGGAGGGGGAGGGGTGCGACCAAAGTGTGTGCTTGCACTCTTGCAGCATCACTGCTAATAATATACTGTAGCATTTAGGAACAAAACAGGGCCAGATAACAGTTTGTTCAGAACCGAACGTAGATTAGGAAAACTACAGATCAGTAGACTACCAAGCCACAGCTCCTTGCATCCAACAACTATACAAAGCAACTGCGCGCACACATAAACATTGCTGGAATGACCACTCTAACTTTGCTTCCGAGACGACCCCAGCTTCACCACACAAAGGCCCGATAGGACAGGAATCTGTTACGCCTGAATAGAACCAAAAAAATGCTGTTTAGGGTATGAACAATGCAATATTTGCTAATGTGACAATAAATCATTTTCTCTCTGTGAAATGTTTCATGATTTGTCTCTGCAGATGAAAATATAATAATAATTGTCCAGAGAAAGTTATGTTATAAACTGAGATATTTTCTAACTGTTACTATATTGTAATGTGTGTAATGGAGCCTACACCTGTTGAAAGAATTGAAAAGTCATCCCCACAGAAGTAATGCCCCGATAGCCTGAAAGCTTATTTTTCATCATAATGATAAATATTTAGAAGCACGTACCTGTGTACTGTTCGAAGGCGTATGCGGCCGTAATCAAAACGGTACATCTTTGCATGTACCCACAAGCTGTGCTCATTCAAACATACAGGTTCTAAACCTGGGTGATATGTCATGCATGCAACATCTTCCTCTTCCATCAGTGATGTGACCTATCGCAAAATTGAAAAGGGTAAGTTTCCGGAAGTGTGACAAGTTATCAACTACTACTCCTATTCTCTACAATACAGACTCATCACGACAGAAGTCGGAGATCAAAATAACGTTAGCACTAGGTTTACCTGCCGAACTTCCTTGCAAAACAGGTTCTCGCACTCTGTAGGCATTATTTCACAATTCCCACATGTGCACCTAAAGAAAAACAAATGATTTATCAATACTACGTTATAGCTACAACTTACGCTACCCGAAAATAGTTTACAGGTTGGAGATAAGTAATGTTAGTTGAGATAGTTACATAGATAGCAGTTGACATATAGCAACTTAGGCTATTGCTAGCTACCTCACCATAAACAGAGACCGACAACGTTATAACAATTGAAAACAAGGTGCAATAAATACTTAGCTAACCATTCGGAAGGGTCCTGCTGGATTCTACTTGGAGCTTGGGCTCTTTCTTGCTACTCTTCTTCGTTTTCGCTACTATTAGGGTCAGAAACGGGATGAAAAACATAGGGCGATGCCATCTTTCTCTTTTGTTGTCGACACTGCCCAGCAACCTTCCCCTGCCCGCCCTCAAATGTTCAATTACTGCACATAAATTCAATAACGGACATAGCACCACCAGGTAACCTGCATTGGCACTGGCATTTTTACAGCTTCTATAACATCCAGTGACAACATATTGTCCACACCGAGGCTTGGACCCGAGGCTTGGACCCGCAAGGCTTGGACCCGCGAGGCTTGGACCCGAGAGGCTTGGACCCGAGGCTTGAACCCGAGGCTTGAACCCGAGGCTTGGACCTGAGGCTTGGACCCAAGGCTTGGACCCACAAGGCTTGAACCCGAGGCTTGGACCCGAGGCTTGGACCCGAGGCTTGGACCTGAGGCTTGGACCCGAGGCTTGGACCCGAGGCTTGGACCTGCGACCTTCGGCATGGGAGGCGGACGCCCTATCCACTAGACCACTGAGGATCTGGACAATGTGTGGTGTCATAGTGTTTTTGTTTTGATGTTCTGGGACCACTTCCTCTTGTGGTAGCAACATCGATCTGCAGGTCAACAACACGATGGAGGAAGCCAAGGAAGGAGGGAGGGAAGGAAGGAGGGAGTGACAACCGGATATTTGCTATCATTGGTGCGCTAGCTAGCCACGCACAAAAACAGCAAAAATCTGAACAGATCCCTGAAAGAGCTAAACATCATGAACATTTTAAAGTTTGAATGGAAGTTTCTAGCACAAAGTATGAAGAACTAGTTAAGGTTAAAAAAAACTGTGGAGAACTATAATAATAATAATAATAATAATAATAATAATAATAATAATAATAATAATAATAATAATAATAATAATAATAAAGAAAGAAATAGTGGGAATATCACAAGTTGGGCTAGCTTCTACAAGCTAGCTAATGATTGTTTGTCTCAGGCATAAATATTCTCAGATTTTAATAAAAATGTCACAGTGGTTTCTCACAATTTCTCTCTCTCCCTCCATTCATTCATCTGTTTGGTCTAGCCTTTCTAACTGTATCGATATAAATTACAATTTAAAACTTCAATGGTAAAGTTTTGTTGGACAGTCTATTGCCCCTGTCTAATCCAGATTTGAAACTTTAAACTAACTAATTAACTTGGTATAGTTAATTCTAAAATACATTTTAGTATAACAATCTACCAGCTGGTAAGATAATGATGACCTTACAGGTATAGAACTCAGAAAACGATGACAGGTCTCAGTGACAAAAGTAAGGATCAATGTGATGTAATGCGTTGGATCTCTTGACTTGGGGAGAGGGCCTGTCTATGGCTTGACTTGGGGAGAGGGCCCGTCTATGGCTTGGGGAGAGGACCTGTCTATGGCTTGGGGAGAGGGCCTGTCTATGGCTTGGGGAGAGGGCCTGTCTATGGCTTGGGGAGAGGGCCTGTCTATGGCTTGGGGAGAGGGCCTGTCTATGGCTTGACTTGGGGAGAGGGCCTGTCTATGGCTTGACTTGGGGAGAGGGCCGGTCTATGGCTTGGGGAGAGGGCCTGTCTATGGCTTGGGGAGAGGGCCTGTCTATGGCTTGGGGAGAGGGCCTGTCTATGGCTTGGGGAGAGGGCCTGTCTATGGCTTGGGGAGAGGGCCTGTCTATGGCTTGACTTGGGGAGAGGGCCTGTCTATGACTTGACTTGGGGAGAGGGCCTGTCTATGACTTGGGGAGAGGGCCTGTCTATGGCTTTGGGAGAGGGCCTGTCTATGGCTTGCCATTGGCCATGTGCTGGTCCGTGTCTTTATCCTGGAGCCAGGTCATGCTAGTAGACTAGATGGGTCGTACTGTACTCATATGAACAGTAGCCTATCACTGTGAAATTTACTATAGGGTGTGAAATTGTGTGTGTGTGTCTGTGCTTGCGTGTGGCGTGTGCATGTCTGTGTCAGCTTTGTCCTACGCTGTTATACACCTCCACAAAGTGCCTTATTTTAAGATAACCATATACTTCATTGTAGATGATCCATTACAGTAGCTGCACATTCAAATTCAACGAATACTCTTGAAAGGTCCCCAGGCCATGTTTGTGTTGGCAGGCAAGCATACTTTCTCCCACTGCTCTCTCCGCTGTAAGGACTAAATAGCAACGAATATCATGATGTCCACACAGGTCCATTAAATTATTGATATCCAGGTAGAGAATCTGATGTCGTAGACCCGTATAGCCTACCTGTATGGCATAGGTGGCATGTCCAGTTATTAATGTGCCTACATTTCATTTCAACACTTCAAGATTCTCTTCAGACATAACTGCAGTGTTAAAATAACCCTGATACAGCCTCATAAATTATGCACAAGGGAGTCAGCCTCACGAATGAAGTTGAATTAATGGAAAGTGATGCTTTGGGCTATATTTTCATCTCTGCGGTAAAATGCACATTTTGTGTCTGTGAAGTAGTCCTAAAAAGCAAAGATTTGAACTTAAAAATGTCAGCAATTCACTCTATCTTTCTCTCCATCTGCCTCTATCTCTCTCTCTCTCTCTCTCTCACCCCATGTGGCCCCATAGAAACGGCAGCCTGTGCACATCACTCCTTCCCCACATCACTGTACCCATTCAGAGTCCAGGGAATGATACACAAAATACATATTTAATAGGAATATAAGTAAGGGATAATGAACGAGGGCGGGTCTTTGTGCTGTTTAAATGACCGACGCGGAGGTAGTGAATTGCCCGAGGCGTAGCCGAAGGTCATTTAAACAGCACAAAGACCCGCCCCGAGTTCATTATCCCGCTTATACAACGGCCTTTCAACAGAAAATATAATTCTGAGAACAAAATACATCTATTATACATCCAGACAGATCAGACTCTGCTAGACAGGGCTGAAGTGGACCAGACAGGCTCAGACTCTGCTAGACAGGGCTGAGTGGACCAGACAGGCTCAGACTCTGCTAGACAGGGCTGAGTGGACCAGACAGGCTCAGACTCTGCTAGACAGGGCTGAGTGGACCAGACAGATCAGACTCTGCTAGACAGGGCTGAGTGGACCAGACAGGTTCAGACTCTGCTAGACAGACAGGCTCAGACTCTGCTAGACAGACAGGCTCAGACTCTGCTAGACAGGGCTGAGTGGACCAGACAGGTCAGACTCTGCTAGACAGGGCTGAAGGGGACCAGACAGCTCAGACTCTGCTAGACAGGGCTGAAGAGGACCAGACAGCTCAGACTCTGCTAGACAGGGCTGAAGAGGACCAGACAGGCTCAGACTCTGCTAGACAGACAGGCCCAGACTCTGCTAGACAGGGAACTCCGATAAAGTCGCAGCATATAATTTAGTCAGTTTCTATAGCAACCACTATGTTTGGGATGCTACGTCTCTTGTTTGGGTCAGTTGAACCGCGCATTGATTTAGAACATGTGTGATGCCGGGCGTATATACTGGGCGTTGTGGAGAAATAATGTATGCCTCTCGAATGCGTCTTGGCCAATCACAATCGAGTATTCACACAAGCCGTTGTATAATTAAGCAATTGACCACTCGAGGCAGTGGGTTACAGGGGATTTTACCACAGCTACGGGGCGTTGTTAGGCCCGACGCGATAGCGGAGGTCAATTGCTTTTCTACAACGGTTACTACATATATATATTCACAAAAACACTCAGTAGTAACATTCAATCATTTATTTACTGATCATTCTTATCATTTTAGTATTTACAAAATCTTCCGCGATAGGCTAGTTCTGAATTAAATGGTTGCCAGGCAACATAGGCTATCTCGCCTAGTTGGGTTGGCCTTGTTCACATAAACCATAAGGCATAATTCAGATGGTTCACGTTTATTTGAATATTTCCAGCCATGGTGCAGTTATTAAAACAGTTCTCCAGAGCACTCGTTTTTGCTGGTAGGGGTGTGGAAGTGTTGGAGTCGAACTGATGAATGCGTTACTGTAATAGGATACGAAAAAGGCGAGGTTGCTGCGAGTGGTTGCTACGCAAAACATAGCCTACCGCTTGATCTTATCCATGGCCTCGTCAATGAGATTGACGGCGCATTAATACTAATTGTTATGCGGTCGCAGCCGTGGGTTACAGAGTATTCAGTCGAGATCACTTTTGTCAAATTTGAACATTTATATACAAGCGGCATAATACATGCATATGAATTTTTGGCGGTGTGCTCTGTCCGGGGGCCCCCTGCCTTCCACCGGCGTGGAAAGCGCTCCACCGGCGTGGAGCGCGTTAGCAGGGGGAGCAATCTAGGTTTTCCCCCCCTCTGGGCCAAGCCCTTGGCCCAGAGAGCCAGGAAGGGGGAACGGCATCTAGCCCCCTGCCTTCCACCGGCGTGGAGCGCGTTAGCAGGGGGAGGCAATCTAGGTGTTCCCCCCCTCTGGGCCAAGCCCTTGGCCCAGAGAGCCAGGAAGGGGGAACGGCATCTAGCCCCCTGCCTCAATGACGATCAGAGTGGGCCGCGATCGGGAAGACGCTCGGAGGTAACTCAGCCCACTAAGACCGTCAAAGAGTGCCACAGGAGGACTGCTGTACATTATAGTCCCTGTTCCCCACGGGCCGACGCTTTGTGGGTTCCGCGGGAGATACAGCCTAGTGTCTCTGCGTCCATGGCGCCCGCCACGGAAAGCCACAGAGACCAGCTAGCGGCTACTCTGGCATCCACCGGCCGACGCAGGTGGAATACCTGCAAACTACCCCCCAAAAGAACACACCAGCAACTCCGCGGCCCGCATGCGCAGAAGGGTTGACGGAGCGCTCTGACTGATGAGCCAGACAACATTTAATAGTGCACCAGCCACATGACCACCTGAATACGCAGTACCCCCCCCAACCCAATGTCACAGTCCACTCATAGCTCTCTGGGCATCCAGAACGTGGAGCATTGTTGATTATTGTAACTGTGGCCTCGTTGTCGCAGAAGAATAAAATACGTTTTCTAGACCACTGAGGTCCCCACAATATTGTAGCGACTACGATGGGATACAGCTCCATGAGCGCCGTGGAGCTGGCTTGGTTAGTTTGTGAGGTCAGTTCGGTAGGCCAAGCGCTAGAAAACCAGTTAATACCGAATATACCCCCAAAACCCACCGAAGGCGCAGCATCAGTAAACAGCCGGAGGGACGCCGAAGAGTCATAGCCGTCGTTGTAGAAAAATGAAACGCCGTTCCACCCGTCGCACAACTGGGACCAAAACCGGAGGTCCAAACGACAGCCCTCGTCTAAGCAGACCGGGTCCTGCAACCGCACGACGGACCGGGCCAGCTCGAGCAGCCGGGAAACGAATGAGCGGCCCTGCGGGATGACGCGCATCGCGAAGTTCAGATGCCCGAGCAGTGAGAGCAATTCCCGCTTAGATTGATTGATGGGGACACAGCTAGCATTAGCCACACCGAACGGCTAATGCTAGCTGCGTGGAGGCACTCGCAATCATGGGTGCTAGCGAGTAGAGAGCAGGTCAGCTGGAACCCTCGGGCTGCAACAATTGAACGCGAGAATCATGAGCTAGTATTAGCAATCTAACATAATGAATCATGAGCTAGTATTAGCAATCTAACATAATGAATCATGAGCTAGTATTAGCAATCTAACATAATGAATCATGAGCTAGTATTAGCAATCTAACATAATGAATCAAGAGCTAGTATTAGCAATCCAACATAATGAATCATGAGCTAGTATTAGCAATCTAACATAATGAATCATGAGCTAGTATCAGCAATCTAACATAATGAATCAAGAGCTAGTATTAGCAATCCAACATAATGAATCATGAGCTAGTATTAGCAATCTAACATAATGAATCATGAGCTAGTATTAGCAATCTAACATAATGAATCATGAGCTAGTATTAGCAATCCAACATAATGAATCATGAGCTAGTATTAGCAATCCAACATAATGAATCATGAGCTAGTATTAGCAATCCAACATAATGAATCATGAGCTAGTATTAGCAATCTAACATAATGAATCATGAGCTAGTATTAGCAATCCAACATAATGACGCCCCGACGTGCAACACGGGAACCTTGACGAACGCCAGCTAGTTAGCAACGAGTAGTATAGCCTGTCATGCAGCCAGCGAATCCACGAACGAGCCGCGAGGGGAGGACTTAGATGAACCAAATACATAGAGAATCCACATAGCACGTCCACGCCCGAAACTGCAAACATTTCAATGGTGAACGCACCCGGCGCACATCGACAGTTGAGTAATGCGGCAGACAAGGCACGGACAACCTCCGACATCAGCGGCTCATGAATGAAACCCAGTGACCGGCGCGTAGCAATGCCTAAACGGACTCCAACGCAAGCTATGCGAGCAACTGAACCATACGCAAGTATGGCACGACGTTGCTACAGAGGGACGGGCACCTCGGCCTCGGAAGCCGGCGCTCCACGACGCCACTAAACGGACCCCCAAACCACGGACCGGAGAGACGACGCGGGCAGAGAGGAACGCAAGAGCAGAGAACGCGGAAGCAGCGAGGACACCGCGGGCAGCAGGCAGCAAACGCACCAAATCACAATATGAGCACGGAACGCGAGCAAGACACGGAGCAGCGAGCGCGCAGACACGAGCAATAGCAGGAATGGCAGTAATAGCAGTAAGAGCAGGAATGCAGTAATAGCAGGAATGGCAGCGGACGCCAGCGCAGAGAACGCGGAAGCAGCGAGCATGCAATGCACAACCAGCAGTAAAGGCAAGCACGAACAATGACATGTTTTGACAGCTTAAATACATGCGCTCTAGTGAGCTGACCAATGCTATGACAGCTACAGTCAGCTGGTGCTGCGTCATGCGTGACTGATTAACCTCTGCTGACCCCCCCGGCCGTGACGTACGTGCCTTGGCTGAATTTGCGTCGGAGACTTCATTTTTACCACGGCTGCTAGCCAATCAGAATCAAGTATCCAAACTCTCCGTTGTAGAATGGGAAGTATTTGAAGTCTTTTAGAACTTATCACTTTGTCTAATACAGTACCGTACTGTGTACCCTAGAACTGTAAGCAATCTACTGTATTGTTTTTTAGATTATGTCTTGACATAAATATGCTTGTGGCTACCTTGAGAGGAAAGATTTTGGACTTGTGCTGGTGAGGCAAAAGCAAAATATGACATTATGTGGACATTGTGGGGGTTCCAAAACACCTCTCTTTCTGTTGGATTATCTTTGTTGGATTAGTGAACAAGCCAGTAAGCCAGTTAGAGAACGATCCACTTAGTACCACTGAGTTTAACAAACAGGCCACCTGAGTTGAAATACTGTTTTGAATCCTTTCAATTTATAATTTGCTGTGTCTACCTGGAGTATCAGGTGGGCGGGATTTGCATTTTTGGGAACAGCCCATCGGTTGTATTCTGCCGATCAAGATCAGCAGGCGTGGTAATGACAGTGAGCTCCTGAGTTCACATGTATAGATATTTATTTCCTGATAGACATTTCAATTTACATACATTAATTTAAATACATTACAATAATCATATCCACACAATGACCACTTTTGGATCAGTTTCATTTTTCCATTAACATTGCATCAATACAAAAATAAATAATTTATTTTATGCCAGTTATATTGTCTTTTGCTCATACGATTGCACATTTAGTGATCTACATTCTTTGAGAACCTCAAAACTAGCCTTTTAGCTTCTTGCAAGGGCTATTGCCTTTTTGAACATCATTCTAATCCCCCATTTTAGCCAATATATATATATTTTTTTTTTGGGGGGGGTTGGGCTCAATTAATTTACAACAGCACACTACACAAAACTATGATGGTTTCTTACAATACAAATGACATTTAACATCATAGCCTCCAGTATTAAGCTTTATGATCATTTTGATTGAACTACTGTATATGACAAGGTTCATTGGGACAATCAAGCAGTATAATCAACTACTAGTCAACATCAATGTGTTGTACAGTATATACTGGGCACATAGCTTCTAACAAAGACCGTTACATGTCTTACTTACAGTACTGCCACATTATTACTTACAGTACTGTCACATTTGCAAAGACAAAGGACAATTTGGCACAGATATCCACAGTGACAATTTTGATTGGCAAACAACTCAAGACTTTCTGACTTACAATTGCATAGACGATGTTGGTTGTGCAGTACAAACATCTTCAGAGAGCAGCATGCAACCTGTCAGCTTCCACATCACTTGCACACTCAACCCACACGTCACCAGGGCGTTTGGCTCTTACTGTTGCCATGGATCTACTGATTTCACCTCACACACGGTACCTCAGCAGAACAGAAACACTGAACATGTAACTGCATTGACTGACTGCCCATAATGTAATCAAACAAGCCACTGATCAATAGAGATCTACTTTATGATGAGATATCCCTATGCACTGACTCTACCACACAGACAACTATGAAACATTGGCAGTGTGTCAGACTTGGTACAGTAGCTGTCACTTTGGGTAATTGTACCCTTAAGCACAACCTTTACTTTACTATATGTTCTTCTTTGGTAGCCAAATGTATGACTATGTTACACACGTATTAAATATTCTCACCAAATACAGTTATTATCAACATCTTACTTTGAGGGTCCTGAATATACATATTAAAACACAAAACACAGTTCACAGATCTTATATTCATAGTTTGATAGTGCAATGTTTTTGTTATGTTTGTCAGTAAATGACAGTTAACGGTGGTAAACGGCACAGTAACACTCACTACACTGAGGATCCCAGATGGCCTCCAGCAGCAGAGCAGATCAGTGGTGTGATCAAGCCACGGCCCCGCTCTATGGTTTTCCTCCCTTCTTCACGGCTCTGGACTCTGCCTTTGTAGGCGTCTGAGTCTGGGCCTCCACCCTGGTCTGGTCGGACGGCCTCGCCTGGACCTGTGGCTGCATCGGCTTTGCGCCGAGGTCAGCCAGCTTCTCCTGTGTTTTGTTTTGCCAGTTTGTGTCTGTCTGGGCGTGTGACTCCAGCGTCTGGACCGTGGGCGGCTCTGCTGGCTTGGTATTGCAGTTGTTGCACAGATCGCTCATGTCCACCAGCGCCTCCTCCAGGGCTTTGACCAGCGCCGCGGAGCTCGTCTCGGGGCTCTCCCGGAAACTGGACACGCAGAAGAGGATGTAGTCCGACTGGGGGTTGTAGCAGGCGCCGTAACCGTTGGGAACCACTGGCCCGTAGCAGCAGAACATCTCAACGGTAGTCGGGACCTGGGATCAGAGATACTTTAGTTTGGTGTGAAGGGGGAACGCTCGGCCCACATTATGGAATTGGAGCTCTGATGGTACAGTATACCTGACTGGTGGATAGAATAAACTGGTTACTGATGAAATAGGTCTCGTCTGTGAATATCTCCGGTTTCTCTATCTTCAGCTCCTGTGCAATCTTTTGTAGTCCTAATAAGTGATTATCTATCGCCATCCCTGTAATT
Organism: Borostomias antarcticus; assembly: GCF_949987555.1. Classification (NCBI taxonomy): domain Eukaryota; kingdom Metazoa; phylum Chordata; class Actinopteri; order Stomiiformes; family Stomiidae; genus Borostomias; species Borostomias antarcticus. The sequence continues at coordinate 4,134,935 of NC_140258.1, forward strand.
GCCTACAGAAACAAGATGCATTATAGACAGCGCTGTCTAATGCAAGTTCTGGACAGTCAGTGGCATTGTAAGTTGTGGTCACTGACAGATGACAAACTCAGTCTTACTAGGATTGTGTATTTGGTCTGCGCAGATATGGCTCCTCGTAACTTCTCCATCTTCTCTGTGTCCTAGAGTGGTGTATGAGATAGTAGAACGTTAGTGATTCAAGGTATCTGGAGGTATTCCATAGAAAGGACACTTTCCATAGAACCGGTTTGTTTTGAGTTGACATAAGAAATAGTCCTCTGCTAAGCAATTTTTAAAGACCTTTGAGTAATGAATTTAAGAGAAACTAAGACGTATTGAGGCCTTTTATTTAGATAAATTAATTTAAGACTTTTTTAAGGACCTGCAAATATCCTGTAAGTCACTTACCAGACAAACTCTGATGGTATCAAACAACAGAACTTACACTGAGGGTTGATTTCCCATCAGTCATTGCTTTGGCGAAGGCCAGGGCTTCGGGAGTGGCTGAGCGGATGTTGTCGACCCGTCCTTCCTGGAAGCGACGGATGGAAGCACTCTCATAGGTTGACACGGGTCTCCCATGACACCTGCAGCGTTGTGAGTGGGTTGACCATTAAGGTTGTCGAGTCAAGTTGTGTCGAGTCTTTAGTTTGCGTTTAGTTCTAGCACTTATGACTGATAGCAAGGGTCCTATAGGTAGAATTTTGTCAGCCTGTCAGAAGTCAGAAGGTCGTACCTGTAGTAGGCCAGCTGCAGGGCCACCTGGATGTACGCATCTGGACTCATCTTCTGCTTCTTGATAAACTCTTTCCCATATTCGTAGAATCTGTGGACTTTCATGTCTAGATTTCTCACAAGCCTGAAAGAAGTAAGATCACATATCACAGTAAAGATCATGTTGGTACTTTGATGTTAGAGCTGTGTGTGTGTGTGTGTGTGTGTGTGTGTGTGTGTGTGTGTGTGTGTGTGTGTGTGTGTGTGTGTGTGTGTGTGTGCGTGTTTGGTGTGCCTTCTTTCTGTACTTTTGCAGTTTGTCGGCAGAGGACGAGAGGAGTCTGTGGATCTCTGGAGAACCTTTCCAGCGCAGTCCTCGTGGGGCAGGCAGCTCGCTCACACTGGCTGACCTCACCAGCTTGGAGGGACTCCCTATCCTGCGGAGGCAGAGCAGTAGCAGGGGCCGTATCACACCACCAGACTGAAAACATGTAGGCCTAGATCACACCAACTTACTTGATCGTGAAGACATTTCTTATGTATGTAAAATAGTTTCGAGCTGGAGAACTTGCATGTATTTGAGCAGATACTCCGTGCACTGCACCAGGACAATCCCTTCAAACGGGGAGTGCTCACACACCACACCACAGCAACCGTCAGAACCTATCACAAACTGAGACGCAAGAGCACAACAACTAATCACATAGTTCTTTTCATGTGAATTAATGGAATCTGCCGGAATTCAGTTTCAAATGTGTGTATGTATTTAGCATTTCACTTACTTCACATGACATAGAACTCAGAAAAAGAGAGAGTGGAGTGCACCTTTGATGGAATAAGTCAAATCTAAAAACAAGATGCTCTTTGATACACGGGTGATGACAAAAGGAATAGCAACTAAGGCACTCTTGTAGTGGAAAAGTAAAAAGCCTTTATTGAATGGCTAATGCAAAGCAGAGATTAAAAATGCACGCATTGCGGTATACAGGCCTTCCTCGGGGTGACTAACCACAGACACCATTTATGTAGATATTTGGGGAAATTACATCATAGGCTCATTACTGTGATAGATACATGTACTGTGTCTCTGTGTATTGTTTATGTATTGTTGACTGTTGTATTGTTTGTAACTATTGTCTAGGTCTACTGCTGCTACCCTGGCAAGGTCTCTCTTGAAAAAGATATTTTAATCTCAATGAGACTTCCTGGATAATAAAGGTTGCATGAATGAACGGACGGTTTAAACACTTCAGGATTCTCTTCAGTTTCTCTTCATCTCCCAACATCTCTACGGGCTGGTGTTTGTTCTTCTTGACTGGTTAGACACCTTTATGAAGTCTTGTGTGATGTAGCGAGTGTTTTTATTCATCTTTGCTATGCATTTGCCTTTTAATAACGGCTTTTCCACTACCAGAGTGCTTTGGTCACTATCCGTTTTGCATCTATGACATATAACTTTATTTCCTCTCTGATGTTTTATGAGGGTTAACCAAAGATCCTTACGGATTCAGCGTATTATGGCTGATGACAAGGAAATGTCTCAGCAGGTTTGAGAAGTCGTCATGTGGGATCTTCAAATAATGAATGATTTAATCCCAATCAAAGAAGATCTAAATTCTTCATCAAAACATTCTCATCAAAGAGCAGAGTGATGACATTCCCAGGAGCAGGCGTGATTATTCATGTAATCTAAGGGGAATGCTCTTCCATAGTAATCCTAATTAATTTGGAACGCAATAAGGAATCCTCAATCATGAAAAAATAAAAAATAAATGTTATTTACAAAGCATTTTTCATTAGACAATCTCAAAGTGCTGAAAGAAAGATGGTTCCAAGTAGGATTTGAGGGCAGAAAGACTCTCTGGCCGGTAGCCAGCCTTACCTGCATGGGCTTGTCGTACCAGCGGTTGCCTGCGTTCTTGGCTGCTCCTCCAGCGTGCAGCATCAGCATGGCGCGGGCCGTGTCAGTCATGTCCGCCCCACTGGCCCCGTCCAGACACACCAGGCACAGACATCGCTCTATCATGTCCAGAGAGTCTCTGTTTGTAGAATCTAAACCCAAAACGTCACATTCAGAAAGCGTCATTCTTTCCGCTGTCCCCAACACCTGACCTGCTGTAGGTGTCCACTGTAGAACCATCCAGGCCCTACAACTGGGATCAACCAATCAAGTTGCTTTCCCTCTTTTTACCAACCTTTCATCAGGACACTGCGAGACTCCGCCCACTCTGTCCTTCCGTTTGAGGTGAGCAGGCCAATGGGAGGCAGCCGTTCATCCTCGCTGTCGGCCATCTTGACGATCTTCTCCAGCTGAGTCAGCAGGTCTCTCTCATTCAGCCGACGGAAGTTGATCACCACGTCCAACACAAAGAACTGGAGAGGGAGGAAAGCGTCTTATTTTCCTGAAGGTGAAAGCTAGCCTGGGTTCTGACATTCCAACCCGCCCACTCCACCGAAGTTCACTGTTTCTTGAAGATCAGAGTGTAACAAGTTGACATTCTGTCTGATATCAGGCTCGGTGAAAGCCGTGCGGCTGAAGATTATTAACGCCATCTTATCCTTCACTGTATCAGACATTTACAGACCTGTAGCTACGAAGAGCATACTCACCAAACAGGAACGGGCGATTATTAGTGGAGTCTGTTGTGATCTACAGTATACAGATGCTTTTCTCACCTTTAAGTAAGCACATGTTTATATGTCTGTGGTGTCATGGGTTAGGCTTAGGGTCTACAGTGACAATACTGCTCAGTCTGTCCCTGACCAAATATCTGACAGCAGTAGAGGAGGAGCTAATTCCCTTAATTTCTCTTCGTAGAGGGGCTGGTCTTAACACCATGTCTGTGTGTAATAGATCCATCAATGAAATAATGTTGCAACAGCTAATTAGCGGCTTACTTCTAGAAACCCATCAGTTTGTCATGAGAGCATTGTTCCAGTGAGTTCTATAAATTCTAGTTTAATGACAAAATTGAAGGCTGAGGTTGTGCAGTATGATATTAGGAAAATGTCATACATGCTCTACCCAATTAATTTAACAGAGAGCTCCTGTCACTGGGTTATGGTTGTTCATCACAATTAAGTGAGAAAAAAAAAGAAAAAGAAAATTGAGGTAAACAATTTGCGCGCAAAAACCCAGGATCAGTCAGGGATGATCCTTAATTACATGAAAAAGAGATGTGTGATTATGTTTTGGTGTTGTATTAATGTTAAAGGCAAAGCATGTCACTTTCAGACATTGCCTACTAAACACCTTGTAAATTCTGGTTGTGAACTCAATTTTGTTCTACTTAATGAAGCTTAAATATTTTGGGGGGAGTTTTAATAAGTCATAATCAGCAGCAGGTCAACAAACAGACATGTTTCAGCCAGATCCTGGGTCAGTGTTTGAAACCTACCTACTGAAGCTACAGTAACCAGGCTCGGACGATAGCAATTTAGATCCCCCTGGCGAAGGTTTTGGAGCTGCCCCACCTCCAAGTGCATCGGGTCCGTCATCCTATGGATGCCTTTCTTATTTTTGTGTTTTTATTGCTCATGCAGTGCGATTGATGGCCCCTTTGGTGACCGCCTTGAAGCCCTGAAGCTGACGCTAGATAGCGCCTAGCCTTTATCCACACAGAACCATAAGTGCACCATAGCAGCATCTCCGCTGGCGTCTGACGAGGTCCTGACCTGGTTCTTGCAGGCAACGATGATGTGTTCGGGCTCTGGCATCACGCAGCTCTCCTGGGCCACCAGCGTGTCCCTCTCCGTGCCTGGCAGGCGGTAGGAGGTGAACAGCCTGTAGTACTGCTTCATGCACAGGGGGGTCCCAGCCAGCTGACCCCGGGCATAGTCCACAGGCAAGGTGTGCCTGTACACACGCACAGCAAGTCACATACACGTGCTAATCTGCATTCACTTCTGATTTTCGTAGTCTAATCTAATTCGTAACCTAATCTGCATTTACTTACGCATCTAGAAGAGTCTTGTATTCCAGAACTCCTGAAATAAGATGGGCAGCAAATCTGGCGGGAATGAAAGATGAAAATGTATTCAAACTTAACCACATCTGTGTATTTTGTTAAAAAAAACATAATTGTTGCCTAAAAGTGTCTCTTTTAAAGTCCACACACTCTCTTATCAGCCCTCGTTCTCTCTGTACCTCTGCAGGAGTGTACCAGTGCTCAGTGTGGGGCCGTGTGATTAACGATGGCTCTGAATAAGAGGTAGCGACGTAAATGGTTTATTTAAATCATCTGGTTAGGAACCAGGCTTTGGATCGATAGCTTAGCCAAACCAGAGCCCTCGATGTCCATTAACCCAGACCACCGATCAGCGGCTCGGCCTCTCTGGTCTCTTGGCTCCCTGGGTAATGGTAATATCTGTCAATGTTAATACATTGATATTGCCAGGAAATGTTCAATTAAGGTAAATTATCATCAACAAAAGCTGCTTGGTTGTGTACATACATTTTATACGGTCAGGCTATGAATACTCAACAGAGCGATTGAACGATTAAGAATGGGGCTACCTGTTGAATCACTGTTGTTTAGTGTTTTAAACTCATGTCTGATTGGTCAGAGAAGCTTATCTTCACCTATACTACAGCACATGGTGTGTAGGCTTATAGTCAGTGTGCAGTTTCCAATACCTTAGAGAGTCTATGGGAGCCTTGAAGTTCTGCTTTGGGAAGACCATTACAGGACTGGAGTTGACAGGCAGAGCCAGGCGGTTGTTCAGGTACATGTCCTCCAGCCAGTAGTCATACACCTACAATATGAATGGAGGGGATTGAGGCCCATACTTCATCAATATGGACCCCACCTAGACAACATTCATGATGAGCTCAAACCAGCATCAGGGATGGTGGACTGTCCAGGTGATATTTGCCAAATTTGAGGTGAATTATTTCAGAAACACATTTGCGTGACTGTGTTGTTGTTGTTCTTGTTCAACCTATATTCTTCCCTGTCTCCTACAGGGCGAAAGGTGATGTTTTTGGCGGCATATTTTTATTACCTCCGCCCCAGCGATAGCACAGGATGAGAGGTAATGTTTTCGCCGTTGTGTTTGTTCGTCTGTCCGTCCGTTTCTTGGTTAGTAGCAGGATTATGTAAAGACTCTGCGGAGGGGTGTAGCATGGGCCAAATTACAAACCATTATATTTTGGAGTGGATCTGATTCACAGGACGGATCCACAAGCGTTTTCTTGGTTCGTTTGTTTGTTATTTTCATGAAACTTCGTGGAAGGGTGTAGCATAGGGCAATTTAGAAACAATTACATTTTGGAGCACATCCGAATCATGGGGCAGATCCACAAATTGAAACACTAATTTTTTGGATTTAGGCTCAGGAGTCCCCATTTGAGATTTAAAATGGCCATATCTGGATGTGGGAGGGTCACAGAGACACAGGGTTTGGACTGGCATAAATATCTTAGCCTAACAAATGCAGCAATACCAAACATGTCCTGCTTACATGCACATGCGCGCACAGAACCATGAAATGCATTCATGGGCAAAGATCTTTGTTTTTAAATAAAATACTTTTGGGAGCAGAACCAGAGCTGTGAGCCCTTTTTCACTATTTGCATTTAAAAGTAACAAAGGCATGACTCCTGATGCTTGGACAGCACAGACCTCCACCCATGAATGCATTTCATGGCTCTGTGAGCGCACACGTGCGTGTGAGCAGGACATGGTTGGTATTGCTGCATTTGTTAGGTCGAGAGTTTTATGCCAGTCCAAACCCCTCGTCTCTGTGACCTTCCCATGTCGACTGAATTTTTAAGTCCAAAAACTTAATGGAGGTGAATGGGCGGCCGTGTTTGGACAGCTCGTGGACCCGCCCCGTGATATATAATGGGTTCTAAGTTGGCCCATACACCCCTCCACCAGGTTTCATGAAAATCTGTGTTGTAGTTTTTGCGTAATCCTGCTAACAACCAATAAATAAATAAACCACCCAATAAACACATGCCAACGAAAACATGACCTCTCATCCTGCGCTATGGGGTGGAGGTAATAACAATGTTGTCATCAAGTCATGTGTGAGGTACTTGGGTGTACAATTCAACTGAAGAAAATATGGAGAAAAACGTCTTCATCTTTACAAATCAAATGTACCCAGTTGGCTTTGCGTTCCCTCCGCTCCATTAGTTTGTTCTGCAGTTGTTCCCCCACGCCACCAGAGGCACCAAACTTCTCCACGATGCCTTGGGTCCTCCTGAACTGCTCCTCTGTGACCAGGTGTCTCACACACCTCAGATACGTGTCTAAGGTGTCACTGAGAGCCGGCACCGGCAGCTTGGGCAGGCCCTGGACACATTTTAGACAAAATAATATCAGCAGAATGTTGTGTGTTTTTCATCAATATTTAAACACATATCCTACATCTACCTCAAAAACATCAGTTATCTCTGGTGTCCCGTGGCCAGTGCCTTTAGTGTTGATTTCACTGAGTTTATTCTGGGAGTCTGTTAATTATGTGTGTAAAATGCTTTAAGACACATGAGGAATAGATTTCCAAGGACTTGGAATATTATTGACCCAGAAAGCTTTTTGTTGCCAGAAAACTACATTTTCTACAAAGCTACACTTCATTTGATAGCCAGAGTTGCTTAATTGCATGTTGGTTGTGTAGGCGCAACAATTCTCAAAACAGGCCCTCTTTCAACCAAAATTCAAAATATATAATCATCAATTATTTAGGATGTTAAGATGTCGGGTCCTGGCCAATACTGATAGCTCCTATGAAAAGGATAATAGGCTAAATGAACACATCCCAACGGGTGTCAGATAAGAGGATGTTTTGTATTTACATCGCTGTCCTCGGGGTCCTTCAGTCGGTCTCGCTCTAGAACCGGCATGCTGGAAGTTTGGACGCCCAGTCAAGCAAGGAAAACTCCTTTGAAGGCAGCGTTCCTCTCTGCATTATGTATGAATGGAATAAATATGACATGTTTTCGGATATTGCTCTCATTTGAAGATTCCTCCTGCAATGTCTCATTAAAAGGAACTGACAAGTAATTGTGATTTCACTGGTATAAGCTGTCTTCCTGAAGGCAATTTGCTTGAACTACTGATATTACTTAATTGGTCTTAGCAATATGTTTTTTTGTTCTGTTTACTAGCCTACTCATCAATAACAAATACGCCTCTAAAGCTGTATGCTTCTAAAGCTGAATATAAGAAAGGTAAAACATGCAAAACTGATAATAGCACTATAAGCATGCTTACTATACGTAGTTGAGTGGTAGAAAGACTTAAATTGACTTTTAAACATTGGAAATGCATTGAATTAATTTCTTCTCACTCACCAGGAAGATAAACGTCTGGATTCTTCGGGATGCTGAAGAAGTTCAGGTATGGTCATTTTGAATCAAATCCTTTCGTATAGATACTGTTTGCACTTCCAGATGTCCACAAAACCGCACCACTTTTCTGAGAATCCTTCGGCGCGGCAAGCGCACGGTCTCTCCGTTAGGCGAGGAAAGACGCTGAAGTTACCTACCTACTGTAGCCCTGTTGACAGCAAGACTCCTCCCATTACAAGCCATTCGCGGAGAAGTTTGCGTCTTCAGCCCACCTTTATATTTAGACTCAGACTGTGCGCAGGACGCGCACAACTTACAGTTAGTTTATGGTCTATGAAGTTTTGACTTATCCCTTGGGCTCCTGGAAAATGCCGCGCGCTCCTCTGTGCGTCTCTTTCTTGGTCATTTGGGTTTACGCGCGTGGGAACGTACACACGGTTCTGTTTGGCAGTGACCTGGTCGAGGGACTCTATAGGCTATTCCTCGTTTAGGAAATGCACAAATCAAATGGAGGGTCCGAATACTGACGTGTAAATATTGTAAATTCTGCTAAAACTAATTTGTTTATTTGTATCTTATTTTCCAGAAGGCGCATCCTAATTAAAAATATATGTCACATTTCTTAACATTAAGCTGACCATGGGATATGTAAATTAGGCCTACTGTATGTGATTGTGGGGCAAATCTCTCTTAATGCGATCAGCAATAACCCTGTAATTACGCCATCTTTACTTTGATATTTAGTTGTAGGAAATTGTGTTTCAATCGTCATTCGATTGTTCAGTGAATGAGCACAATATTCTGCAAACAGTGAATTAGCCGTAATATTTTCTATATTGTATGCAATTAATGTTTTCATATCGTGTTGCGTTTATATGGCCCAAATTCATTGTTAATATTGTGCTGTTTGCTTATTTATACCCTGACAACTCTTGTATCCTCGCCACCAAACTCTCTGGTTACCAAAGCAGCGAGAAGGACGATGGAAATGCTAAAGTGGGCTAAGGAGAAAAGTAGGCTACACACACACAGCACTTGACAGTTTCACATACTCTTGATTTAATTATGTACAGTAAATATACATGTGTACACTTGAGATTTAATATGATACATTTAGGCTATGCATTCCAGAAACACGTCATCCAAGATAAATGGAAAATACAGACGATAAGACGCAGGAAAATTAAAGTTCCATCTATTTTCATCCCCATCAAAGTGTCTTGTGACATATTGCATATTGATTTTAGCAGCACAAATCTTGGCAAAGTAAACAGGCTAGATCATACTGACAGACATACATTTCATGTTATTTTCTTGATAAAATAGCCTATGTATAATTCACACAGAATCCCTGAATATGATATGGAATCCATTTTTGATACACTGATTATGAACAGACTTTTAGCGTTGACAAATCTTTTTACGACACTTTTACGCTGAGATGAATAACTATTTCAGTGGTTAGCGCAGTCCACTGTGAATGGTACTTGAGATGACAACGTCCGAAGGAATTGGTCTTCAAAGGCAGGGGAATTGTTCTGGAGTTATCTTATTACACAATCCGTATTCGATGATGTAAGTGGTTGGATCACTGGAGTATGACTTTGAGAGTAGGCTAGCTACATCGCTGTATGGGCACTTTGTTACTTTCAGTTTCTGACAGTTTTATTCAACAGTTCACGCATAGTCTGCTCCCGAGGACTCCTCCTCGGAGTAGGACCGGTGGGCAAAGGTGTCGATGCCGTTCTCGTCAACAGCAGTACTTAACCCCTTCCTTTTCCTCTCGCGGTCCTGCATCTTAATAGCATCGTAGAGTCCGGTGGGGGCGTCCTCTAGTAGATTATCTCTCTCCGAATAAGACGGTTTCATCATGCTTACGTTCCTTAGTAAGAGGAGTGCCGGTGCGTAAAGCACGTTGGCCAGGCCCATGCCCAGGTTAAGCTGAACAAAGCCCAGGTCGTGCACTATCTGTCCCGCCACCACGGGACCCAGGGCGTAGGCCACACAGTAGGAGATGTCTGCTATGGCGTAAACGCTGCCGTACACCGACACATGGCGCACATCCACTAGGAATGCAAGCGTGGGCAGCAGCGCCGTGTCCACTAAGGCGATGCCGAAGCAGATGCCGCACAGCGGGATCATCAGCTGCCCGAAGGTCTTACACGCGGGGACGGTGCATGAGCTCGCGCCGATGCATACCATACCTATAGCTCCGTAGAACCACTGCAGGTGAGGATACTTGTCAGCCAGCTTGACGGTCACATACACACCCAGGATGTGCGGGAAGAAGGCGGGCAGCCAGGTGAGGCCGATCTGCCACTGGGTGGCGTCCATGTTATCCTCCATCCAGTTGGCGATGGTGGGCTCTAGGAAGGCCAGCGGGATGTTACAGGTGGTCAGGGCGCCCGCCACCACGGCTATGTAGGGGTCAATCATGAGTCGGTGCATTGGGGTGCCCACGGGCATGTTCTGTCTACTGCTGCTAGAAAATGGCTTTAGCACAGTCAGGCACAGAATCCCGTCCACTAAACAGATGGCAGCTAAGACCAGGAAGGGCACCCGCTTCCCCGCGAACTCGTAAAGGACACCCCCGAAGGGAGGCGCCACCAGGCTTCCGAATGAGATGAACGCCAAGGCGACGCCCAGGGCTCTGCTCCGCTCCCGCTCCTCGGTGTACTTGTCCGCGATCAAGGCGAGGCCAGAGGTGTCCGCGAACGCCGATCCCAGGCCCTGCATGCTGCGCGCCAAGAACAGAGTCCAGTAGTTTTCAGCGAAGGCGAATATCAGGGTGGACAGAAACATGACATTCAGTCCGATGAAAAGCGGAATATCGTAGCCAACCCGGTCTATGAACGTACCACTCAATGGGTTGATCAAAAGCTGTAGTATAGCTTTGGAGGCGAAAAGTACACCTATTTGCAAGTCAAAGTTTCCTTTGGTTACTTTAGTCATGGTGCTGTTGGATGAATTCGTGTGTATTAGAAGTGCACGGGCGTGATCTGCCTCGTGTTGTAAATCTACCAAGTAATCTGGTATGATTGGCACAATAACCATGTAAAGCATGTTGTCTAACAGGAGAGCTATACACACAATCACTAGAATAATCCGTCTCTGCCGGTCAGGGGTTTGTATCGCGGTACCTAACTGTTTGGTTCTTTCGCCCATCTCGGACAGTTTCATGGCCGCAGAATGTGCCAAGCCTGTGGCTCCCTCCGTGGTAGCGTCCGGCTCCATGGTTCCCCTGTCTATCACTGTTTCTCTCTTCAAAAATAAATACGTGACACCCGAGTGCTATACTTCTCAGACAACGCTCTCTGCGAACATTTGTTTGTTCCTCTGCCTTGTTCCCTCATTCAGCACGCGGAGCCCTAATGAGCGTAATTAACTTTCCTCGCTTTACCTCTCCCTCGCGTAGTCTGTCATTGTAACCGCGTTTCAATTCGAGTGCCTTCTCCTCGTTGTATCCTGGTCGTCTTCGCTTGCCTCATTGTCTCTTATCCCGTCATTCAGGTGACGTGCGGGTCCCAGACACCCTTCCTCTCAGGTTAAGGTTTCACCTGCAGCTTGCTTGCTCCGGCGCAGTGTCCGTCCCAGCCTGGCGGTGCCCTCTCAGTCTCCAGTGCGCCTCGCCGCCCACACTCACGTCTTCAGCCACCTGTAACGCTGCGAGGTATGTGTCATCATCTCAGATAAGCTAGACTGGTTTTGTTGGCCGAGGTAGTCATACACTCTCGTGTTTGTTGACTCTTGAGGTGACTCCCCCCCCCCCTTCCAAGGGCCGTGACGCAATTCTTGCTTGCCCCCCAGTGGTTCCTGTCCTCATATTATGTGCGTCTTTTATGTTAATTCCACACATAAGCCCGTGACAAAAGCTCTACCAGTTTCCTATCTTCTATTTGATCTCACTATTGTGCGCTTTCTTGGTTAGATCTCTGCATAATGTGGTCCATTGGAGGTGGATACATACATTTCATAATCATAGGGAATTTCAGAATCTGCAATTCGATTATGGATTTGTGCAGATTAAGTTTTCCTGATGCTTTTGATATTGTATATGACACTGAGTGATGTAAATGAGAATAGCGCGTCTGCTCATCTCTCTCTGGGCTCCCTGGTCGTTTTACGCACGGACAGTAGGCTACTGTGATGAACTTCATTGGGAAATACTCCATGTCAAAATGTCATAATTCTATGTGTTTCAAAATACTGTGCATCACTTCAAATCAAAGAAACAATATAACCAAGAGAAAAACTGGCGCTACTACATTTCAGCACCACTCTGCTATGGACAGCTCCTGAGCATGAAACCCGCAACACTGGCCGCGCTTAATCTAGCGAGATTAACATGGTGGTGTAGCCTACATCGGCCGAGGATGATTTAGTTACGTTTATTTTTTTTTACCCTACTTTTTGTCACATGTAGACACACCAGACGCTCTGTTGAGTGTCCTTATGAATAAGACCACGAGCTAATCCATTAGCCTATGTCACTCTGGTTGAGGCCTACAGCTATTAAACAGTAGGCCTGTACCAGTGGATGCTTCCATTGTGGTTGCGAAGTGGAGCAGTGAGCACTGTAGACCTGTCGAGTAAAAAATATAAAATATAAAATAAAATATACTGTCGACTGTCACTTGGTCGTTGATAGAGGGATGCTGCCACCTGCTGACGAAACGGCGCTAAAACACTATTTGGTGGACTACCTCAGTCCAAGACGGGCCGGTGTTTTACCCATCGGCTCACTGCTGCAACCATGAGGTTATGCGAGCGGTAAGGACACCTTGTGGCGGTTGATTGAATTGCTGGCACCTGAGTGTCAGCATCATAACGATAACCCTCGGCAAAGACTGCATAAAAACATTTCCTCGTTTTACATAGTTTCCTAAATGCTGTGGGTTGGTCTTGGATTATTTCAAAATCATCATCTAGAAAACTGTTGATTGCAGCCGCCGTTGCCTTCTGGGGAGGCAGCACCAGGTCTGGGGAGACAAACGAACTGAACAAGCTGGTGAGGTGGGCCAGCTCTGTTGGGGGGCAACAACTGGACAGTCTGGAAGTGGTGGAGAGGAGGATGAGGGACTAACTGAAGTCCATCCTCAACACCCCCTCCCATCCCCTTTATGACGAGTGGTGGCAGATGGGGAGCACCTTCAGCCACAGGCTCCTCCCACCCAGGTGCAAAACTGAGCGGTTCAGGTGCTGCTCTTTGCCAGCCAGTGGCGTGCACAGACACAGACTCATTGAAAAAATATGGCACCTTGCGCGGCGAGATATTGACGGGGGGAGGGGGGGGGTGCTGACAGATAATTTGTAGGCCTATTTTGATCGCGTGAGTTGTAGACGGGGGGGGGGGGGGGGGGGGGGGGGGGTTTATTGTCGCGCGAGCTTAAAGGAGTAGTAAAGGGAAAATGCATGTTTAGCCCTGTTTTAAGGTTACTTGTGATCATATACAATGGTTCAGATCAAAACGTGGACAAAGCTAGCATTTTCGAGAAAGATGATAATTGCTATACCACCGTTTTGGTCATACAATGGATGTGGATGGGCATCTTGAAAAATCATTCAAAAACATGTTAAACTCTCGATTTCAAAGACAAGAAGCTCGCCGAGGGGGTAATTGGTGTCCGTTGGTGTTCTGACATCAAATTCGCCGCAAAGTATGAATCCTGTAGGGTTTTATTTATCGTTTTATGAAATCCATTGACTTGCATTGACGCGACCGTTGTAGATGTGTAGATCACCACCGTTTTGGTCATACAATGGATGTGGATGGGCATCTTGAAAAATCATTCAAAAACATGTTAAACTCTCGATTTCAAAGACAAGAAACTCATCTAGGTGTTAGTTGGCGTTCTGGTATATAATTCGCCATAAAGTAAGATTCTAGTTCATCTGGAAAGACTTTTTAAAAATATTTAGCATCAAACTATTTAGTCGCAGCACATACGTGTGTAAACTTCCGCTTTAACTGATTCCGACAATGCCTTGATCTCGCGGTAGGCGACGTCCATGGATTCCGCTCAAGTTCCTTATTTGAAAAGCTAGCCGCAACAACAAGACAGGCTCGTGCTAAGCATTTGTTTGGGATCTCTACAATGACAAGCTATTGTGGCAACATCCGTTCATCTGTAACTTGTCATAGACTTCCCTACAACGATCCCGCAAGATTGAAGTTGTGGCTAGAATCTCTTTACTTGGACGTAAACACACCTGTGGATCTTCGATCACCGTGTGTGCGCTTTGCATTTTGAGGACAAATGTTATAAGCCTAGGCTATTCTCAAAGAAATCTCCCAAAAGGGTCTTCCTCAAACGTGATGCTGTTCCGACTTTACATAGAGGAACGACAGAAGACGAACGAGTGGAAGAACTTGAGGTAAGTTCTTATTGCCAGCTGTGTGTGTGTGTGTGTGTGTGTGCGCGCCTGTGAGTGTGTGTTGAAGCATAATAATAATAATAATTCCTTTGCTAAGACTAACTTTAGAAAAATAGAATTGTAAGAAGTGGTCTTACCGCATGAAATGATCAAAACTGTAGATTTATTCGCTCGGACATAAATACTAGTGGTAAAAACAGGACTCACTTTCAACAGGCAAGGAGTCAGACTAATGGACCGAAAGGTTTGCCATATCAGCTGTTAGCAACAGGTCCCACTCGGTACAGCACAAACTTTCCTCTTCGGTGGGCATCTGTCGGCAATGTTTGCAAGCACACCACCAAACACCCGTGGTTCGTGGTATAGCGACAGCTTCATCGACCGTCTCTCTCTGTGGTTCGGCGAGCCTCCATCTCTTCCATTTGCTGTAGTTCCTCCTCACTATATTCAGGGTCGAAACGATAAGCGCTGCCGTCAAAGTCTAATTCCTCGCGATCAAATTCATACTCTTCTAGATCAGCCAGGCGTTTTCTGAACTGTAGCCCAGGGCTTCCTTGTCTGTGAGCGAAAGAGTAGCGTGAGCAGTGAGCAAACTAGCTAGCCTAGCTAACAAAAACAATAGCTAGGCTACCGTAAGTAGAATCACCTCTGCGGATTGATCTACACATCTACAACGGTCGCGTCAATGCAAGTCAATGGATTTCATAAAACGATAAATAAAACCCTACAGGATTCATACTTTGCGGCGAATTTGATGTCAGAACACCAACGGACACCAATTACCCCCTCGGCGAGCTTCTTGTCTTTGAAATCGAGAGTTTAACATGTTTTTGAATTATTTTTCAAGATGCCCACCAACGTCCATTGTACTGTATGATCAAAACGGTGGTAGAGAAATTATCAACTTAATCGAAAATGATAGTTTTGTCAACGTTTTGATCTGAACCATTGTATATGATCATAAGTAACCTTAAAACAGGGCTAAACATGCATTTTCCCTTTACTATTCCTTTAAGTATACTGATAGCTTCACATGCTGTACCAACAACAAATTCGACCGACATTGGTCACGTGGTGGTCATCATTACGGTAAATCAATTTAAATCCTAGCGTCTAGTTAGTTAAGCAGGTGGGCAGTCGGCTAATTTATGCTCAGCTGTTTGGCGCTGTATGAGACTTACTTAACAACAGAGACAAATAAATGCAAGTTATAGTTTTGCAACTGAAGCTTAGGGGGCAAACAATACACTCGTTTGGTTTATGTGTTACCTGGCTGGGTAGCTGTCATCACTCGGGCACTCTGGATGGGGAAAGGGCAGTGGAGGAGCAGCGCCACCGCTTGGGTCGAGAAGCTTGTGTCGCTTTTCGCGTTTAGACTACCGTTGACAAAGGAAGAGAGGGAGGGGAAGGGCCACGGTGTGTGTGTGTGTGGGGGGGGGGGGGGGTAGCAAAATTATAACGCATTTTGGGGCTTTATTATTACACGCTTTTAATTGAGAATCGATCGATGTCACCATGGGCCACATACAGTAGGCCTACACTGTTTAAAAAACAAACTAACTAACAAGTAACAAGGCCATGCTTCCTGCTTAGGATAGACCCAGCTAGAGCGAAAGTTGAAAGAACTACCTTATCTGCTGTTACACAGAGAGTCTCCTGGAGGAGGATGATAAGGGCCTTGGTGGTGCAGGCCAGGGGCTCAATGACGTTGGTCTTACTGGGGGTGAGCCCTTCGATGTTCAGCTGCAGAATTCTGGGTTGGGAGCCGGCTGCTCTCCCCGCCTGTGGCAGACGAACACCATCCCGGGTGGGGGCACTCAGTTGGCAGACTTTGCTTTGCTTACGGTGGTCAATCAATCAATCAATCAATCAATCAATCTATCTATCTATCTATCTATCTATCTATCTATCTATCTGTCTGTCTGTCTGTCTGTCTGTCTGTCTGTCTGTCTGTCTGTCTGTCGTCACATGTGCCTAGATGGTCACAGATATTCACTATCTATCTATCTATCTATCTATCTATCTATCTATCTATCTATCTATCTATCTATCTATCTATCTATCTATCTATCTATCTATCTATCTATCTATCTATCTATCTATCTATCTATCTATCTATCTATCTATCTATCTATCTATCCTCACATGTGCCTGGATGTTCACAGATATTCACTGTGTCCAGCGTCATTCCTCTAACCCTATCTACTGAGTTTCCAAAAGATAAAACATGACTTTAATGATCCCAGGGGAATTTGGGAAATTATCTCATGGGTAGCCCCTTTCCCCTATTGGCCACTAGGTGTCCTCAAAGACATATACATTTAATATAAAGACCCTCCCAGCATTAATGGACAGGGACCTGTTGTGATGACTGTCATTTGAAAAAATACCAAGAAGAAAAAAAGGGAAATATTAATAAAGAGACAGAATACAGACATAACAATGTAAACCTAAAATAACCATAATTTAGTCTAATAACTAGCCCGCGTCTTTGCCAAACACAAGGATCTAAAGTAGAAAAAAGGGTATAATTGGGCCCACACAAGATATTTGCTTGTTGGCAGACATTCTAATTTCTACATAAATTATTATATCATGTTTGTATGAAAAAGCCGCTCTAATTTCCTTCAGTAATTCAATTATAGTGTGTAATCGGGATGTGTGTGTGTGTGTGTGTAAAAATCAGAGCCAAGGCTTCTGAATTACTCCTGGGACTGTCTCACTGTCCTTCTCTGTCTCCACCTCTCTCCATCACTCTCCCTTTTCCCTTTCTCTCTCTCCCTTCTCTATCTATCCTTTCTCTGTTGCCTCCAGTCAGTCTTTTATCCAGGGGAAATGATGCCCTTTTCTCTGTCCTGTCTCATCTCTCTGTCGTCATGGTGGCATGCGTTTGGGGGTGGAGCCTAGACCGCCCATTCTAACAGGATTGGTTGAGTCAGAGGATCAACATGTTTGCTGTTTTTTCTGCTCTGATTTGATCTTAAACCAAGCTTTGGAAACGTAAGATCACCATGTAATGTTGTACATTGACCAAAGTATTCCAGTAATTTCAGATGACAAAATCCCCAAGGGACTGCAGCCAAAATGTCACAGGCTTGAGTAAACTAGTAAGTAAGGCTTGGGTGGCCTTTAAAAAAAATTGTAGAAGGTGTGGTATTTTTTCTAGAAACTTACTGATTCATGGATGAGTTCACCAAACCATTCTGTCACCTTTAGGTAGCTGTTACTCATCTACCAATGTCCAGTGTTGGTCCAGTAATACTACCAGAGGACATACAGTAAGTCTGTCATAGGAATTACTGTTATTTCTCCACAATTTCTCCTACCAGTAGTACTGTATAAATGTGTACAACCTTATGACCAGTTCTAGATCCCATAGATCTAGTTATATGCAGTAGATGTGAGACTAAAATCCCACAGATCACCTCTTAGAAACCAACAGAAACAGACCTACTATAGGGAGGAGGAGGGCGTCCCTGGGGCTTCCTTATATTACCTGAACCAGCAGTGGGATGTGGAGCAGTAGCAGGGTGGCTCATAGCAGTGCACTTTAGCATCCAGAACATGCTGAGCTGAGCTCTGTATACCCACATAGTAACTGGAATAAAGAGAATAATCTGACATTGAAAATATGTGAAAGTTGATTGAAAAAGATGTCTAATCCGTAGGGCTGAATGAACCATTAAGGATTACATCATACGGGGGAATACAATTCCATTAATGGAGCCAGCGAAGTAGGACAGAGGACGTGCAGCATGCTACTGATGACTTTCCTTGTCTTTTATTATTGTCCTTATTTCAGCTCTGCGTTGTTTTGATTTCAATAAAAGACGGCCCCCAATCTCACACAGTCCAGTGTCTCCTTTTCAGGTGTATCCCAAATGAATCTCTCCAACACGGGATTTGAGCCTCAAGCAAAAGCGGTTTATTCCAGAAGGTTTGACATACAAAAGACGATGGCATGGCCTAATGTACGGTTGACCTCTGTATGCTGTCTGGACCCAAATCAAAGCATTGGTCTCGTTGCAACGTTCTTATGTGGTTTGAGTGTCCCCCCCCTCCCTCGTCTCTTCTCCGATAAGACTGTCTCTCTGGTCTCTTCTGTGGCCTTGTTTTGTCCCATTAACCTACGCCACCTCGGCGCCTCCCTTGCTCTGGGAAGAGGGGCCAGCAGCTGATGACAGTGGAAGTTTGAAGTGCTAACAGTAACTATAGTAACAGTACTCCTATATGCTAACATGGATATCTTATCTTATCTTATCACTATAGCTTACAATTAGAATCAGAATCAGAATCAGTTTTTATTATAAAAAAAAAATTTTTATTTAATTTTTATAATTTGCCACCACCACCGCCTCCTCCTCCGAGCCAGGGAAGAGGAGAGAGAGAGAAGAGGACATCTCTCTCTCTCTCCCTGACTCTCTCTCAGTGGTCCAGAGAGAGAGAGAGAGGAGAAGGAGATACCATCTTGACATCTCCTCCTCCCCCCCTCTCTGGCCAGAGACGGAGAGAGAGAGAGAGAGGAGGAGATATTAATCTGACATCTCCTCCTCCTCTCTCTCTCTCTCTGGCCCACGAGAGAGAGCCAGGGAGAGAGAGGGAGAGGGAGATGCCCCCCTCTCTCTCTCTCTGGCTGCTCCTCCTCTGTCGCTCTCTGGCTTTTATACTCCTCCTGGCCCACGTCACAAGGGCGCTCTGTGACGTCACGGTTTGCAAGGCTCTTTTGACAAAACCACCAACTTTGTGAGTCAGAGAGTTCTAAAATCACTGTAAATCACTTGATTGGCATTTTCAGACAGGTGTGATGAAGGTGCTATTGCAAATTAAACCATGGTCGGAACAACAAAAGACTGAGCTGTGGAGCTTACCCACGCTATAGCGGCATATCTCAATAAGGCTTTGTTGCCATATTAGCTGGCTTATTCTAGCAGCCCAGCGTTCCGTTCATAACAACGCAGGCGCCTTCACGAGTAGGCCTATCCTGGATTTGGCGTTAATATTATAATAATATTCTCTCGTTCAAAATAAAGCAACTGCCAAAAGTTAAAAAGTCTTTATTGAGATGTGCTGCTAGGGCGTAGGTAGGCTCCCCATAGACCTGGTCCAGGGCGATATCCTACAGATAACGTCGTTACTCTCAATGCAATTGACCTATGAATGCGCTTCCTCAGCCCGCTCGTCCGAGTCTGCAGACAAAACCGTTTCGTTAATCACCAAAGTAAACACATCGTTGGAAAGATGAAAGTCTTTTCTCCGAGGTCGCTACAGTTTGTAGTCCCCCACCTTTCAAATAAAAGGCAAATTTGTACACTTAAATGGCTAATATCCACAGCGCATCGACTGTCTTCTTCTACCGGCGATTCGGCGCTCTCTGCTTTGTTTAGCCTACTCACTGCTGCCGCCCATGTTGGGGATGATGCATTACATTACATTATTTACATGTTTCATTTACGTTTTAAATTTTAACATTTGCCATAGTTAATAATTCAGCGTATTGTTGTCCCGCTAATCAGATACCTCAACGCGAGTCTCTCAACACCATTTAAGATGTAATGCAAATGTAAATCTTTAGTGTTAATATTAACTGTAAATTAGAAATTACACACAAAACAGACATGCAGGATTGCTTCTCATTATTAAAATTCTGTAACTATGACTTTATTTTAAAACCTAAGTAATTTACAAATGTTCTGACCACTGTGACAAATGTAGCCTACATTTCCAATAAAGTCAGGGTGGGACTGTAATGTAACAGCATTGTCACGTCATTTAATCACAGCGTAGTTATGTATTTCAGCAGCAGTGACGGCTACGTTGCCGTACAGTCTCCCTGAGGTCGGTTATTTTGGTTATTTCGCGACTGTATAGTCACGTGTCAGCTAGGTGTCAGCTAGGTCCGCTGTTGGTACCGTCGCAAATGTATCAAACTACGACCAATGTGTCCCGTCGGCTTTACGTACTGTGCTCGTAGGGAGAGCTCAGCTGACCCATTGACCATTCAGAAGACTAGTTGACCATATCTGTGGTAATAAACATTCCTTGTATGCAAATGTGTTTGTCATGTGATTCCTGGCTTGAAGCCAGTTGAAAAGCTGAAGTCACGACACTGAGAACGTCAGTATGGCCTAGAGATTCTGCCGTGTGTTAGGCATGCTCAATAAATTGTTGATTCAACGGTTTTGGCCTCCTTGAAGTTCTGTTATGACAGTCAAACCGTGCTGCTTTCTTATCTATTAATTTTTATCAACACCGACCTTCAACATTGAAATATAGTTGGATTAATGTCAGTCATCGTTTCAACCTTGAAACAATATTGAATGCTCAATGGTTGAAAAAGGTTGATAAAATACTTATAAATCAATGTTGAAATTGTGTTGAAGATCTGTACGTCGATGTACATCAACATCAACATGATGTCTTCAACCTGATAGCCCTTTAACGCACAATATGGGTAAAAAGTGGCCCAACGAAGGTTTTGCTTTATATATCTTTGCAATAAATTAATCTTGTTGGTCACAAATCCTTATTTTGCGCTTGCACAAAGAATGAGATTCAAATTTCCTTTCATGGACATCCGAGGATGTCATATTATGGACACCGTAGTTTCTTTGGCAATGTTGGTGCGGTGTATGTATCGTGTGTAATGTTTGTCTCCATGGATTGTTTGTCTCGCACTAGCTGGACGTAGCTAGTATCTACTTCTATACAAGCTGAGCAATGTGCCAGTCATTCCCTTGTTGTTCAACTTTTGCCGCTACTTGTAGATGGAAAGGTTAATATATTGTTTAGCTTGTTGGTTTTGCTTTCGCGTTTTAACATAGGCTACATCCTGGGTCGTATTGTGCTGCAGAGGTTATATGTTTAGAAAGCTAAAAGCTGTTACCAGCCGGCAGATTGACTGTGAATGCCTTTTTCTGTAGCATTGCTGTAGTATGTCACAAAATGTGTGTTTGTGTGTGTGCATGCCAGTGCCACAAACACTTATTTTTCACATTATTGTTGGATCGATGTTGTTGCTATTTGCACAGTTGTCAGTGTTGCAACCCCATTCACTGCTGTTGTAGGCCTATGTGCATCTTGATTCTAATGTAAAATAAAATTTTAAAAAGTTCACGCCTTTCTTCTCCATGGCTACATGATTGAAAAGTAATAAGTTGAAACAAAGTTGCAGTTTCAACAGTGATGCAAAGTTGATTCAAAGACCTTAATTTACCCATGTTGAAAAAATGAAGTCTCCGACGCAAATTCAGGCGAGGACACGTACGTCACGCCCGGGGTGGTCAGCTGAGGTTAATCAGTCACGCATGACGCCAGCACCAGCTGACTGTAGCTGCCATAACATTGGTCAGCTCACTAGAGCGCATGTATTTAAGCTGTCAAAACATGTCATTGTTCGCGCTTGCCATTACTGCTGTTGTGCATTGCATGCTCGCTGCTTCCGCGTTCTCTGCTCTGGCGTCCGCTGCCATTCCTGCTATTTCTGCTATTGCTCTGCGCGCTCGCTGCTCCGCGTCTTGCTCGCGTTCCGTGCTCATATTGTGATTTGGTGCGTTTGCTATCTACTGCCCGCGGTGTCCTCGCTGCTTCCGCGTCTCTGCTCTTGCGTTCCTCTCTGCCCGCGTCGTCTCTCCGGTCCATGGGTTGGGTGTCCGTTTAGTGGCGTCGTGGAGCGCCGGCTTCCGAGGCCGAGGTGCCCGTCTCCCTGTAGCACCGTCGTGCCATACTTGCGTATGGTTGCTCGCATAGCTTGCGTTGGAGTCCGTTTAGGCATTGCTACGCGCCGGTCACTGGGTTTCATTCATGAGCCGCTATGTCGGAGGTTGTCCGTGCTCGTCTGCCGCATTCCTCACTGTCGATGTGCGCCGGGTGCGTTCACCATTGAAATGTTTGCGGTTTCGTGCGTGGACGTGCTATGTGGATTCTCTATGTATTTGGTTCATCTAAGTCCTCCCCTCGCGGCTCGTTCGTGGATTCGCTGGCTGCATGACAGGCTATACTGCTCGTTGCTCACTAGCTGGCGTTCGTCAAGGTTCCCGTGTTGCACGTCGGGGCGTCATTATGTTAGTTTGCTAATACTAGCTCATGATTCATCATGTTAGATTGCTAATGCTAGCTCATGATTCATTATGTTAGATTGCTAATACTAGCTCATGATTCATTATGTTAGATTGCTAATACTAGCTCATGATTCATTATGTTAGATTGCTAATACTAGCTCATGATTCATTATGTTAGATTGCTAATACTAGCTCATGATTCTCGCGTTCATTGTTGCAGCCCGAGGGTTCCAGCTTAACTGCTCTCTACTCGCTAGCACCCATATTGCGAGTGCCGCCACACAGCTAGCGTTAGCCGTTCGGTGTGGCTAATGCTAGCTGTGTCCCCATCAATCAATCTAAGCTTGTTGATAGCGCATTTCATGCCCTGAGGCGGCTCAGTGCACTTTCCTGAGGACATGGGAGGTGGGTATACGTCCCACCCCTACTAAGACGAGAGGAATTCTGGTAGGGACCTGACGTTCATGATCGCGTCGAAATTGCTTCCGGAGCTACAACAATGTAAAAATAAATGAGAATAAATAAATGTATGTAAGTAAAGAGGTAAAGGAACGATACGTATTATAATAATATTAAGGCTGTCTCGCCTGTCTGGTAGGCCTGGCTTGTATGGCCGATTGCTTAGGCATTTCCAAACCTCGTTCGGGGACAACGACGGCGATGATGCCTTACCAATTATTGCAGTTTATTGGCTTTATAAATAGTTCGGGTCAGTGGCATCGGGCTACTGCATGGTTCCTTAGGGCAACGTACCGTAAATTGTGCATTGTCATCAATTGATACAAGCCATTATGCTCTGCAATCTGCTGCGTGTGCGCGACTATCCTGGCTGTTTTGGTTTAACGCGGTGCTTGTTCCTTCCACCATTTCCGTTCGTCGCCTGCACCTCCGCGGTGTTTGGGGGCAGGGTTTACGGGCTTTTATTTCTAAATGTAAAAGGGATGTATGCTGCGCTGGTCACGCTTCAATGTCGGATGTGTCATTTTACGCTGCGTTGGTATCCTGCATTGCTCTTCGCATTTAGCCCTCTGCTTTATTTCAAAGACTAATCACCTGATTATAATGCTGCGTGCATGACATATCGGTTTGTCGACTGGACGATGGATAGGGCGTTATGCGCGACGTGCGTTCTCTATCGTCGCTAATATTTTGCGGGGCCCCTCAGTGATCTAGGAAACGCTTCTCTTCTGCATAACGGTGCACCGTGTATTTATCGACTATGATCGTTCGTACATTCCGTTAGTCAATAATTCATGCGCTGCTCGCATGGCTGTCCGGGCAGGGGGAAATTCTTTTCCACGCATACTCGTCCCCGGCCTCAACGATCGAATCGCAGACTTGCTTCCCTGTTTGTTTTACAGAGTTCTGCAGACTGTGCCCGGCTGCGGGCGGCCCTGTCCGGCCTGGTCTGCCTCTTCAGCAGATGGTTCTGGACCAAGCGATGCTCGTGCCCTACTGTATCCGCTGCCCGATGCATGAGAGCTGGTCTGGCCCGGACTGCATTGACCAATGCGACTGCATGGTCTCTTTTCGCTGCATTCTGCTCCACATTTGATGAACCTTCGTGCCCGCTAGCGTTTCGGTTTATCAGCATTTATTGTCCATCGTGTTGGATCCAGACGGCTGCGGCCTCGACCGGTCGAACGTGTCGTAGCAGGCGTACAAATTCGCATGCGCTGCTGGACCCCTTCATCGGCATACGAACGCTACCTGGGGCCCGGCGTCCACTACGTCCTGCTCCATATTCAATGTAAACGTCATGCCTGTGAATATTCAATACTATCTGCATTCATAGTTCATTGTGTCGTGTCTAGGCGGCTGCGGCCTCAGTCGGTTAAGAGTATTGTTGCAGGTGTTCATTCCACATGCAATGCCTGGACCCCTCCACCGTTTCTCTGCTGGGGAACCGATCCGTCCAGCTCCTCCTTAGTGGCATCACGAAGAGCATCCCCAAGGCATGGTTATACGTCTTCCCTTCACTCCTTCGCTCGTTCATCGGTTAATCGCACGGTTGAGGCAGGGGTGTTTTGGTGGTCACTCGGATTTAATGTTAGAAACAGTCATTCTCACAGCTTTCTATGGGTTCCTTAAGGTCGGTGAATATTCTACACGCACATTGTCATTCAACCCCGCGCACGACCTCACTCGGGCAGATGTCACGTTGCACGCGCTCTATTCGTCCTGCACCTGCAGCATTCAAAGGCGGACTGAGCCGGTGCCGGCGTGAACGTTTCCTTATCAGGCACTAACACCTTGTTTTGTCCTCTCCTCAATGAGTTCCTACCTGACGAGCTGGCCCCAGGCCAGTGAGGGGGAGCCCCTCTTCATGACGAGAGAGGCAAAGCCCATGACCTGAGCCTGGTTCGCCGCCGGACTCCGCACCCTCTGCCTGGCGTGTGGGCTCCCACCGGACCGGTACACTGTGCACTCCCTCCGCATAGGAGCGGCAACCACCGCCGCCGCATCGCCCCGGTGTCTACCCCGAAGTCCATGGGCCGATGGTCTTCACTGCACACTCCCTCCGCATAGGAGCGGCAACCACCGCCGCCGCCATCGCCCGGTGTCTACCCTGATGTCCATGGGCCGATGGTCTTCGTCTGCTTATGAACGCTACCTACGGCCCGGAGTCCAGGACATTCTGGATGCCCAAAGAGCTATGAGTGGACTGTGACATTGGGTTGGGGGGTACCTCAGTCATCAGTTCATCAGTCAGAGCGCTCTCCGTCAACCCTTCTGCGCATGCGGGCCGCGGCGTTGCTGGTGTGTTCTTTTGGGGGGTAGTCTGTCAGATATTCCACTAGCTTCGGCTAGTGGATGCCAGAGTAGCCGCTAGCTGGTCTCTGTGGCTTTCCGTGGCGAACGTGGGCCGCTACGTCTCCGCATGGCCACCCAGCGGTCCCTCCGGGCGCCATGGACGCAGAGACACTAGGCTGTATCTCCCGCGGAACCCACGAAGCGTCGGCCCGTGGGGACCAGGGACTGTAATGTACAGCAGCATTCCACTAGCGTCGGCTAGTGGATGCCAGAGTAGCCGCTAGCTGGTCTCTGTGGCTTTCCGTGGCGAACGTGGGCCGCTACGTCTCCGAATGGCCATCCAGCGGTCCCTCCGGGCGCCATGGACGCAGAGACACTAGGCTGTATCTCCCGCGGAACCCACGAAGCGTCGGCCCGTGGGGACCAGGGACTATAATGTACAGCAGTCCTCCTGTGGCACTCTTTGACGGTCTTAGTGGGCTGAGTTACCTCCGAGCGTCTTCCCGATCGCGGCCCACTCTGATCGTCATTGAGGCAGGGGGCTAGATGCCGTTCCCCCTTCCTGGCTCTCTGGGCCAAGGGCTTGGCCCAGAGGGGGGGAACACCTAGATTGCTTCCCCCTGCTAACGCGCTTTCCACGCCGGTGGAAGGCAGGGGGCCCCCCCGGACAGAGCACACCGCCAAAATTTCATATGCTATATATTATGCCGCTTGTATAATAAATGTTCAAATTTGACAAAAGTGATCTCGACTGAAATGAAGTCTCCGACGCAAATTCAGGCGAGGACACGTACGTCACGCCCGGGGTGGTCAGCTGAGGTTAATCAGTCACGCATGACGCCAGCACCAGCTGACTGTAGCTGCCATAACATTGGTCAGCTCACTAGAGCGCATGTATTTAAGCTGTCAAAACATGTCATTGTTCGCGCTTGCCATTACTGCTGTTGTGCATTGCATGCTCGCCCCACCTCCTCCCCTGCTCCTCCTGTGTATGTCGTCTGTTGTCATCGTTGCTCTCTGTCCGGGGTAGTCTGTCAGATATTCCACTAGCGTCGGCTAGTGGATGCCAGAGTAGCCGCTAGCTGGTCTCTGTGGCTTTCCGTGGCGAACGTGGGCCGCTACGTCTCCGCATGGCCACCCAGCGGTCCCTCCGGGCGCCATGGACGCAGAGACACTAGGCTGTATCTCCCGCGGAACCCACGAAGCGTCGGCCCGTGGGGACCAGGGACTGTAATGTACAGCAGCATTCCACTAGCGTCGGCTAGTGGATGCCAGAGTAGCCGCTAGCTGGTCTCTGTGGCTTTCCGTGGCGAACGTGGGCCGCTACGTCTCCGAATGGCCATCCAGCGGTCCCTCCGGGCGCCATGGACGCAGAGACACTAGGCTGTATCTCCCGCGGAACCCACGAAGCGTCGGCCCGTGGGGACCAGGGACTATAATGTACAGCAGTCCTCCTGTGGCACTCTTTGACGGTCTTAGTGGGCTGAGTTACCTCCGAGCGTCTTCCCGATCGCGGCCCACTCTGATCGTCATTGAGGCAGGGGGCTAGATGCCGTTCCCCCTTCCTGGCTCTCTGGGCCAAGGGCTTGGCCCAGAGGGGGGGAACACCTAGATTGCTTCCCCCTGCTAACGCGCTTTCCACGCCGGTGGAAGGCAGGGGGCCCCCCCGGACAGAGCACACCGCCAAAATTTCATATGCTATATATTATGCCGCTTGTATAATAAATGTTCAAATTTGACAAAAGTGATCTCGACTGAATAAGCCGTTGAAACAAAGTTGGGATTTCAAAGTTGATTCACATTTCAAATTCAACACATATTCAACAGTGATTGTAAGACCTTAATTCACCCATGTTGAAGAGTAAGATGTTGTAACAACGTCGCGATATCAACGTTAATTCACCTTTCAAAATCTAAACCTAATCCAACGTTGATTCACCTGTTAATCAACGTTGAAATGCCAGCTGGGTCTTTACTTCTTCTGTCTTGCTTATGCATCGTCTGGTGGCCGAGGGGTTAAGGCGTTATGGCGCGTTCCAGGCAACCCGTAACTCGTGTTTTTCTGACCTCCTACACGTGAAAATGCTCTGGAATGGCAGTCAAACCCGTAACTTCCCACCCGTGAACTCGTACAGATCGATGTACTCCCAGTTGCCGGGTGGGAAGTTACGGGTTTGACTGCCATTCAAGAGCATTTTCACGTGTAGGAGGTCGGAAAAACACGAGTTACGGGTTGCCTGGAACGCGCCATTAGTCTCATGGTTTCCGTTGCGGGTTCAAGCCGCGATGATGATGAATTTCTTTTCTTTAGAGAACGTTGGCTCTTTGTTTCAATGACGAATCAAGTCAGCTGTAGATATCATCTTAGATAACAACTTTATTTATTTGCTGTTTAAGCAACCACTATTATCTTATGTTTCTATGCATGTAAAACAAAATAATATCTGAGGATTACACAAAAACTACCAGAACGATTTTCATGAAACTCGATGGAGGGGTGGAGCATAAGCCAACTTAGAACCCATCCCAGAGACATGGACACTGGGCTAGTGCCCTACCCCTCCCAGAGGCATGGACACTGGGCTAGTGCCCTACCCCTCCCAGAGACATGGACACTGGGCTAGTGCCCCTCTACCCCTCCCAGAGACATGGACACTGGGCTAGTGCCCCTCTACCCCTCCCAGAGACATGGACACTGGGCTAGTGCCCTACCCCTCCCAGAGGCATGGACACTGGGCTAGTGCCCTACCCCTCCCAGAGACATGGACACTGGGCTAGTGCCCTACCCCTCCCAGAGGCATGGACACTGGGCTAGTGCCCCTCTACCCCTCCCAGAGACATGTATATTGGGCTAGTGCCCCTCTACCCCTCCCAGAGACATGGACACTGGGCTAGTGCCCCTCTACCCCTCCCAGAGGCATGTATATTGGGCTAGTGCCCTTCTACCCCTCCCAGAGACATGTATATTGGGCTAGTGCCCTACCCCTCCCAGAGGCATGGACACTGGGCTAGTGACCGTCCTTTTTACCCCCGTGAGGAATGAAGACTGGACTTAATTTCTGTATATAGTTTTGTAAATTATGTCTTCTGTTATTGTCTATAATGGCTGATTTAAAAAAAATACACAAGTACACAAGTATGTTCAGTTGTGTCCATACATGACCACCTCTCATAAACACCACAATCAGTTACACCACCAAAAAGCTCTACACCATCAATACCTTCAATGGTTTATTTATACTGAGGAGTGAGTTCAACCATTTCAACTCGATTACACCAACAAAATGCATTAATGGGCAGAGCCCTCCCAGATAGCAAGCGGATATGGGCCATACACAGGCCAGATCTGGCCCTTGTGGCTTAGTGCCGGCCCATATATGGCCCAGAATCATTACACATCCGCTTGCTATCTGGGCTGTGCTCGCTGAGCACCCAAGTCCTAGTGCTCACATGGCAGGTAGCTCAACCAGATTTGAAGCCCAGGGATATGCAGAGTAAAAATGCTAATGCATACTCAGGCATTGTGCTGTGTGACAGGATTTTTTAAACAATATTTTTTAATTTATAGCTGTTACTGTTGCATTGTTTGCATTTCTTCATCTGACCAGTATTTTGTCTGCTTACATCTCAATCTGACCAGTATTTTGTCTGCTTACATCTCAATCTGACCAGTATTTTGTCTGCTTACATCTCAATCAGTAGAAACTTCCATATGATTTGAGCTGGCAGGAATTATGAAGCCCATCACTGTCTCAAAAACTGTAAAACTATCAAACCCTACTCCCACATTTTTTGGACAATTGACACCCCAATTGCTACACTGCATCTTCAGACTGTCCTCCACAAACGATCTTCACAGATTTTTGAAATATCAAAAACTGAGCCTACAGTGCATCAAAATGTTTGACTGTAAACAGTACTGTATGCAGCTACTGCAAATACTTGCTCTATAAATCTCCAATGTTCATGAAAAAAATGACAACATTTTCATAACTTTTAGTACTACCTAGGACTACAACTGGCTAAATTGACTCTGCTTCAGAGGAGACATGTGCCACTGATTGTTGGATTGGTTTCCACCTGTTTTGTTCGTCTGTGTGTGTACAGTATATAGCCAGCCTACATGTAGCTCCGCTTTTCTTCTTTGTTCATTATTTGCTGTAGTTGTGCGCTTGTAAATCTATAAGCTTGTAAGCTTTGTCTTTTGTTCTCCACTTGTTGAGTGTATCTTTTGTTTTATTGGTTAATCTTTGGTTTTGGTTTCTGCCCCTCGTGGTGCCTTTATTTAAAAAAACATTTTGTGGAAACTGCTGAAATCTCGATGTTACATGCACCTGTGACATTTACTTGCAACCCTTGTGATTGTGATGTTTAAGTAAGTGTGAAACCGTCTATGGCTTCTCACATGGCAGGTAACTCAACAAGAGTTCAAGGGGAATGCAAAATAAAAATGCTAACGCATACTCAGCCATGTGTGACATGATTTTTTAAATTATATTTTTAATGTGTAGCTGTTACTGTTTCTTCATCTTGTTTACATTTCTTCTCTGACCAGTCTTTTGTCTGCTTACTGTACATCTCAATCAGTCCCACCTGTGTTCAATCCAATCAATCAATCAATCAATCAATCAATCAATCAATCAATCAATCAATCAATCAATCAATCAATCAATCAACCAATCAACCAAACAACCAAACAACCAACCAATCAACCAATCAACCAATCAACCAATCAATCAATCAATCAATCAATCAATCAATCACTCAATCAATCAATCAATCGATCATTCGAGCAATCAATCAATCAATCAATCAATCAATCAATCAATCAATCAATCAATCAATCAATCAATCAATCAATCAATCAATCAATCAATCAATCAATCAATCAATCAATCAATCAATCAATCAATCTCATCTCAGTATGTAGGCCTATTAACCCTGAAAGTACACGGTCAACAATCAGAATATTAATTGGATTTTGCCTATATTACTAGAAAGCACAATTTCTCAGTTTTCAGGAAGTGTTGGAATGTTGGAATCTTTTTGATTTTTTTGATATTTTTTTGATATGTGAGTTCAAGCCCCGGGTGATGCAAAATATGCAGAATAAACATGCTTGCCTACTCAGGCATTGTACTGTTTGGATTTCAGACACATGATTTTGAATATTTTTACATTTTTAAATAATTCCTCTTCCTCCTCAAAACGCCCATCCCCAATCCAGTGCAACAGCTGTAATTCTATTTTTTATTCTATTTTATATAATTTTTTATTTTTAAAATTATTTTAATTGTATTGATTCTTTTAAATATGTTCTTGCTGTGTTTACATTATTTATGTTTTTATCTCTTTTTATCTAAAGCACTATGTGCTACATTGACATGTATGAATGGTGCAATAGAAATAAAATGACATTGACTTTGGGGGGGGGGGCGGGAGTAGAAAAAAACGTTTTGTTTTCATGGCACCTTTAATGTGTCAGGCAATGTTTTAGGTACAGTACCTACAGCCTGAACGTTATGAGTTGTGTTTTTTGTGATTCCGCTGATCCGTACAATGTAATTATCTAAGCTGTGTGATGTATAGTTTTCACGTTATGACCATTTATTTGACAAGCATGCTCACCATTGAAACTGATTGTGCTCCATTCTAGCTTTGAGTTGCTAATTTTAAATTAATACCCGTCGGCACGCCTACAGTTTTTAAGCTACACGGATATATTATAGGTCAAAATGTTCATGTTCATCTGAAGCCAGCCATGCTTTCATCATGCCTGCCCTCTAGTGCTGGTGTGCAATGGTATTGGTGACTCCTGATTGGTCTAAATCCCATTCTACAAATGGATGCACAGATACACACGGACACACGTCACATATAGAAGTGGCAGCACCACTTAAAAACACAATCTGAAATATTATAATATAATAATATTAATATATAGTGAGAGTGTGTGTGTGAGAGAGAGAGTGAGGGAGAGAGAGAAAGAAAGTGAGAGTGTGTGTTTGAGAAATTGTGTGTGTGTGTGAGAGAGTGTGTGTGAGAGAGATTTCAGTGTTGTTTTGTTGCTCTTATTTGATCACGTTTCTATCTTAATGTTGTTTTATGTTGTGTTGCTTTTCATTTTACTTGATCTTGCTTTTATCTCTTTTATTGCTCTTACCTGATCATGCTTTTATCATATTTTTCTGCTGTTATTTTTTACCTTGCTATATGATAGTTAATTTATATATTTTTGTTTGTTCTTTTTTATGTAAAGCATAGAATTGTTATTATTATGATTATGATTATTATTGTGTGTGTATGTGTGTGACAGAGAGAGAGAGAGAGAGAGAGCCTGGACAACCACTTGACCTTTCACCCGGATGGTTGGGGCTGATCTCAAGGCTTAGTCACTGCAATGGCAACAGTAAAATAAGCTTCGCTGGGAAAGTAATCCTGTGATTTAGTACAAATACAAGTGTGTCCTATTGCTTTCTTTTTTCATGGAACAAATCTTTGAATCATTTTCAGTTTTGTCATGTTTACATTTTTCTAAGCACTGTTCTGATAAATCATTAGCCGTGAATACATGGCTGTGTGTACAGAGGCAAATGGATGAATCATTATTACCTCCACCCCAGCGACAGCGCAGGAAGTGAGTGTAGGTGGGTGTGTGGGTGCGTGCATGCCTTTGTTTGACTGCCCATTCACCTCCATTAATTTTTTGGACTATAATTACTCAAAAACTACCAACTGATTTTTATGAAACGCGGTGGAGGGGTGCCACCCATTCACCTCCAGTCATTTTTTGGACTAGTATTACACAAAATGAAAACCAAACTAAGAATGAAGCCAGCTACCTGTGTGATAGAGACAAGGAGGTTGGACTGGGGTGTGAGAGGGGGGGGAGAGCCCAGAGGACACCACGTTTCCCCCCACCGGTTACAAACTGCTCAGCTCCAGTATCTCAATGCTAGTAACCAGGCCATTGTGTTGCCTACATTGCTCAGCCAGAGGAGATCAGAAGGGACATCCACCAGATTGGTCAGATTAACATTCCCCCCAGTTGTGTTTCTCAGAGCAATGTCTCCACAATGGATGAGATTCACAGCTGGGTTTGCACTCACACTTGCAGGGTACCCTGTGCTATCTCCTGGATGTTATTTGTTTGTTTCCTGTTCCCCCCGTACTACCAGAACCCACCACAAAAGGGGCGCCCTTCCAATGCATTTTTCCATTGACAAGTACATTTAGATTTTTACATCAAAACCTATGCTTGGTGTCTCAGTATAGTCTCAGACAAGTTTACTCAGGAAACCATGTACTTTCTACATCCTCAGAGAGTAGAGCTTGAGGTGTTTAGTAGAGCTAGATATGTCTGTATTTCAACATTCATTATAAGACTTTAGACCAGGGGTCGGCAACCTTTACTATAAAAAGAGCCATTTTTGGCCAAAAATGAATGAATCTGTCTGGAGCAAAACATATTTGAGCTTAAAATGAAGGTAATGCTTCCCCTTAAATTTATTTTCAGGCGTGGTGGTATATGCACCCAGGGGGGACACATAAAGGGGGGCAGGGGTGTCTGGGGGTCCAAGGAGGAAATTTTGAGCACCAAACACTACATTTCCTGCATTCTGGTTAATTTCTATGCAGTCTGCTGCTATCTAACCTGATGTGCCAGATAGTTTGCTTCACATAATCATCTGGGAAATCTCCTTTGGTATTGTTTGGAAAAGGGCAGACACTTTCAAAATTACTTGGCAGGTGATTGGATGAACCATCTGTGTATCACCATCTATCACTTCAACTGCTCCTCACTGTCGTCACACTTAAACCCACCCTGCCTGTTTGTATTTCAAATTCCTCACAACCAACGCTGATTGGCGAGATCGTTTTCTGATCTGGCACAAACGGATCTTTATGGAGAGTATCCAGACTGTTTTGCGAAAGAAACACAATGTGAGCTCACAAAATCAGGATGGTCTCACGAG
This sequence comes from Borostomias antarcticus, assembly GCF_949987555.1. Classification (NCBI taxonomy): domain Eukaryota; kingdom Metazoa; phylum Chordata; class Actinopteri; order Stomiiformes; family Stomiidae; genus Borostomias; species Borostomias antarcticus. The sequence continues at coordinate 4,168,120 of NC_140258.1, forward strand.
GCTAGCTGCTATCTAGCTAGTTAGCTAATTTGAATGCCAACATGACCATTTATTTTAGTAATAAATAAATGTATTTAATAGTAATATATTTATTTAGTTATTCATTTCCATATAATGTTTGTCAAAGCCAGTGAGCCCCTGTAGAGGGGCTCCAGATCCAGGTTGCAGACCCCTGCTTTAGACCATACAGGTGCATGGACTTGTTTGCCCACTAGATGGAGACGTTATTGTCCTCTTACTCACTCTCCCAGGGTTTGTAGAGAGCTTACTTTGGTCAATCATTGATACACATGATGTGACATTAGTAGCGCCAGATATGTTTGTATTTCAACATCCATTATGGGACTTTTGACCATACAGGTGCATGGAATTTTTAGCTATTAAAATGGCGCTCGTCCGTCGTTGCTTTCTACACAAAAGCTGTAAGTGTTTCAGTGTACCCACAGTCCAGTCTACCCAGGGGCCTTTTTAGCTTGACCAGTATCATCAACCACATGAGCTGGTAAGAGCTCACATAATAGTACTCGTTATAAGTTGTTTTTCCCATTGCCAGTACATTAAGATTTGAAGACTACTTTGAAACTAGAATGCTATGTATTTCAGTAAAAGTATAGTCTATTCTACTGAGGGACACTTCAGATTGGAGTGCCTTGAAACTAGTGGACTTGCTCATTGACAAGTGACAGAGTGATAAGTTACAGTGTTTGCCGCACCTCTCCCATGATGCTCTTAGCCTTTCTTGCTCTGAAAATGTAATTTGACGTAATTTATTGCTCTATATATGGCTCTGTGTGCTACTAATCCTGTTCTGCTTTCCCTCTCCCTAGTGCCTCTCTCTCTCCCTCCTATCTTCTAACCAGGTCCAGTGGATGCCCCACTGTCACCCGCAGACCACCCTGAGTCCGATAGATACCCCCGTGTCTGCTGTAGATGTCGTAGCAATTAGTTAACACACACACACTTACACACAGACATACACCAGTCCACTTCCGGCTTTAGGCCTGGGCCCAGTACCCCCTTCCCCTCACCCGGGTCCGTATCCTCTTCCTACCCCCACCCTACCCCTGACCCCTGCCTCTACCTGGACCCAGGCACACTCACACACACACAGACATACACCAGTCCTGGGCTCAGATCCCCTTCCCCTCACCCTAACCCGGGTCCATATCCTTGTCCTACCCCCTCCCTACCCCTGACTCTATCTGGGCCCAGGCACATTCACACACACACAGACATACACCAGTGTTTGCCATGTCTCTCCTATGATGTTATTAGCCTCTCTTACTCTGAAATGTAATTCAATGTTATTTATTGCTTTATAAATGTTCTTAGCCGGTAGACAAACATACTCCAGGAGCTTGCTCGATCGCCTTGTTGAGAGGGGTCAGGGAAGAATTTTTTACAGCTCACTTATCTGGCCCCCGGGTGATACTGTTTTTTTTTTCTTCCCTCTGGAATATGTAGGGGTGGGTCGTATGCCCACCTCCCTTGTTCTCTGTAAAGCGCATTGTGTTGCCTCTGGGTATGAAATGCGCTATACAAATAAAGCTTTGATTGATTGATTGATTGAGATTACAGAGACTGAGACAGTCTTTTCAGCGGCAGTGGGTGAGATTCCACACATGGCACGAGTCAAGCTGGTTTCTCAGAATGTGGGGCCTGTTACCAGAACCAGAAGATTGTTAATTGAGAGAAAAAGAAAACATAAGAGTCTTAGGAGGAGTGGGAAGAACAACTTGGTTCTTGGGTGTTTTGATTGATTTATTGTCAAATACAAAACCAGTGGTTCTTCACAAGGCAAGAGGTTGACAATCAACATGTTTCTCACATTTAAAACATTACAATTTTCTTTGCTTCACACAAATCACTTTTCACTGGCAAAAGAACAAATCACTACATTCTGCTTGTTTATATTCTAAAGTACTTCTCATAGATCTAAAATGACATATACAAAGTGTGCTTTTTTAATATTAATATGATCCACAATATCACAGATTAACCTTCGAGTTTAAATGCATGTTTTGGACATTATCTGCAGAAGCTGAACCTCTGCATTCATCTAGCTGTGTATTAACACCACTGTTGTGTTTACTTAAATAGAGTTTGTTGTTTAGGAATTCTGATCTTGTGCAAAATCTCAGGTGTTTGTAGGGGTTACAGATGAATGTGAATGGGCATCGGTTTGCATTCAGAACATATTGTGATGTCACTAATGACATCCATTTGACAATGCCAAATAGATTGGTATTTGTCAAGTTGTCCCAAAATGCTAGCTGAGTTTGTTTAAAGTATTGATTATATGATAACCAGCTCTCTGTTATGTTACGGTCATAAGGCCTTAGGGTCCAACATTGATGACTTTCAGTGAGTAAAACTGAAATCGCCTACTCTGCACTATTTTTTGAGGTAATATGTTTTAAAGGCAGTACATGTAAACTGATGCATTCTCCATACCAGGTTGAAGACACGCATCTAGCGTTGGGGGGATGGGGGGGCACAATTTTCAGACTTTAAAGTGAGATCTGGTGGCGAGATCTGTACTAATCTCAAGACCCAGGTCTGGAGGGGAGGAGCCAGAGTGTTTTCATGAAAAGCCCTCGTGTTTGTAGGATTATGCAGCACCAGCATTGCTCTGTTTGCTGGCTCAACCAAGACCTTTACACAGCTCAGGCCAGACCTTCCACCATAGAAGGTAAGATACCGTAGACAGTCTGGAGCCATATGGTCTCCTCTATAGACAGATAGCATTTCTACTGCATTATTACATTCGAGTTATTAACCATACTGTACATTCAACCAATCGGCTTTGAAGAAATAATTGCATGTGGAAAGGATTAACTGATTGACATATGAAACTAGGACACATTTTACTGTTGTGATGTTTTGATGGAAAACATACGATTGTGGGGCGAAAATGACCAAGACGTACACCACAGTGTGAATGGGTCTATAGAGACGTACACCACAGTGTGAACGGATCTATAGAGACGTACACCACAGTGTGAATGGGTCTATAGAGACGTACACCACAGTGTGAACGGGTCTATAGAGACGTACACCACAGTGTGAACGGGTCTATAGAGACGTACACCACAGTGTGAACGGGTCTATTGAGACGTACACCACAGTGTGAACGGGTCTATAGAGACGTACACCACAGTGTGAACGGGTCTATAGAGACGTACACCAGTGTGAATGGGTCTATAGAGACGTACACCACAGTGTGAACGGGTCTATAGAGACGTACACCAGTGTGAACGGGTCTATAGAGACGTACACCAGTGTGAACGGGTCTATAGAGACGTACACCACAGTGTGAACGGGTCTATAGAGACGTACACCACAGTGTGAATGGGTCTATAGAGACGTACACCACAGTGTGAACGGGTCTATAGAGATGTACACCACAGTGTGAACGGGTCTATAGAGACGTACACCACAGTGTGAGCGGGTCTATAGAGACGTACACCACAGTGTGAACGGGTCTATAGAGACGTACACCACAGTGTGAACGGGTCTATAGAGACGTACACCACAGTGTGAACGGGTCTATAGAGACGTACACCAAAGTGTGAATGGGTCTATAGAGACGTACATCACAGTGTGAACGGGTCTATAGAGACGTACACCACAGTGTGAACGGGTGTATTCTTTTCACTCAGCTCAACAGTCGCCTCAAAACTCTACAAGAACACATTGACTACATGGGATGTGGAAGTATGTGTGTCTATGGCAAACAAGTGGAATCCTCAAGTCAAAATACAACATAATATCCCCAAAATACAGGATAACATCTCCAAAATACAGCATAATATCCCCAAAACAACATAATATCCCCAAAACACAGCATAATATCCCAAAAATACAGGATAATATCCCAGTGTCACAGCAAACACAATACTGATCTCCATGCTGACCTCCACTGAAACGTACCAATCACATTCACCTGCACAACACACTGACATGTAACACACACAAGGTCCGTGGACCTACGATGTTGTACCTGTGAGAAACCACCAAGAACAGTAAGGGTGTGTGATTATTAGTTTATTTTGGACTTGTTCTTGTTCTCAATCGGAGGCACTTCAATCTTTTCCCCGGTGAGGAACTGCCAGATGCCTCCCCTGTAGTTCTCATTTCCCAGTGCGTACAGGAACACGTTGAAGGTGGGAGAGGTCTTAGCCAGGATAGGAGCGATCTGGAGAGACGGGGAGGAGAAAAAGAAGGTCATCAATATGACCATGACTGAAAACTGACAATTTCACTGAAATTTTATGTATGCATCAGTGTAATATGTATACATTTGAAGTGAGATCCAGATGTGTGTTTGTGTGTGTGTGTGTGTGTTGTCCGCACCATCCTCAGCTTGGGTGAAACCAGGTTGGCGTTCTGCACAGCAGCATAGTAAGCCAGGATTCCATAGGGACCCCAGCAGAACAGCAGGGCCTTCAGAGGAGTGCTAGCGTTGAACTGAGAGAGAGAGAGAGAGAGAGAGAGAGAGAGATACAGTAGAGAGAGGGGGGGGGGGGGGGGGGTAGAGAGCAGATGACATGAAAGAGCAGAGGAAATGAAGGAGTTGTTACTGCTAGACCATCCAAGTCTGGATAAAGGGGAGGTCTGGATAAAGGGGAGGTCTGGATGAAGGAAAGTCTCAGTCATGAGGCTAGCATGCATGTGACGTGCTAGTCATAAGCCTGGCATAATGTCTGGGATCAAAACAATATCTGCCTTAAGATCATTTCTTAATCAACTAAACTCAATAATTAAAACAAACTCATGCATAAAAACAGAGTAGAGCTGTTTGCTGCAATCCCATACTTCACAAACCAGACAGTGTTTTTCAGGGTCCCCCAATGCACAGCTACACCTCTGCGTGTTGGTATCATTTTAGCTCAGGGGCATCTGAGGAGAAGTCTTTTAGACTTTTACCCTACTTCTAAAGGCCTGGTGTCATGTCTCGCTGTAATATTGTGAATTATTCTAGTTGCTGGCTACAGTGTCAGCTGTGTTGTCTGTGGGGGCAAGCAGGGTCTCCTCATTCCTGCCCAGACTACTGTGAGTAATGGGCTTATGCAAAATACAGAGAGGGAAGCTAATACCTCTAGGGATGAAGCTGACACTAATGCATCTATTCAATATCAGAGTGGCCGCATTCCAAACCAAAACACTTGCCCTCCAGCCCTCGTGACCCAATCTTTTGTTTCAGATCTGGAGGCGCCGGCTTGGCATTATTGCGATGGCCCCTCCAAGCCCATCAATTGCTTCAGTAATTTAGAGGTGAAAATGAGGTAACGTTGGTCTAGCTTTTGAGTTCAGTGAATATTCCAAGTATGTGAAGTGGAAAGATTGTATCTTGAAAACAATTGAACCAGATCTAGCCGCAGTGTTTCCCCTAACATTGCCTTGGGGGGGGGGGGGGGCGGTCCGCCCACCCAACGGGACCCCATGCCCCTCCTGAAAGACCCAAAAAGCAAAAAAAAAAAGCAGACTTTTAGATCGCTAACATGTTTAGCATACGTCAATGGAGTTTAACATGGTGAAAATTAAGCATTGCGGCTAGCGGACATTTTGTGACTGGGAGTGAGAGATGATGATTCAGTGTGGCGTCTCCTGCTCTCCTCATTCCCTCCATCATTCCACCTCTCTCTATGTTGCATTTCCCACATCTGATCATCACATGCTCCACCGTCTCTGGTCCTTGGCACCTCTCCCTGTTGGATGTTTCCCTATCATGAATAGTGTACTGTTCAGACGTGTCCTATCCTTAACCTACTGAGCAGGCTGCTGTTTCCTCTTGTCTGCTCCCCCCTCCACTCTATCTTCCGTTCGAAAGACGTTACAGGTTTGAAATGGGCCACCTATTGGTCGGTTTGTTAGAACATCATCACCCCAATATAACTTCCATTTACGCTAACTGACCGTTTACTTCCTACTTTGGTGTAAATGAATTGATGTTGATATTATCCTACCTAATGCCATTGCTTCTGTACTAATTGTACGACTTCAGTTTTTATTACATTGAACAAGTTATTTATTACGTTGTACTACAGTACGTAATTTACAAACGTTATGACAACTCACCAGCAATGCTAGAAATGTATGTTTCCAATAAAGTAAGGATGAGGACTGTAATATAACATTATTGTCACGTTATTTAATTACATCGTAGTTACATATTTCTACAACGTTACAGCAATATTGCTGTACAGTCTCCATGAGGATAGATTATTTTGCGACCATATAGGCCTGTTGTCACAACGTCGCAATTTACCAAACACATGACCAATGTGCCACGTCAGCTTTACGTAATGTGTTAGTAGGGATGAAATGACAATATTTTCTGTTGATGTAGCTAGCTACATACAGTAAGTTATATAACCACAGTTTAGTCCAGCCATTCTCAACCAGTGGTCCGCGGCCCACTGCTGGTCGAGCAGAGCGCCATCAAGTGGGCCGCAGATGCAGTAGCCAACTGCCAAATGGTTCGAAAAAAATAAATACAAAGCTAGTTATTTTTATACATAAATGTACTCAAGAATTCACTTAAAGCAATACATCACAATATTTGGACCTTTACAAACATGTCTGGTGCTAATTCTCCAATTAGATTTACTAAAAGTAAGATGAATCTTCCAAACAGTCTACTCAGAAAGATAATACATTGACATTTATTACCTTTTAAAACTCGCGCCCCCGGGACGCAGCATTCAGTCGAAGTGCGCATGCGCAACGTTGTGCTTAAACAACACAGTATTAGCTAACTATTCCGGCGTCTATGGATATCATGCGTTTTTTAGCTCAATGATATCATGGCGGAGGTGAGAAAACCGAAGCGAAACATCACGGAGGAAGCCAGAAAAAAAAAGACAATCTGATAACGTTACGACAGTGCACTTACTCGCAGAGCCTGTGGGGGCGCTGTTCCGAGAAAACTTGAGAAAACGCTATGTATTGCTTTAAGGCCCAAAAGTGGGCCGTTACAAAAGGTTGAGAACCCCTGGTTTAGTCTATGTCTTCTGATGTTAGTAACTACAGTAGGGCATATTGTAGGCTAACATTAGCTGTCTTGTGGACTAAATGGGCTAGTTCATTTTCCCCATTTAGACTATGCATTCTCAGCAATGCTTTTGCAATTTCATTTCAGTTGTCCAGCATTCACACACATTTTCTGCAGGAAATGTTATTTTTGTGTGTGGCTGTAAGCCAGCGCACCATGAATAACAAATGTCGGGTTGTCCCTCCCTGGCTCCCTTCCCTTGTTGACCTGCAGTTCTATGTTGCTACCACAAGAAGCAGTGGTCCCAGAACATCAAACAAAAGACTATGACACGATAGATTTTCAAGAGTACCGGTGGCCTAGTGGTTAAGGAGCTTGTCTCCCATGCTGATTGTTGTGAGTTCAAAGCTCGTGGGTTCAAACGAGCTGTGCGCATGCGTGCTTGAGCAAGTGAAGAAGCTATTTCGTGTCTAAAGACGTTTCTAAAGATCATATTACAGAGGCATGTGAAAAACCACAACAGGCCTATGCTCTATGTAAGCACAACTAGCGATTCATCAAGACAGATTGATGAAAACAACCGTTTCGCGGCAGAAAATAGATTTTTAGAAACTGCATTCTAAGTGCCCCGACCACCGCCATTACATGGATATACTTGGCTCAAGCTGGATTTTACATTTCTTCTACATGCCGAACTACACCAAAGTGATCTCGGTGAGTCAAACGTCTTATAATATGTCGTAAATAAGGTCCAGGTTGTCAAAAACGAGCATTGTCCTTTAATTTATTAAACCTTATTTCATGTCATTTCAATTCACAGCTATTTCAGTGGCGTGACTAGCTTCCGTCCTACCAGTCCTGAACAGAAACAAGCCAGCCACACACATAAGCCAGGCTGGACCTGGCCTGGTTCTAGTAATATGTTTTTATTTTTTTTGTAAATCAACATTGTTAGTATTTATTTACCTAGGTTATGTGCACTCGTTTTATTTCAGCTCTGTGTAGAGAAATGCACAGATAAACACGTTACTATGACGACACTGGTAGACCACCAGATCCTCCTCTCCACCCTCGAGGAGAAGGGCGTCGCTGGCTCTGCACACTCCCTGTTTGCATCCTACCTGACGGGCCGCTCCTACCAGGTGACATGGAGACGGTCGATGTCGGAACCGCGTAGTCTGACTATGGGGGTTCCACAAGGGTCTGTCCTGGGTCCTCTCCTGTTTTCCCTCTACACTACATCTCTGGGCTCTGTCATTTGCTTGCATGGCTTCTCCTATCACTGCTATGCTGATGACACCCAACTGGCCCTGTCATTTCCCCCTTCTGATACACAAGTGGAGACACACATAGCTGGGTGCTTGGCTGACATCTCGGAGTGGATGACAACACATCACTTCAAGCTCAATCTGGACAAGACTGAGCTGCTGCTCCCCCCTCCCGACCGCTACGCTCTGCTACCTTGGGGCGACTGGCTGCCCCGTCACTCCGAGGCCCCTGCGGTCGATCGACACGGTCACGGCTCTTCTCTGTCCTGGCCCCGCAGTGGTGGAATGAACTGCCCACTGATGTCAGGACAGCAGAGTCGCTGCCCATCTTTCGTCGCAGTCTCAAAACTCATCTCTTCAAGAAGTACTACAACAATCCTCCCTCCTAAGCACATATTGTATTGTATTGTATTTTATTTTAGATTGCTATTCTTGCACTTTGCCTCCAGCACTAGATTATGCTCTTAGTCACTTGTTTTAGAGAGAAGATGCACTTGTGAGTTCTGGCAAGTAGTAGTAAATTGGCTTTTCCTACGTTAAATGCAATTATTGTTAGTCCCTTTTGATAAAAGTGTCTGCTAAATGACTGTAATGTGATGTAACTGTCGACACCGTGTATCCGTGACACGCCCACCCCGTGACAGCACTAGTAGTTTCGGGGGGCCTACCACCACACCTGAAAAAAATCCTAGGGGACCACTGTAGCCCTATATAAGCACTGTAGTCCTATATAAGCACTGTAGCCCTATATAAGCACTGTAGCCCTATATAAGCACTGTAGCCCTATATAAGCACTGTAGTCCTATATAAGCACTGTAGCCCTATATAAGCACTGTAGTCCTATATAAGCACTGTAGCCCTATATAAGCACTGTAGTCCTATATAAGCACTGTAGCCCTATATAAGCACTGTAGTCCTATATGAGCACTGTAGTCCTATATAAGCACTGTAGTCCTATATAAGCACTGTAGTCCTATATAAGCACTGTAGCCCTATATAAGCACTGTAGTCCTATATAAGCACTGTAGTCCTATATAAGCACTGTAGCCCTATATAAGCACTGTAGTCCTATATAAGCACTGTAGCCCTATATAAGCACTGTAGTCCTATATAAGCACTGTAGCCCTATATAAGCACTGTAGCCCTATATAAGCACTGTAGTCCTATATAAGCACTGTAGCCCTATATAAGCACTGTAGTCCTATATAAGCACTGTAGCCCTATATAAGCAGGCTCCTTACCCTGGGGTCGCCAGTCTTCTTGAATTTCTTTCCGATGGACTGGTAGGAGGACAAGACAACCAAGGTCTGGACGGCCATGTTGAAGATACTCATGGGGATCAGGTAGGAAACGTAGTTCCTGTCCAGAGAGGAGAACACACTTTATGTAAGCAGGATCTGTGGTCACCCAAGATGGAGAGAGAAAGAGAAAGATAGAGCAAGGGGGAGGAGAGAATGTGTGTGTGTCTCTGTGTGTGTGTGTGTGTGTGTTACCTGTCTCCCTTGCTGTAGTCCAGGGTGCAGCAGGTCCTGAGGGGCTCGTAGTCGTACTCCCCCCAGCCAAGGAGGGGCATGGCGGCCCAGAAGGCGCTGAAGAGCCAGATGAACAGCGCCAGGGAGATGACGCTGCTCCACTGCAGCTTTGTCCCTGACGAGCACAGACAAGCACAGACATTCACACAGACAAGCACAGATGAGCACAGACAAGCACAGACATTCACACAGACGAGCACAGACATTCACAGACGAGCACAGACATTCACACAGACGAGCACAGACATTCACACAGACATTCACACACACAGAGACCACAGAGATTCACACGGTAAATGGTTTATCCAAAGCGCTTTACAATGAAGTTTGCTATTCAATGTCTTGTCCAAGGACACTTCGACATGTGGACAGGAGGAGGCAGGATTCGAACCACCGACCCTGCGATCATTGGACGACCCGCTCTACCTCCAGAGCCACAGCCGCCCGGCAATCACCGTCAGCAACAGAGAGGAGCACCAGACAGTAATGTGACCGGTAAGACTCAAGACTCAAGATCTGTTTATTGCCATGTACAGTAGGACCCCACTCATCCGAACTTCAGAGATCCGAACCTCCCGGTCTACCGGACAGGCTTAAGAAACTTTTTTGAGCCTGCTATCTGGTTACTGGTGGGATTTTCATTACAGTACTGTATCCTACTGTGAATAAAAACAGAACTGTATGTAGACCTACATGTTGCCTGTAGGCTGTAGCCTACTGTCACGTTTCATTTCTTTGCTCTAATGTCGAGCGCAAAATGCAAACGAGTCTGCTGCGAGAGCTGCATTCCTTGGCAGCCAGAAAGCGCGTCAGCAACCTGAAGCAGAGGAGCATCGAGTCATTTTTTTCACGGCAACTTGTCTGTCATTTCATTTATTTATTTATTGATTATATTTTGCTTCTAATGTTGGTTTGTTTTTAGGCTATACCATTTTGTTCTGCAAATACAGTAGCCTATCGATGCAGCGTAGGCCTCATTTGAGAATAAAGTACTGTATTTGATCAAAGCACACACTCAAGTGGAAATTTGTTTATCTTATCTTATTATAGGCTACTGTAGGTCTATTATAGGCTAGGCTATATGAGTTTAGTTGGCTATTTGATTGCAATTTTGATGCATTTTCACAAGTAATTAAGGGTATTTATCGGTCTATTATGAGTCTATATGAAACAAGTATACCTCTTATTGAATTTGGTGCATTTTAACATATGTTTCAGTCATCCGGACATTTCAGAGATACGAACGACCTTCGGTCCCGTTGGGTTCGGATAAGTGGGGTCCTACTGTATATGATTCACACATACTAGGAATTTGACTAGGGGTCAGGCATACGCCGTTGTAGATGACACAAGACGGTGTAGGACAGGACAAGACTGCAATGTACAAATTACAATATACTGTTAATAATAAAAATAATAAAAATGAGGTAAGGATGAGATTAGGCTACTAAGTGCATCTGGATTCAACCAGAGAGTAAGTACATGGTTATTACAGGGGCGAAAACACAATGAATGGAAACATTTCCCCTTCTCCTTGGATATGTTGATCAGAGAGGTCAGAGAGGTCAAATAAAAGGTCAAATAAAGGGCTGGTTTGCAGAGCAGAGAAAGCCTACGGTGTGTTTTCTCAGGGATGCAAGTGAAGTGAAATCACTTCCATCTAGAGACAGAGTGCGCTGTTTATCTGTTTTTACCAAAATAAAGGGATGAAACACAACTGCTATGAGAGACAGAGAGGATAAGCCATGAGAGGGGGAGGAGGGAACTCGGGGTGGGGGGCGAGGAGAGTATCCGAAAGTGTGTAACTGATCCATTTAGTCAAACAAGTTTGTTTTCTATGCTGAAATACTGCAATCCAAAAGATGGCTTTCTGTCAGAGGCTGGTGCTGCCCAAAGAGACAGGGTTTTCTGAAATGCTATAGGACCTAGTCTCGCTCTTTAGTCTCTGTGTGTAGTGTGTGTAGTGTGTGGGTTAGAGTTGGGGGGGGGGGGGGGTGAGACCCAGGTCACTTACTGGTGCAGTACTGGTGGTATCTGTCCCATGCAATGGCAGCGATGAAGTTGAGGCTGGCGAGAGCCGTCATGAAACCCTGGAAACCGTGCGTCTGGCACCCATCAGAGCCGTAGGGCCAGTACCTGGAGGGGTGCACCATAAAACCTCACTACACATGTACCACACGTCACTACACATGAACCACACGTCACTACACATGTACCACACGTCACTACACATGTACCACACGTCACTACACATGTACCACACGTCACTACACATGTACCACACGTCACTACACATGTACCACACGTCACTACACATGTACCACACGTCACTACACATGTACCACACACCCTGCCCTTGCTTGATGTACCACACACCCTGCCCTTGCTTGATGTACCACACACCCTGCCCTTGCTTGATGTACCACACACCCTGCCCTTGCTTGATGTACCACACACCCTGCCCTTGCTTGATTCAGACCTTTTGGGGGGGGGGTCAGAGGGGGACACAAGCCTTGTTGATGTACCACACGCCCTGCCCTTGATTCAGACCTTTTGGGGGGGGGTCAGAGGGGGACACAAGCCTTGTTGATGTACCACACGTCCTGCCCTTGATTGATTCAGACCTTTTGTCTGATCTGTTTACAGTTCATCTGTTAGTGCTTACCTGTACTCATTAGATTAGGAGGTGAATGAATTCTCGCATACCCGATTATCAACCCTCAATCCTGTCTTACGCATCACAACACAGGCTTCGCCCTCTGATGTTGTCTCTGATGCAACACCATTATCACCTATAAAACTGCTAGTCTACTGTTCACCTGGGCCTAATCATGCTGGAGGTGATCACCATTATCACCTATAAAACTGCTAGTCTACTGTTCACCTGGGCCTAATCATGCTGGAGGTGATCGACAGCCGAGTCGACAGGGTACTGGGTTTGTTGTTTCTGAGAACAATCAATAGGTCTACAGTGACAAACTCATACCGCTTGCATAACACAATGAGTTATTAACATCAGCCCTGTTATAAGGTTATTTATGATCATATACAACAGTCCATATAAACATTCTGAAAGACTTTGTATTCTTGAGATATCAGTGCTCATTGCTCATGTCACAGCTAAGTAGGTTACAAAATGGATCTCTAAGGGCACATTCCATTGTGTACTAACACAATAAATGCGCACATCCATTAGGCTATGTACACAATAGATGTGTAACAGATGTGAGCAACGAGCACTGATGTCTCAAGAGTGTGTCAACATGTTTATATGGGCTATATGCTCGTAAATAACCTTATAACAGGGCGAAACTGCTCTTTAATAGTGGACTATTTCAATCTGAAAGCGATGGCAGCGCACCGACATAGCCTACTGACCTAGTAGAAACTGCATTTGTTCAAGTGATGATGGGTTTACAGGTATGGGTAGATTTTGTCTGCTACTCACCTCAAGAAGCTGGAGAAAGCGGCAATAGTGGCGTTGGAGGAGATTCCCATATCAGCCAATGCCAAACTAAAGACGAGGAAATTCCCGGGGGTTCTCAGTTGTTTCACATTGAGGAACGCAGCGACTGTCACAGCGTTCAGGAAGAACCCAAGAAGACCTTAGAGAAGTAACGTATGAATAAATGCAATGCGCAAAATCTCCGGTCCTGCACCAACGCATGTGTTTTATACATCTGTATTTTCACATAATAGTAGGATAAGTTCCAGACTATGTTCAAATCCAATATTTGATCTATAGTCAACTGGTCCCCCGTGTTCTATTCAACCTGCTCGCCAAATATCCACCCACGACTACGGAGTAGTCAAATAGGCTATGGCATGGGGAACATACGCAGGTTCTGTTCCCTAAAACAAAACACTCACCCTCCACCAGCAGACAAGATCCCAGGGAGAACACGTCGAAGTCGGTAAAGCCCTCCGGTAAAGGATATGAAGACACCATTTTGAATGCGATTTCACACTATAAAGTGCAGAAATCACAGACCACTCACTCACTCTGCTCACTGACGTTGTGCCTGAATACGACCTGAACGAAGGCTGCTTTTAAAGGGGCATTTCGCATGAAAAGGCACCCGTAATATGGAAAGCCCCTCTCTTTTGCCTCAATCCGTTCAAGAATGTCTTAATGAACATATCACAGGCCACTGCCCCCATACGTAGCCTAGTATTTACCCAACTCAATTAGCCTATTTACACCGTGAGTTACACAACAAGCCTTTGTGTCTCTCTGCTACTACCCCAATCCTAAAAAGGATTTCCGTGATGTCAACAGGGCGCCGCGTTTGATGTGTGATATTGTTGTGAATAAACAACAGGTGTCCGATGTCTTTCCTTGATGCATTATGCACAGCTATTACATTTTGGGCTATATTGTATGACTTCAATTCTTATTCACACATGACTGTCACTGTCAGTTTCCCTTTGTACTTAAAAAGAAAAACAGCATGTATTTTATCGATTCCCGACATGTAGACTTTAGACTATAGGCTTACTGTAGTTATAATAGCAACGAAAAGCAAACTACATTTACCATAGACTCCAACATAATTGAATAACAGTGAGTGATAGTGAGAAGAGAACCTTGAATCGCAGCGAACAGGCGATCGTGAGACATACAATGTCTCAAGTTATGTAGGGGTGTCACATATTCTCCTCAGGGAAAATAAACAAACAGGCCTACAGAAAAGAAAGAGAGCTATCCACCGCCGGAGGTAAGGCAGAGGCAGGCCTATCAACAAAAACAATTATATTTCGGTAACAATTTACAATTATTCGTGGTCAAGCTTCAAGCGACCACCCTGCAATGAGCACCCTGCAATGAGCACCCTGCAATGACCGCCCTGCAATGAGCACCCTGCAATGACCACCCTGCAATGAGCACCCTGCAGATGAGCACCCTGCAGATGAGCACCCAGCAACGAGCGAGCGCAGCAACAAGCCCATCAAAAGGCCCTAGCCTACTATTACAGCACATTTGAGTTATAACATCCATGAAAATATAACGAAAGCGTGATGGGCATAGCTTTGCACATAGTGCATAATGTACTCCCGTCCCGCCTGCACCCCCACCACCAGCGCGTTTAGGCTAGGCCTACTGACCATGTAGCCTACTGTAGCTACTGTAGGCCTACATCGGCTTTTCCTACGTTAAATGCAATTATTGTTAGTCGCTTTGGGTAAAAGCGTCTGCTAAATGACTGTAATGTAATGTAATGTAATAATAGATCAGTGTTTTTTTTTGTTTAAGATGTGCTTGGACCCCATTGTACTTTCCAGACATGTTACTCGCATAATCATATGACTGCCCCTACAGTTGGACAGGTCCAGCCCCAGACTGTCCACCACAGCAATAAGGTGTTCAGCTAAGAATAGATCAAATTCCCATGGACGCCTGGCCCAGGGGCCCACACACCCCATAATCCGGCCATGGGGAGACATGCACCCTAAACATACGTGTGAAATTTCAGACCCATCGGACTTACGGTTTATGAGAAGAAACTTTTTGTAGGTTTAGCCAAATTTTTAACCTGCAGCCAAATCCATCATGGCAGAGATCATAGGTCTAAATTGCAAAGTTGTTCCTCATAAGGAATGACTTACGTCTACCAAGTTTCATACATTTTCGTCTATTGGGGTGGACATGGGAGCATTGTACGCTAAATTGCTTATTATAGCGTCACCTATAGGTGAATCATGGTGAGTCTTTGTGGCGTAGTTACTCATGGTCTGTAGTTGCGACATGCCAAGTTACAGCATTTTTGGTTGAGAACTTCAAGGCGTCAAGGAAAATACTGAGACAACCAACAATTACAACAGGGTTCTATATGCACCTTCTGTGCTTGACCCCTAATAAGGTCACTACTATAGTCTATCCCCAGTCTGTTCTCTAGTAACCCATCATTATCTACTATACAGCCATGGATTCAGAGTTAATCAGAAAGTACTCATTAACTAATCACTTGTTCCTCAGTAACTACTATAGTAGTCCCCAGTCTGTTCTCTAGTTCCTCACTAACTACTATAGTAGTAACTAATCATCAGTAACTAATCATTAACTAATCTCAGAGTTAATTAGTAACTACTCATTAACTAATCATTGGTTCCTCATTAGTTATTGAGTGACTACTCATTTTGTGTGTACCTTATTGTGAAGTGTTACCAATATTTCACTCACTTTGTATTGTAGCCTACTCAACATCATTCATTTTCACACAAACATTTGACCTCAAAGAACACGATTACACAGTTGTGCTGTTCTGTGCACTACTGCCTCTCTTTGAATGAGTTTCTTTACTTTGATCTTCAAAATGTCTTGGTGTTAGTTCAGAGGCAAGCTGTCACCATTTGGAATAATGTATACTCCACATCCATTCCTCAGAACACACAGCAGCTTTTCATACCAAAGAGCTCAATCTGGAACAAGGGTCAAATTGTTACACAATGTTTCAGCCACCAGATTATACGATTGGGAACCTTGGGAAAAATGACCGACAACATGAATTTTCAGAAAGTGCAAAGTCATATGACTGAATCCTCACTGATGGCTTAGCAATGTTTTAATTCGAACTTTGAAAGAACCAATTTGGAGTTATATACACCCTATTTTTAGTATGTTAGAAAAACATATTCAGATAAGAGGTTATTGTTGATGTGAAGTGTGTGTTTATTAAATATTGTTAAATTATATTATATTTAATATTAGTTAAACGTCTGGCATGACTCAGATGTGAAGGCAGGCACACTTGTAGTAGGCCTACGTGACCTGATTACACAATTGCTCTGAGTTGTCTAGTAATAAAAACCCTCTGCACTGGCTGACATTAGGTAGGCCTATGTTTTTGAGGTTGAACCTCAAAGTATTCTCCTAAACTGACTGGTAAATATTTAATTAAACGTATTGCATTCATATTTTCCCTTTCGTTTAGGTCTCTACCCCCTTATTGATTTTGTACTGGAAAATGTGCATAGACTACTCTATCAGGTTCCATAGAACTACTAAGCATTAACTATAGGAGTGCTAAACTCAGAGTCTAACCATTTTCCAGGCAAATTAGATGAACTGCTCCCAGAACGATAATAGAATGATTAAGATGTTCAACAAAAGGGAACACTGTGGTATTCAGAGATTGTTGAAGAAGTGAATTGAAGAGTTAAGATATACATGCAAGGTTAAAGAGTGTAAAGGCTATAAGACAGACCATTTCAGTGGAGCATGAACATGCACACAGACACGCGCGCACACACACACACACACACACACACACACACACACACACACACACACACCAACACACACACACACACACACACACACACACACACACACACACACGAAGGACTCGTTCATTTAATTACTCCCTTGATTATTTGTATTTGATGTACATGTAAGCCAGCACACAGTGTAGCAGAGGGAGGTGTTGATCCTGTACTTCCTGTTCAGAGTATTCAGCCTTAAAATCCAGACCAAAGAACCGACACACCTTTGTGTTGCAAACCAAGAAAGAGCCAAGAATAACACCACCCTGTTCTAATCATGGCTCAGACCAGGGGAAGCACACGGGAGGCCAAGATGCAAAATATGTCGTATTACAAACCTTGCAAAACAGAATCCGATACGTTTGGGTTATTTTCCCAAGTCAATGGGATTATGTTCACATACGCAAATACATATTACTGAATGGGCCGACCGGGCCCAGGCCCAGGGGCCCCAGACCTACCGGGCCCAGGCCCAGGGGCCCAAGACCTCAGGGGCCCAAGACCTCAGGGGCCCAAGACCTCAGGGGCCCTTTGCATTTCTTGTTGCAGGGACAGATAGAAATGTAGGGTGAGATTCCTTACACAAACATAAAAAATATGAATATTTTGAACAGTTTATAAGGGCCCACATCTTTAAAAAAAAAAGAAAAAGAGAAGCTTGTGTGGGCTACATATTTTCTATAGCCTACTCGTTCATCTAATGGGTGGGAATGTAGGCCACCTTTCCATAGATAAATGAGTACGTTATAAAACTAGTCTGTAAAGGGCACTATTTAAGTTTGTGAACTCGAGACAGATCAGGTCACAAGGTCAATTGGTTCCATCTGTTTGATCTTGAAAAACAAAAAAAGAGTCAAGGCAGTCAGATGCTTAACAGCAGTTTCCTCACATTTCCAGTTTTTTTTAAAGAAAACAAACTGAGAACAACAGTGTTGAGGCGGAGGCTGTGGGTGGGGGGAGCTGGTAGGGAGGGGGGGGGGCTGGTAGGGAGGGGGAGGCTGTAGGGGGGGTGGGGGGTGGAGCTGGTAGGGAGGGGGAGGCTGTAGGGGGGGGGGGCTGGTAGGGAGGGGGAGGCTGTAGGGGGGGTGGGGGGGGGAGCTGGTAGGGAGGGGGAGGCTGTAGGGGGGGTGGGGGGGGAGCTGGTAGGGAGGGGGAGGCTGTAGGGGGGGTGGGGGGTGGAGCTGGTAGGGAGGGGGAGGCTGTGGGGGGGGGGGGAGCTGGTAGGGAGGGGGAGGCTGTGGGGGGGTGAGAGGGGCTGGTAGGGAGGGGGAGGCTGTAGGGGGGTGGGGGGGAGCTGGTAGAGAGGGGGAGGCTGTAGGGGGGGGGGGAGCTGGTAGGGAGGGGGAGGCTGTAGGGGGGGGGGAGCTGGTAGGGAGGGGGAGGCTGTAGGGGGGTGGGGGGAGCTGGTAGGGAGGGGGGGGGGGGAGCTGGTAGGGAGTGTGGGGGGGGAGCTGGTAGGGAGGGGGAGGCTGTAGAGGGGGGTGGAGGGGAGCTGGTAGGGAGGGGGGGGGGGGGCTGGTAGGGAGGGGGAGGCTGTAGGGGGTGGGGGGGTGGGGGTTGGTAGGGAGGGGGGCCCCTCTACACGTCCAGACCCAGGGGCCCATTCTTTCGTGATCCGTCTATGCACATACGTTACTGAGGGCAACAGTAGTGCCATTTTAGTTATATTCTAAAGCAGACCAGGCCTACTCTTTGTTCTGCATACCTGGGATACAGCCTATTACGAATGCAATAATATAATACTGATGCATATAGATTTGCAGAGCTTATGGCATTGTAGCCCTGTAGCCACTGGATTTAACATTGTGGACGATATGCATATTTTAAAATGTGATATGGATAAAGGTCCTAAAACGTGTTGGAGATGAACACAATTGTAGATAAATATGTCTACATCAATTAGCCTAGAACTTGCGAACTTTGCTTCTGCTGAATGATGCTTTATTTGTATTCGGTAGACTTGTGTGAGCATATGCTTATGTTTATGCAACATGATAACATAATTTACTTGAAACGAGTATTGGACCATTACACTCAGTCAGCAATATTTTGTACTTCAAAAATACATATTACAGATATCAAAATCTTCAGTTCATCTTATTATTACCAACTGCTTTGTTAATCTTCAGACTTTGGTGTGAGATTTTGTTCAAATCATTATCATATACAATGCAGGGCATGCGTCACTTTTTTCTAGAATCAACTACTTCGGTGATGTTGTGTAGCCGTCAGTCTAGGAAAGAAATAATGAATAATGTCCTGACTTTGTGGCAGTCAAGCATTTCAAAATCAAGCAAAGAGCCGTGGACGCTTCGTTGTCCTCCAGCAGATTACCAGTCACGACAGCTAGGGCTCAAATGAACAACCTGCTGAAAGGGGAAAACAGCCTGACATCACACTGGATTATGACCATTTCGGAAGTATCTTCTGTGATAATAAATACGGACGTCTCTAGCCTATCGGATTCCGGGATGCAATAAGCATCCAAATGAAAAGGACGCCATTCCTTTCACTAATCCTGGTCCATCCTTTTTTATCTCTGGACTCATAGCCGTCTGGTCACTATGGGACAGCGAAGCGGTGGGACAAAGCCATGCGGATGATATTAAGAAAAGCAGGTCTGTATGACTGCGCCTGGGCGCAGACTGTTGGGCGCATGTAGGCGAGCTGTGCGCGTAAAAGTGCGGACCAAAATGTTCTTCGTGTTCATCCTGGGACTCTACCTGGCCACGGGGGCTGTTCCCTCCACGGTGAGCGCCTGCCCATCGCTGTGCAGCTGTTTTTATCACAACCTTAGCGACGGATCGAAGGCCAGGTACGGAAACCGAATGATCAGGGCACGTTTCAACCGGAACGCCTTTTGTGTCTATTTGCGCACTCGTGCGTATACATGTAGGCTACGCCTGTCGTTTGATTGAATAGTCTACCCCAATTATTACAGATGTTTGCAGCGGTAGGTTAACGCGTGCACAAGTTAATCCAGGGAGTACATGCTTGTCCAATTTGATTTAATGTGGGATTATCTCCCAAAGTCACCTACCCATCGGTGTGCCGTTTATGCGTGTTTGGATGGAATCTGACGAATAGTTTTAATTTGAAAATACAGTTATCTTACCCCTTTTCTATTTTTAAAATTTACACTAAGTTGAGTTCCACGCCAGGTGTATTTTCTTTAATTTACGCATGGAAATGAACGAATTGTATTAAACATCTTAACCCTGTGATTTCTCCTCAGGAGCGTAATTTGCAATGACCCTGAAATCTCCCTCTTGCCTGCGGGTTTCCCCGTGGACACTTCCAAGTTACGCATCGAGAAAACGGCCATCCAGCGGATTCCAGGTGAAGCCTTCAGCTACCTCTCCAGTCTGGAGTTTCTCTGGATGTCTTTCAACGCGCTGAGCGCTCTGGACCCGGAGAGTTTCCGCGGACTGTCGAACCTGGAGGAGCTGCGCCTGGACGGGAACGAGCTCACAGCGTTTCCCTGGGAGTCTGTCATGGACATGCCCAGCCTCGGGCTGCTCGATTTGCACAACAACCAGCTGAGCTCGATGCCAGCTGAGGCCACGGTCTATATCAAGAACATCACCTACCTGGATTTGTCCAGTAACAACCTCCTGACACTCCCGCCAGAGTTGCTTTCAAGCTGGCTAGCGGTCAAACCGGCGCAGGGCACGGACAGCTCCAAAATGATACTTGGTAAGGGAGACGGCACTGGCCTTTTTATTTTTATCTATTCATAACGTTTTGAAGATGTGTTTAGACAAACTAATAGATTGTTAATTTATTAGTGATGTTTGGATGCCTGAGTCATTCATGTGTTTTCATGTAAATTGAAAAGCCTACTGAAATATTCAACCTTCAACTTCATCATCTTCGTTATCATCATCATTGTGGCTGACTTTATGAATGAATTGTTAATCCTCTTACATGACTTACTGTATCACAGACATCCCCACCAGACATCTGTTGGCCAGAGTGCAGGTGTGTGTCACTGCCTCCTCTAATCACTGAAGTGTCATCATACTCCGCGTCTACTTTTAGGTCTCCACGACAACCCCTGGGTGTGCGACTGCCGGCTATACGACCTGGTTCAGTTCCAGAAGGCTCAGACGCTGTCGCTGGCGTTCATCGACATCCAGCTGCGGTGCTCCGCCCCCGACAGCCTCTCGGGCGTCTTGTTCAGCGACGCCGACCTGCGGCGGTGCATGACGCCGCGCGTGCACACGGCGGTGGCGCGCGTTCGCAGCGCCGTCGGGAATAACGTGCTGTTGCGCTGCGGGGCCACCGGCGTCCCCATCCCCGATCTGTCCTGGCGGAGGGCTGATGGGAAGTCTCTGAACGGGACAGGTGAGTCAGTAAGAGTATGGGGGGGGGGGGGGCGGAGTTGGTCGGTGTGTAGCCTGTGTGTGTGTGTGTGTGTTTGATCTTGTGTGGATGTGTGGGGGGTGATTGAGATAAGATGTTTTAGTGTTCTCTGTAATGCTGATGGTAATTACAGAGAGTGCTACAGGATGTGTGGATGTACTGTAAGACCCTCCACAGCTCTGGGAGGAACACAGTGGAAGGTGTCATGCAGCCTTGCTTCACATGTCAGTCCTGTGTTTGGTTTCCCTTTCTGTATGTAGGAAATGGAAAAATGACATCACTTATACAATGATCATAAAGCAGTAACAGGGAGTCAGTGTACATCTATGTGATATAAGTATAGGCTCAAAGACCAACATATGGTTTTTACTTTTTTAATCCTCTATAATCCTATTTATAACCTGCCATTACTTATGTTTACACAGTCTAATAGCTGATTGCTCTCTCTCTCTCTCTCTCTCTCTCTGTCTCTCTCTCTCTCTGTCTCTCGCTCTCTCTGTCTCTCTCTCTCTCTCTCTCTCTCTGTGTGTCTCTCTCTCTCTCTCTCTCTCTCTCTCTCTGTCTCTCTCTCTCTCTCTCTCTGTCTCTCTCTCTCTGTCTCTCTCTCTCTCTGTCTCTCTCTCTCTCTCTCTGTCTCTCTCTCTCTCTGTCTCTCTCTCTCTCTGTCTCTCTCTGTCTCTCTCTCTCTCTGTCTCTCTCTCTCTCTCTGTCTCTCTCTCTCTCTCTCTCTCTCTCTGTCTCTCTCTCTCTCTCTCTGTCTCTCTCTCTCTCTCTGTATCTCTCTCTCTCTGTCTCTCTCTGTCTTTTTCTCTGTCTCTCTCTGTCTTTTTCTCTGTCTCTCTCTCTCTCTCTGTCTCTCTCTGTCTCTCACAGTCCAGCAGGAGACCTCCAAGGAGGGGATCATCTGGTCCATCCTGAGTGTCCCCGCCGTGTCCTTCCGCGATTCCGGGAAGTACGTCTGCAAGGCGGCAAACTACGCCGGCAGCGCCGAGGCCGTCGTCTCTCTGGTGGTCTCTGACTCGCCGAGACCCCCGACCACCCAAACCAGCGCGGCCGGCGCTAAGAAGCCCAAAGCCAAAAAGACCAATGGGGCTGTCAAGGCCGCTTACCAGGAGAAGCTGGTGGCCAGATACGTGGCTCCTCCCACCCAGGGGCCTCCGACCCCGCCCACCCTGGAGCCCGGCGCTGGGCCCGGGGCGGTCGGCCGCAGCGTGGCGGACAAAGCCACGTCCGGGCCCCCTACGGCCCCCGACCTCGACGGCCTGCTGGAGAAGACCAACCTGAGCAGCCTGGCTGCCAACACCTCGTCCCTGCAGCAGGACCCCAACAGGGTGGTCCGCTCGGTGAAGGTGGTGGGGGACACGGACAGCACCATCTCCCTGAACTGGAGGGCCCCCACCGCCAAGAACACCACGGCCTTCAGCGTGCTCTACGCCGTGTTCGGAGAGAGGGACATGAGGAAGATCAACGTGGGGGCGGGCAAGAATCGCGTCAACATCAACGGTCTGGTGCCCAAGACCAAGTACATCGCCTGCGTGTGCGTGAGGGGACTGATCCCCAAGAAAGAGCAGTGTGTGATATTTTCCACCGACGAGGCGGCCAGCGCCACCGGCACCCAGAAGCTCATCAACGTGATCGTCATCGCGGTGGCGTGCGTCATCGCCGTCCCGCTCACTGTCATCGTGTGCTGTGGGGCGCTGAAGAGGCGGATCAAGAAGTACTGGGGGAAGAAGTCCAAGGACATCCAGGACTCGTATGTGACCTTCGAGACGTTGTCGCCGGGCACCAAGGCCAGGGGCCTGGAGAGCGAGTACCTGACCAGACTGAACCTGGAGGAGTCCAACAGACTGCTGTCGGCCCGCTCCAGCCTGGAATCTGAGGCCACGGCTAAGACCGAGGGACAGCCCGACGAGTACTTCTGCTGACATCACGCTCCAGCTCCAGCTCCCGCCCCCGCCCCCCCGCCCTCTCCCCCGCGCTCGCCCCTATCCTCACCCATGCCTCTACCCTCCTCACCCTCCTCCTCCTCACTTCAGCCCCGCCCCGTACACACGCGCACACATACCCGAGCCCCCCCCCCCTCAGTGGACCCCGCCCCCACCCCCACGCCGAGGCATCTACAGGGCTCTGGGACGCTGCACCATCATGGAAATATCTGTTTAAAGGCATTTTCTAGATACCTTAACGTATTAAATGTTTTAATGGCAAAGTCAATAGACATTTGAACACGTTTGAGGAATGCTTCCTGTGTGTTTTCAAGATAACTTCAGGCTTTGGGAAACTGAATAGTCATACAGATACTGTAATACAGTTTATTAACTGATAAGAAGTTAATAGAGGACATTTAGCTGGCACAAGCAGGGTGCAATCATACTGGGTGGTTTAATTAATTAGCTTGCCTCACGACTATTTTAACTCAAACAACAGCCCTTCGAACCTGACCCATTCGGATGTTTTACAGTGAACATGTTGCTACTTTTTCATGGTCAGATATGTATCTGTACAATTTGTAAATACTGTTCTGTATGATTTACAGATCTGTGTATTTCTATAGTATATCTGGAAGAGATATACAGCACACATGGTTCATTACAATTAAAGGAGAATGCTGGAGCTGGACAGAAGTACAGAACTAACTTAGGTATGCCACAAACATGTAAATACTGTATGATGGAAACGCTGCAAAAATGTTGAAAATGTATGTATATATTCCCTGGACAGAGAAATGTATGTATGTATTCCCTGGACAGAGAAATGTATTGCTACAAACCACCTGCCAAATGTTTACTTGTGGTGTCACCTAAATGCATCATCCACCTATGTAGGATATCTTTTTTTTCCCTTTTATGATATATCTTATTAGATTGAAATAAACTTTTATATTGTACTCATTCATGTTTCACCCAGTTTGAAGTTTTACCATTTACAGTGTGACTGAAGTAAAGTTATGAAGATAATAGAAATGTGTGCTTCTGCCCTAATTACTGTAGCCTACAGTACCAGGGCTCCTCATGGGAGTTGTCCTACACCTGTTGGCACTGCTGAGTGTTAATTATGTGTGTCGTGTTCTTCCGCCCTCTGCCAGTGCTGTTTTACGCAGTACGTCAAGGATTAACACTAATAGGCTTGTCTGCGCG
The DNA here is from genome assembly GCF_949987555.1 of Borostomias antarcticus. Taxonomy (NCBI): domain Eukaryota; kingdom Metazoa; phylum Chordata; class Actinopteri; order Stomiiformes; family Stomiidae; genus Borostomias; species Borostomias antarcticus. Next base: position 4,192,682 of record NC_140258.1, read on the forward strand.
ACTTGATGCCCTGAACACCTATACCCCACTGGGGCTCCATGTTGTGACTTTATGGCTATGGACACATTTCGTAACATTTTACTTTTAGTTTTGGTGATTATTCAGGCGTTTGAAATATATCCACAATGTTTACCTGGATGCAGCTGTGTGTCAGACCGACATGTAAGGTAAGCCATGCCTTTATTATTCAAATCAAAAGGCATTTACGTACGTTGCTGTCAATGTGTCAGTAGGTTAAACTATAGCCTATGCTGTAGCTGTTTTGGTTCCCTTTAGGAATAGCCTTATTTTACAGAATTTTGAATTATCAATTTGAAATTAAATTGTTGTTAATTTTTTGTGTGTGAAATATCATATAACCCTAGCTTGTATTTAATTAATAAATCCCATGACTTCAGCTTTGTTTTTCACTCAGTCAGTTTTTACAGCAGCTATCTTTTCCATCCATAGGTCACTGATATGTATGGAGAACGCATTCCAGCGCATACCAGAAAACATCCCCAAATATATGACAAAAATTCGAATAGAGAAATCATTGTTCAGAGAGATACCTCATGGTGCATTCTTACAGTTGGTTTCACTGGAAAGTCTGTGGCTGAACTTCAATGACATTACTGTTCTGAATCTGAAGTGTTTGGAGGGCTTGCGGAATCTCACGGAGCTGCGGCTTCAAGGAAACCAGCTCCGGTCAGTCCCGTGGACAGCGTTCGAGGACACCCCGGCATTAAAGATTCTAGACTTCAAGCACAACCGACTTGACGTTCTTCCAGAATACGCATTAAAATGTTTGCCAGGTCTCACCTACTTAGACTTATCCTTCAACCAGCTTACGGTAGTTTCAAAGGATGTCTTTCTAAATTGGCCTCTTTACCAAAAGATACAGAACAGGGACGAGCGGGAAATAGCGGGATTCACAGCTAATGCTGTCCTGGGGCTTCACGACAATGCCTGGCTTTGTGACTGTCGCCTGAAGGGCTTTGTAGAGTTTGTGAGATCTCTCAGCCCCCCCATTATTCTAATGAACTCTTACTTGACCTGCGCAGGGCCTGATTTAAAGGCCGGCAAATTCTTCCATGAGGTCAAGCTGCAACCGTGCATAAAGCCTGCTGCCACCACCCCAGCGACTAACCTCAACATGTCCCTAGGGACGAACGTCACTCTCCGCTGCTTAGCCTGGGGCAGGCCTGATCCGGCAGTCTGGTGGACTTATGGTCTAAAGATGATCAGAGGGTATCGTGGTAAGATTTTTTTCTGATCTCTATGCATGTTCTTCTAGACACAGTAAATACCGAACTTAAAATCTGACCATGTGCCTGTTGCTTTCAACATTTGTAACAGTCTAAATCAAAACTTCCAGAGGTTGTGACATCACACTTTCAGAGACTTGTAAAACCAATAGTTGGCAAAAAGGAGACTGGGATTAGATCCCCACCAGTTACATGCAGGCAAAGAATGTATGTAGGCCTCCAGAGTGGACTTCAGTAAAATGTCCCCTTTTGTTGTTAAGGAGCTTATCTTTAGTATTTCCCCATCTCCTGTCAGGCCCTCCACATGACAGCACACAGACTGTTGTAGACGTACAGTCACGATACGTACTGGGAGGCTGTGTTCTGTAACGTGTGGGTCACTCGCTCCTCTCAGAATCGCTGGAGAGAGTGGACGATAACACCGTCAGCAGCCAGCTGGTGATCCCCTCCCTCCAGCCGGCCGACCGCGGCGTCTACACCTGCACCGCCGCCAACTTCATCGGCAACTCGTCCGTCAGCGTCCACCTGGACGTCCGCTCTCCTGGCGGCTCCTGGTCGGCCCTCCCGGCCCCCGCCGTCGCCTCCGAGGAGTACATCTACATCGACATCCGCATCGCCAAGCAGACGGTCTACGGCATCAGCATCGAGTGGTACGCCGTCATGGACCGTCCGTCCGAGACCTGGTTCACCGTCCACTTCGGGCTGGCCGGCTCCACCAAGAAGGAGCTGATCTACATCGGACCAGGCATCAACTCCTACACCGTCTCTGACCTGATGCCTGCCACTAAATATGAGATCTGCGTCACCATGAAGAACCAGGCACCTCGACCCGGCCAGTGCATTGTCTTTGTGACAGGAAGTGACATCAGTGAGCTGGAGCAGCGGCAGAAGCTGATCCACATCGTTGTGATAGTTTTAGCCATGGTGCTGGCTGTACCAGTGGGCATGTACGCCTGCACCACAGATGCTAGCTTCTCCTGCCCAGAGCGCTTCATGAAGTTCTGGAAGAGCAGGCGGGACGAGGGGGAGGGGCTGGGCCGGCCGGGGGACAGGCAGTGCACCTTCGACAGCCTGCAGGCCGCCAGCGACGAGGGGCTGGTGAGGGACTCCAGTGAAAACAAGAAGGTCCGGAGGAGATCTGACGACAAATCACACAAGGCCAAAGCTGACCAAAGTATAATCACAGCTGAACTCTATTAACTGAACAGTGCTGTTCTGAACGGCCATCTTTATTTAACCTCTATTTCGTCAGGCAAGTCATTACAGAAGTAATTAGGTGGGCTAGCTTGTAGAAGCTAGCCCAACTTGTGATATTCCCACTATTTCTTTCTTTCTTTCTTTCTTTCTTTCTTTCTTTCTTTCTTTCTTTCTTTCTTTCTTTCTTTCTTTCTATTCTCCTCAGTTTTTTGCCGCTTTATAACTTCTTCATACTTTGTGCTATGTTACAACATAGCCTATTGTTGGTCCATTACATTACATTACATTACATTACAGTCATTTAGCAGACGCTTTTATCCAAAGCGACTAACAATAATTGCATTTAACGTAGGAAAAGCCAATGTACTACTACTTGCCAGAACTCACAAGTGCATCTTCTCTCTAAAACAAGTGACTAAGAGCATAATCTAGTGCTGAAGGCAAAGTGCAGGAATAGCAATCTAAAGTACAGTGCAATACAATACAATAAAATAAAATACAATATGTGCTTAGGAGGGAGGATTGTTGTAGTACTTCCCTATGAAAGAATCATATTGGGCCGCCCAAACCTAGACCTTATCATAATAAAAATAATAACAGTGGTTTATGGGGGCCCCTGTTAGTGCAGGGCCCTTGGAATTGTTCTCCCGCCTCCCCCATTACAGAGCCCCTGACGGGCACATGCTTGTAATGATTATGCATTTAGATTCAGACATACAATTAAGATGATTAATCCTCTTTTTAATTACTGCTATTGTCACACAGTGCTGTTTTATGTGGTGACTTCAATGCAAGGGAACTACAGATGACTCATTGACTGATATATAGATAGAAAATAATGTTCTAATCAGTCTTTATCTTTTAACAGTCACAACTATCCAGATTCAGATACGATCCAGATAGAGAAAATCTATGTTAGGATTTCTTTTACTTCTATTTTTATAAAATAACCTAGAGTGTATGACTTAAATGTGACCAGAGCACTTTAAGATTGTGTCCTTGAACATACTTACATGAATATGTGCTTTTTATCCAACTTAAAACTGTTTTTTGGTGATACTTTATACTGTAGGACTTAAAACGTGCAATATGTTCATACTGTATATGTCTATCATTTACATTATTTTCATTACTATTAACTCACGTGTGAATTACAGATGTTCAAATATGAGATAATACAAGATATGTTGTGTATTTGTTTTTGTTAAATAATGGCCAATATCTGAAAAATAAAATGCATGCAAAATGTATGGAAAGACACTGAAAAGTCATTTAAAATTATTTTACATTTTAGTCCATGTAGTCATGTAACATTTGAGTGTATATTGTTAAGACTTTAAGGGTCCCAAAAGGAGAATGCTGATGCAATGTATCCTAAATCATAGAAAGTGCACTAAACTAAACCAGTAGATTAGTGTGATTGTCAAATGCCATACTGTAGATGCCAGGATGTTGGCCTCTGAGAGTACAGTAGTTACATCTATCTGCCACTCTGGGTTGGCTTCCATTCAAAAATAACAGGAATTTGGACCCTTTACGTAACAGTGCATTTGCTTAAATGCAAACAAAACTGAAGCACGCACGTTTTAAAAGCAGATTAAGATCCTTTGGTGCACATCATCAGATCCAAACCTCCCAGCAGCAGCAATGAGGCACAGCTCCAGCGCCGCCAGTGACGGAGACCGTCAGCAGCCTTGCGTCACACATGACGTGATCTGGGGCTGAATGACACAAACAGATGGCTCTGTTGTGGTGGCCAGTAGCATTGTCCATTTGACATAATACCCAAACACTGGCTGTCCCTCTAATGCTCGCTTCCCTGACAATCATACCGCCCTCCCCCCACGGTCCTGCCCTGCCCACTGTGATGCAAGAAGATCAGGTCATCTGCCGCCATTCCCACTGGGTTTAGATTAAACAAATCTGTCTGCATCCGCTTTGCTCATGTTGGTCTTGTCTCTTTACTCTTTAGCTGACAGGCTGAGCCTGCGTTGTCTTGCAATTCCCTTCCGATGTCTGAGTCCTTAGCGTTAGAGTATGACGTAAGACCACATACTGTACATTTTTGTACTGACTAACGTTTTTTGAGTTACTGTCTGTCACTTGTAGTCTGTGTAATATTCCTCACGTGCTTCAGCAGTCAACAGAATGTTCTAGAAGGCATGTTGTTGATTTTACATGAGGCTTATGGACCGTTTTCCTACCGTGTGACATTTTGGGCTGTAAAAGATGAAATCCTCATGGCTGGGGGATGTTGGGGGCAAATACAAATGAAATCAATTGAGAGTTGCATGAAAGAGTCAGCGGTGCTTTAAAGGGGTAGCGTGCTATTCTGGACATTTATGATATGTCTAACATCAATCTGAAACATAGAGACCATCATTTCATTCATCGCTAGAATATTGAGCTAGATCGAGATTTTCGTCTTACTCAAATTTCTTTACAATGGAAGTGGGCAGGGCATGTTAATATGCGTTGAAGAACTCAAGAAAAACTAGCACGAAGCTCAGTGTGTGATCTTACCCGTCTCAGTGTGCTGTACTGTGAAATGTATCACAATCCGTTGTGTTTACATGCATGGCAAGGCTTGGATATACTGCTCCAGCCTCATCTGTCCCCCGAACCTCTCCATGGGGGCGGTGAAAACGAGGCTGGAGCAATGCTGAACACAACGGATTGTGATACATTTCACAGTACAGCATATTGAGACAGGTAAGATGACACACTGAGCTTCCTACTAGATTTGCTTGAGCTTTTCAATGCGTATTAACATGCCCTGCCCACTTCCATTGGAAAGAAATTTGAGTCAGACGAAAATCTCGATCTACTGTAGCTCAATACTTGAGGGATCAATGAAATCATGGTCTCTATGTTTGATGTTAGACATCGGAAATAGGGCTAAATGTCCAAAATATCACACTATTCCTTTAAGATCATGTTATTATTATAATTATTTACTATATTTGACCTCATAGAATTAGTTACAAGCAAACTGTTGAATAAATACATATGTATGCATATATTTGTTTAGATTTTTTGTGCATGGTTTTCTTTTATCCTGGTGCATCAATGCACTTTGCAACTGGGTAATCCTCCCCCACAGAGCCGGGTAATCCCCTCTGCCTCTTACATGACAGACTGTAATGCATGCTCTTTTGGGCTGTTCCTCACACCGTTTGACTCCAGCTGTCTAAACATATCATTTACTGAATAGAGAGAGAGAAAGAAAGAGAGACTTGATTCACTAATTGAAAATGAACAGGATGTCAACACACACTGACAGATTTGCAGTGTGACTGCAAACAAGACGGTACACAATTATGATATTGAATATCATGTGATGTGAAGTACTATCTATGTCTTAGTATATCAGACATCGGCAGTACATGACTATATACCTGCCTACCAAGTCTTGAAATCCTAAAAGCATTTGCTATTTCTGCACAGACATCTAGAATGTTCCAGACGAGGACCTGTACGGTTGCCAGGTTGTTTCATGCTGTTCCCATATTGTCAGGCCAAGCTAGAACACACATCAAACACATGGCTCTGGTTTATCCACTGATGCAGTGCTGCACAAAAACAAGTCTTTCCTTGAACTAGACAGAGGGGGATGTGCTTTTGTGCTCAATCTACAGAGCAGCCGACATATTGGCTTGAGGGGTACAGTAATGTCTAACAGGTGGTCTGGTGTAGCTTCTTAACCGATATTCATAACAAGGGGTTCATTTTTAAGGTCAGATGAAAACCAGACCAGAAACATTGTGGTTGTATTAAAGATCTTATGAACACAAACATACCAGAACTCGGACAAATCCTAACCCTAACTCGGACAAGATTATAAACCATTGATGTCTTCATGAGCCAACCCCTGAACCGCTGACCTTGGTTACCTGGTCCCAGTCCAACAGTGGGACTATCTGGAGTATTCATCCCCCTCCTGTCCAGCAGGGGGCAGTGGAGAGCACAGTTATGGGCTGATCAGCAAAGTATCAATCCTGGATAAGCTTTGGGCCACTAGATAATAAACAGGTGTTCACATTTCAGATGCTCAGTACTGCGGATGCCTTTTTCCAGAGCGGTTGTGGTTAAGTACAGTAGGTGAGCCCCCATAACCCTCTATCCTGTGTGAACATATTGTGTGTTATTAGAGAGGATAACAGGGCTGAATGAAGGCCGTATGACCTGGCTTGATTTGCTTCTGTACAAGACTCCTCTGATTTAAGTAATCAGTTCACCTACTGTTCTGTACAAGTCCACTGTGAGTTTATTTGTCACTTGTTACTTGTCAGTATTAAAAACGAGAGTTTTGAAAGCTTGACCCTGTTGTTCATCTACCAGTTTGAAACAGATGTACTGTATTACATAAACGGGTGAAATACATGAGATGGCAACTGACGTCAAACATGATTTAAATAAACATTTCTAGCAGTTGTTGGCGTGTCTGTGCTAGCATGCACGTTGGCTCACACCAAAGCAGGAGGATTAAGTCTTCGTCAGGTGATCAGTTGAGTCCACCTTGCTAGTTTGATCTCTTTAGTCAGTTTAAGCCCTTGTAAGGAGCTTGGATGGTAAGGTGTTGTCCATGACTTCATCTTATGAACTACAAAGGTGTCAGGTGAGGGATTGTAAACAACTATTAACAAAAGAATGTTGGATTCACAGAATGACACATCAGCATACATTGGAACAAATACAAAATATACATTAAACAATACGAGCACGTACACATACTGAATATGCATGCATGTCACACATGTTAACGCAAAATAAATGAGTGGTGAGGTGAGTTCTCCCAATACATTGCAAAGCTTTACAATTACTATACACAGTCGAACCAAGACACACACGCACACGCACACACACACGCAGACAGAAAGACAAATACACCCCTAGTAGCGGTTTTGCATCCTCTTCTGCTCCAGTCTCATTTTGAGCTCTGACACTAGCGCCACGTTCAGACTGTCCTCTCTGTCCCTGAAGGTCTTCCTCTTCGGCTTGGCGGCCACCGCGGCCGACACGGAGGGCACCGCCCGCGACCTGTCCCCCGACCTGTCCCCCGGCCTGGGGCAGCCGTAGCCGGGAGGGGGGAGGGCGGGGGCGCAGGGCGGCGGTGGCGGGGGCTGGTAGTGGTGGCGGTGGCCGTCCACCACGTTGTTATTGCAGTTGACGTTCTCCGCCGCCTCCGGCTCGTCTTTGCGGGCGAACGCCTCCCCGGGGCTCCGGCGGGTCCTGAAGGGGTTCTGGAAGGTCCAGGACTGGCGCTGCCGGGGAGGACGCCTCCGGACGCGGCGGCTGGGCAGGATCTTGTTGGACTTTTTGTTGCGCAAGAACATGACGGTGGAGATGAAGACTGTGACTACGACCATGACACTAATGACACCGGCAATCGCGCATAGGATTTGCAAGGGGTTGTCTCTACTCTGCATTAAAAAGGCCGCCAAAGGCCCCCCCCTGAGTTGAGTCTGTAAAAGAGAGAGAAGTCTGTCATGGGACAGCAATCAGAGACTGCTGTACACACACTTACTAACCAATCAGACAACCGTCAGCCGTGTAGTACTGCATGTGTTATCATTTGGCTATTGACATAATTTGAGTCTACTGCAAGACATTTGCACTGCTATAGTAGGGGACCCCAGCCAAACGATCACCCTGTGTCTGTTACTGCCACTACAGTGTGTAAATATTACACTTCACTGTATGAAAACCTGTTAAGTGACCACCGCTTACGACATGATGAGAGTAGCCTATTTGTATGAGCCTAATCATGTTTTGCTTGTGTGATCCTGGTAAAGGAATACCTTTTTGAATGCTAATTACAATTGAATAGACTGCTTTTGTTATCTAATCAAGACAAGATCAGAAGGGTTCGAGGGGCACCCATGGCTGAGACCATGCAGCATCGCACGTGCAAATGAAATGGCATGACGTCACTATTCATTCATGCATTTAACCATGAATTTCTATTGGTTTTGTTTGCAAAACGAAATACATCATCATATCATGGGTAGCCTACTGATAGTTTGTGTATAAACATGAAAAAGGTTAACTGTTAAAAAAAATAAAAAATAAATGACAGTTTACAGTATATTGTGCTCCCGTACTCTTTTACAGACACAAATCTGGCCCTAATACAACCACATAGAAATAGAAGTGTCTCTCCAAAAACAAAATACAATGATTGCCAGTGAATCCCAATGTGGAGATGCGGAGAAAACACGAGTTGGATGATCGTCTAGGGCACAGCCCTCCGAGTTATCTTTCTGATCTTGCCATGATGCTGGATACGCATCTTTTTCACAGAGTTCCAGTATATAAGTGTTGAAATGATGATTGTCAGTAAAATGGCAACGCCGATTACGCTCAAATATATCCCCAAAACAGCCCACGGGCGCTTCCTGAGGCCCATGAAGTATGAGAGTACTCTGGATCTGATCTGAAAACACAACATTGCGATGAGATTGGATCATTTGGGGCTGTGGTTGTTCTAATCTATGAACCAGACAACCAGAGTGAAATCTAGGATTTAGTCTTACAACTACTTACTACTACTTGACCAGGGAGAAGGGACTGCTCTACCCAGAGATTGTGACCAGTGATGAGCACACGACTGTGACAACACCATACGGCGGACATTCACTACAAAGCTAGTGTAAACTAGCTAGAGAGTAGGCTAGGGACAAGGGTGTCTGATCAAACAAGACTCCATGACTACAGCTACCAGTTGTTAAGGCCAATGTTAAGTTTAAGTCCAATGCTCATGTCTTTGTTGTTGATACAGTTTTGGCATTTGATCATGATAAAAAAAAAGTTGAACATTGAGATAATCTTATAGACACACAAGGGGCTAACAGACAGGACTGATGCTAACAGACAGGACTGATGCTAACAGACAGGACTGATGCTAACAGACAGGACTGATGCTAACAGACAGGACTGATGCTAACAGACAGGACTGATGCTAACAGACAGGACTGATGCTAACAGACAGGACTGATGCTAACAGACAGGACTGATGCTAACAGACAGGACTGATGCTAACAGACAGGACTGATGCTAACAGACAGGACTGATGCTAACAGACAGGACTGATGCTAACAGAAAGGACTGATGCTAACAGACAGAACTGATGCTAACAGACAGGACTGATGCTAACAGACAGGACTGATGCTAACAGACAGGACTGATGCTAACAGACAGGACTGATGCTAACAGACAGGACTGATGCTAACAGACAGGACTGATGCTAACAGACAGGACTGATGCTTACAGACAGAACTGATGCTAACAGACAGGACTGATGCTAACAGACAGGACTGATGCTAACAGACAGGACTGATGCTAACAGACAGGACTGATGCTAACAGACAGGACTGATGCTAACAGACAGGACTGATGCTAACAGACAGGAATGATGCTAACAGACAGGACTGATGCTAACAGACAGGACTGATGCTAACAGACAGGACTGATGCTAACAGACAGGACTGATGCTAACAGACAGGACTGATGCTAACAGACAGGACTGATGCTAACAGACAGGACCGATGCTAACAGACAGGACTGATGCTAACAGACAGGACTGATGCTACATAGTGCCCTATTCCCCCGGAGTGGACTATTTCTACCTACTGTATAGTTAAAGGAAATATACTATACTGGGTGTTTTCATTGGGGATACAGCCACACACACGCACACACACACACACACACACACACACACACACACACACACACACACACACACACACTCTCTCTCTCTCTCTTACCGCCTCCGTGATGTCAATCTTGACCACGGCAGTGGTGCTGAAGGATGGCGAGCCGCGGTCCCGGGCCTGGACCACGACGGACCAGGTGCAGTCCTTCTGCTTGGTGATGTTCTGGACGATGTCCATGGACTTGATGTAGGGCTTGAGCTTGATCTCGCCCGTGTCCGCGTTGATGTCAAAGATGTTGTCCGGCTCGGCCTTCATGATGGAGTACTCGATGACGTTGTTAGGTTCCTCTGCGTCATCGTCCACTGCCTGCGGAGGCCAGACACAAGGACGACATTATCCAACACCTCACACATATATTATTCTGGATCGCATTTAAGATATATCCACAGGTGACGTACAAACAAAAGTTTTAGATGACAAGATATAATGTCTCATGAACCAGGTGTCAGCGCAGACCTCGATCTTCACTGGTGCTCCGATGACCATGGTCTTTTCCAGGAAGTTGTCGTTGAACTCTGGGGGGTGGTCATTGAGGTCCAGTATGGTGACGAACACCTCAGCCAGGCTGTACTTCCCCTCCGTGTCCTCAGCCTTGACGTAGAAGTTGTATTTGGACTTGACCTCTGCGTCCAGGCTGGCCCACGGCTGGGTGTAGATGATCCCAGAGCCGGGCTGGATCAGGAACCTGGGGAAAAACATATTTGACAGTGTTGTTGTTGTTGTTTTACGTCTATATGGTTTATATAGGACTGTATTGTTAATCTGTGCTGTATCCATTGATTCTAATTTAGAGAAGAAGTATTCAAATTCAAAGAAATCAAATCTTAATAACATGAGATAGGAACTTAGAAAACTTGTATGTCCCCAGAGAGGCAATTAGTGTTGCATCACAGTCTTTCATCACAATACAACTGAAGGACACACCAAGCATAGTGTGTTGAAGAAGTGGTGTTTTGACACATGTACAATCACTTACAGTAGGTATATGGGGAAGAAAACGTCTTCTTTAACTAGCTTAGGGTTCTGGGAAAGATTATTCTGTATAAAACCATGATTCTTTGAAAATCCATGCTGGGCTTTTTCCGTGGAAAAGCGGTGGTGTTTTATACACAGTCCTCAATCCCAGAATAACAGCCCTTTTATCATTTTTCAACCTTTCAATTTTTCACCCTCTAAATCTTGATCCTCTGCTTTAGAGTAGTGCCAAGTACAGTAGGCTAGTACTGTCCTTTGCTGCTTTCCACAAAATGAGTGTGTATTACAATACATACATTCTGGTCACACAATCTGGCCTCCTGGGTTATTCTAATCTAAACAGTACCAACACAACAATGTGAGATTTATTTTTATTTAACCATTGTTTAACCAGGTTTGTCTCATTTAGATCAAAGATCTCTTTTGCAAGGGAGACCTGGCCAAGAAAGGCAGCACATACAGTTTCATAGACACAAATACATAACATACAGTAGAATTGACAATAAAGTAAATCAGTTAAAACATTTGCACTCATAAAGCCTGGATCCAATCGGATGTTTCTGAACCAGGAACTACCCTGCTGTCATTGTGTCACGTGAAATAATTGGTTGGTGCTTCAGGAAGTAAAGGACAGTCTATTTCCTCGACCAAATCTCATGATAGGATTAGCTGCCGTGGATATACAACACAGAAAACATACATACAACACCACACAACACAGCAGCCTACTGTACAGTGAGGAGGGATTAACCTGTAGAAGGGGTGAAGATGGGACCAGAAAATAAAGCAAGTTTGAACTTTTCAACACAGGGGAAATGGGTGTGTTTAGTTGGGTGAAAAAGTTTGAACATGTTCTGTTAATCCACACAGAGAAGACTTACAGTAGTGGAGGGGGCAATGTTTCTATGTGAGACCATTAGAGATGTCTAGTTAGGGTCTTAGGAAAACCGTGATTGTCTGGTGCTTTTTATCAAATAGAGTAGCTATGTTATAATGTACAGTATTAATGAGGAAGCACTGATGATTATAGGAGATACAAGAAAACCCATCAGCCAAATTGATGATTTTCTGATTTTGTTTGTACAGGTATGTCTTGCATGTGTAATATAGTTACGTAAAGCATCACTCTGAGGTAAATAATAACATACACATTCCCAACCTTTCCCTCTGTGGTTTATTTTACTTCTCACACTCTCCATCTTTTGGTCAAATACCATACATTCCTGCCTAAGATCAACTGCAATGCTCCACATCTGGAAGCAGGATATCCGCAAATACTCAAAATCCACCCACAATGCCCTTGGCACCAAGTGGGTCTTCGACTGAAAGCAGCAGTGTTGCTGTGAAAGGGACTTGGTAGACAGATTTAGCATGCGTGCTCTAACCAACAGCTCTAACTAGAGCACAGCACCTCACGACCACAGACTGTGCTGGTACAGTAGGGTGTGTATTGTAACACTATGGGATTGGATGAGAGGTTTTGAGTTATACTGTATGACCCTCTTCCTATCCAGTCAGTGCTGAGCTGGAACATAAAGAGCACGGTGCAACATTTTGAGAGAGGGTTGAGGGCTGTTTGAGGACAGAAAGAGGTTTTGAGAGAGGGTTGAGGGCTGTTTGAGGACAGAAAGAGGTTTTGAGAGAAGGTTGAGGGCTGTTTGAGGACAGAAAGAGGTTTTGAAAGAGGGTTGAGGGCTGTTTGAGGACAGAAAGAGGTTTTGAGAGAAGGTTGAGGGCTGTTTGAGGACAGAAAGAGGTTTTGAGAGAGGGTTGAGGGCTGTTTGAGGACAGAGAGAGGTTTTGAGAGAGGGTTGAGGGCTGTTTGAGGACAGAAAGAGGTTTTGAGAGAGGGTTGAGGGCTGTTTGAGGACAGAAGGAGGTTTTGAGAGAGGGTTGAGGGCTGTTTGAGGACAGAAGGAGGTTTTGAGAGAGGGTTGAGGGCTGTTTGAGGACAGAAAGAGGTTTTGAGAGAGGGTTGAGGGCTGTTTGAGGACAGAAGGAGGTTTTGAGAGAGGGTTGAGGGCTGTTTGAGGACAGAAAGAGGTTTTGAGAGAGGGTTGAGGGCTGTTTGAGGACAGAAAGAGGTTTTGAGAGAGGGTTAAGGGCTGTTTGAGGACAGAAAGAGGTTTCGTTGGCCTCCCGATGGAGAGGAATGACAGAAATGTGAGTCTGTTTTTCCCCAAAGTGGCATGACCCTGTTTTAGAATATTTGAGGTATTACTGCACTCCTATCCATTTTAAATCCAATAAAAGATAGTTGAAAGAAAATGCCGGCAAATCCGTAAAAAGGACGAAATGACAGAACAAGAATTACAGTAGTATAAAAACGGTATGATGGAAATCCCATGCTGTTATATTTCTCCCAGCTTACAGGGAGGTAGATAGTATCTCTACCAGGCTGGATGGGTTTGGGCTGCCCGCCAAGTGAACTGGGCCTCTCTAAGATTTGTGTTTGCTTGATTTACCTTATATTGTACATTGTGTTGTTGTGCCCTCACACAGTTAACCAGCATAGCAACCTATACATCCTTCTTAGTTAAAAAAAAACAAAAAAAACATTAAATAAATGTGACTAATTTGATTCTACACAGTCATACTTTATTTGTAAATAGAAAATAACAGTAGAAAGTACTGCTCCACTCCAGTCACCCCAACTCACACAGACCACCTGGCCTGGCAGAGGGAGGGAGGGATAGAGGGAGGGAGGGAGGGAGGGAGGGAGGGAGGGAGGGGGGAGGGATGGAGGGAGGGAGGGATATAGGGATGGATGGAGGGATAGAGGGAGGGAGGGAGGGAGGGGGGAGGGATGGAGGGAGGGAGGGATATAGGGATGGATGGAGGGATGGAGGGAGGGAGGGAGGGAGGGAGGGAGGGAGGGAGGGAGGGAGGGAGCGAGGGAGGGAGGGAGGGAGGGATGGATGGAGGGAGGGAGGGAGGGAGGGAGGGATGGAGGGATGGAGGGATGGAGGGAGGGAGGGATGGATGGAGGGAGGGAGGGATAGAGGGATGGATGGAGGGAGGGAAGGAGGGAGGGATGGAGGGATGGAGGGAGGGAGGGAGGGAGGGAGGGAGGGAGGGAGGGAGGGAGGGAGGGATGGAGGGAGGGAGGGATGGATGGGATATGTGACAGGGACTGGAGTTCACCTGTTGTATTTATATATTGCTACTCTTGAATGCAATTATTAAGTTGTTATAGATAAAACCATCTTCTAAATGATTGTAATGTAATGTAATGTGTTTGGGCCTTATGTTATGCAGCCTTATGCAGCGAAAACCCATTAAAAAAACATAAAAAACTAGCTGCAGCAAGTACAGTAGCTGACCCCGACGTGGGTCACGTTTCACTAGACCCTGTCACACATAGTATACAGAGAAACAGAGCAGGGAGGAGAGGAGAGGAGAGGAGAGGAGAGGAGAGGAGAGGAGAGGAGAGGAGAGGAGAGGAGAGGAGAGGAGAGGAGAGGAGAGGATGATGGCTGGTTAGGAGAGGAGAGGAGAGGAGAGGAGAGGAGAGGAGAGGAGAGGAGAGGAGAGGAGAGGAGAGGAGAGGGAGATGGGGTTAGAGGATGGTGGCTGGGAGGGAGAGGAGAGGAGAGGAGAGGAGAGGAGAGGAGAGGAGAGGAGAGGAGAGGAGAGGAGAGGGAGATGGGGTTAGAGGATGATGGCTAGTTAGGAGAGGAGAGGAGAGGAGAGGGAGATGGGGTTAGAGGATGGTGGCTGGGAGGGAGAGGAGAGGAGAGGGAGATGGTGGCTGGGAGGGAGAGGAGAGGAGAGGAGAGGGAGATGGGGTTAGAGGATGATGGCTGGGAGGGAGAGGAGAGGAGAGGAGAGGAGAGGAGAGGAGAGGAGAGGAGAGGAGAGGAGAGGAGAGGAGAGGAGAGGAGAGGAGAGGAGAGGAGAGGAGAGGATGGTGGCTGGGTAGGAGAGGAGAGGAGAGGAGAGGAGAGGAGAGGAGAGGAGAGGAGAGGAGAGGAGAGGAGAGGAGAGGAGAGGAGAGGAGAGGAGAGGAGAGGAGAGGAGAGGGAGGTGGTGGCTGGGAGGGAGAGGTGTGTGATGCAGGAGAAGCAGGCGGATACTCACAGGTCAGCCCCAGAACCGTAGATGGAGTATTTGACTTCACCCCAAAGCCCAGAGTCTGGATCTGTCGCCTGGGAGACGGAGAAAAAGAGGGAGCGTAATAAAAACAGTTGGTTTGGTCACCACGGCAACGATAAAATCAGAGTTAGTTAGAACTCCCCGACAGGTAGTATCTACACTCTGTTTACAGGAGGGTTTAATTATTCATGTCAACATCAATTCCTTTACTGAATTGACTGAGTTGAATGAATGAATGAAAGCATGTCTCTTGAGGTCACAATAACATCCTAGGAGGGGAGGGGGGGGGGGGGGTTAAAACAGAGCCCCCCTGAGCCCCGCTGCTCTCAGTCCAGCACAACTGCTGAAGTCAGCCACAAACAGAGATGCCACGGGTGGTCACACCTGTCCTAGCCTGCTCTACCCTCTCTGTCCTGTCCTAGCCCCTCTGGCCTGTCCCAGCCTGCTCTGCCCTCTCTGTCCTGTCCTAGCCCCTCTGTCCTGTCCTACCCTGCTATACCCTCTCTGTCCTGTCCTAGCCCCTCTGTCCTGTCCTAGCCTGCTATACCCTCTCTGTCCTGTCCTAGCCCCTCTGTCCTGTCCTAGCCCCTCTGTCCTGTCCTAGCCCCTCTGTCCTGTCCTAACCTGCTCTACCCTCTCTGTCCTGTCCTAGCCCCTCTGTCCTGTCCTAGCCCCTCTGTCCTGTCCTAACCTGCTCTACCCTCTCTGTCCTGTCCTAGCCCCTCTGTCCTGTCCTAGCCTGCTCTACCCTCTCCTGTCCTAGCCTGCTCTACCCTCTCCTGACCTAGCCCCTCTGTCCTGTCCTAGCCCCTCTGTCCTGTCCTAGCCCCTATGTCCTGTCCTAACCCCTCTGTCCTGTCCTAGCCTGCTCTACCCTCTCCTGACCTAGCCTGCTCTGTGCTATGCTCATCAAGGAGGTGCATAATAATAGATGTACTTTGTGATCTTAGAGAAGAGGTCCTGTACAGTCCTCATCCATACTGTAGGTGTGGCTCCCAGCTCATACAGGGTACAGTCCCCATCCATACTGTAGGTGTGGCTCCCAGCTCATACAGGGTACAGTCCCCATCCATACTGTAGGTGTGGCTCCCAGCTCATACAGGGTACAGTCCCCATCCATACTGTAGGTGTGGCTCCCAGCTCATACAGGGTACAGTGGTAGAGAACTAGCATACAATTCAAATCTTATAGTTTCTCTATGTGAGATAGATTACATAGATGATATTGTAGATGGAGAGTATAATGCTCTCTGCTCTCTTAGCGATACAAAGGTAAGCTACGCATCCATACATGATCCTACAATACAGCCTAAACCCACTCACAACAGCATTCTCCCTGATTACTGCCATTGAAATAAAATGTGAAAGTAGATTCTATGCACATTTCTCTGGATTGCAGCTGCATGTGCAACATAACGGGAGAAGAAAAAAAAATCTGGGAATTTGGAGCTACACAACAAAATGAAAGTGATAGCCATCTGGCAGCTTACCTTCTCTAGCTTTTATCAACATGTTTTTACATATTTATCCCCCCCCCCCCCACACACACACACATTTAGGGAATTAATGGCTCACAGCATCAGCATTCTATTAAAATCATCATACCTCTTAACCCAGAGTGGATGACGTAGCCTGCTTTGGCTTTGGGATGTATTTTTAGTGAGGGATGAACATGCAGACTCACCGTCACTGACACCACATTGGAGCCGCCCGGGGAGTTTTCGGGGATCCTGGCTATGTAGTAGTCAGAGGAGAACTTGGGCGCGTTGTCGTTGGTGTCCAGCAGGTGAATGACGATGTCGGCGGTGGCACTGAATCTCTCAGGGGTATCGATCTCCACAGCAAGGAGCTGACGGGATGAAGTCAGGAAAAAGAGTTAGTCAAATAGTAGTCAAATAATAGCCGTAACCCTAACATAAACGTAGCCTGTACCCTCATATTGGTATCATTCATGTCTCACCACATGACTAGTGTGTGAGTGAGAGTGAGGGAAGAGTGCCATGTGCTGACCTTGTAGGTGAGGAACTGGTTCTTCTCGTAGTCCATAGCAGCAGAGTCCTCCACTAGGATGGTGACCTGGGCTTCGTTGAGGACTGTTTGAGGGACCACTCGTAACATTCTGCCCGGGCCGATCAGTCTCAGGTTGAACTTAGCATTCGACCCCTGCAGCACACACAGGATAATACGCTCTCTTCACCGCTAAGAGACAGACCCACATCTAACACAGCACGTTTATATGTCATTTATTTGCATGTGATGTTTCCCATGAGTCTGGTATGTACGGAAGAGCATTGGGGCCAACAACTGAGTTTTTTTTTTTTAAGCTTCTGAGTTTAAAGTCAGAAATTCTGACTTTTTTCTCAGAAGTTATTTCTGACTTTTTTCTCAGAAATTCTGACTTTAATCTCAGAAGTTATTTCTGACTTTTTTCTCAGAAATTCTGACTTTAAAGTCAGAAATTCTGACTTTAAACTCAGAAGCTTAAAAAAATAATAAACTCAGTTGTTGGCCCTTATGCTCTTCCGTAGGTATGACTGTATACTCGAAACTCACCTGGTATATTTAATTTAATTTCAAACCTTTATTTATGCTCTAACATAACATCCTGGAAGCACACACATATTTTGTAACAGGCTCCAGTGTTATAACAGGGGGTTCGTATGAGGTGAATTTGTACTATTGCTCCATTTAACTGACGTCAGATTTGGAACACAAAAGGCTTGCGTAATCTGACAAACAGCTTGTGGAGGGAAACCCGGTTATTTGGGCTGGTTTATGTAATATCAATAAGCATTTGTAATAATGGCTGGAGGTTTTATATCACCGTGCAGGCAGTAAGCCAGGCACTCAGCCAATATCTGCTCTTTTGATCCTATTCAGGGAAGGGAAATTGCTTGTTGCACAATCATATAATTCAAATGTTCAAATAGAAAGCGTAAACAACACATTAGATAAATTATATTACATAATAAGCAATCAGATCTCAGTTGAAGAGCTTTCAAACACAGATTAGTGTTGTGTATCTCTGTAGAGATGAGGAAGTACATGTGTTTTTTTTGCCTGCCTGGTGAGAGGTCTACAGTAGCCCACCATGACAGCTAGCCACACCTGGTCTGAGTAGCCCACCATGACAGCTAGCCACACCTGGTCTGAGTAGCCCACCATGACAGCTAGCCACACCTGGTCTGAGTAGCCCACCATGACAGCTAGCCACACCTGGTCTGAGTCATTGACGGTCTACAGTAGCCCACCATGACAGCTAGCCACACCTGGTCTGAGTCATTGACGGTCTACAGTAGCCCACCATGACAGCTAGCCACACCTGGTCTGAGTCATTGACGGTCTACAGCTAGCCCACCATGACAGCGAGCCACACCTGGTCTGAGTCATTGACGGTCTACAGCTAGCCCACCATGACAGCTAGCCAGCCACACCTGGTCTGAGTCATTGACGGTCTACAGCAGCCCACCATGACAGCTAGCCACACCTGGTCTGAGTCATTGACGGTCTACAGCTAGCCCACCATGACAGCTCGCCACACCTGGTCTGAGTCATTGACGGTGATCTTCAGACCCCTCAGGATCTCGCCCTCTGGCGGGTGTTCATACATGGTCATCTCAAACATGTTCTGGGGTCCATTCTCTCCGAAGAATGTGGGGGGATGGTTGTTGAGGTCGACCACACGGATCACAACCGTGGTCAGCCCGAAGTCCATGAGCTGTCCATCAGGGCCCACCTCCGAGGCCTGTTCAGAAAGAGAAAGACTCACAGCAATGTGTTGGTTCAAAGATTCAACCCTAAAAGCAATGCTCTTAAAGAGAATAAACCATCCATTGCATTCGACCGCAACACCTTGTAAGGTCAAACAAGTACTGGACACAGAGTTTTCTTGTGTGTGTAGTGAGGATCATAGAGCTTCATTCCCTTATAGGAAAAGTAGCACTGACTCACATGAACTGACATGAACTTTCAATCTTTCAGCGCTGCTACTGTGGGGAAATATCCACGACCCGCTTTAAAGGTCAAATACATACACCTCCGTATATGGAAGGTGCAAGCAGACTGTGCAGCTATGCCTGGGAGAATGTGGTCCTACCTTGACTTTGATGTTGAATATCTCTCTCCTCAGATTGTCTGGGTGAGTAAGCAGGCGCACACACCCGCTGGTTTTGTTGATGCCAAAAACGCCGTCTGCACCTGCAGAGGGAACCACACAGAGCTCTGTAAGCACTACCTTCAAAAGAACAAACACACAGCAAAGCCTTGTGGGTGACGCGGGTAAACAAGCAGCAAAGCCTTGTGGGTAACGCGGGTTGACATCATGCTTACCACTTTCGATGGAGTACTGGATGGGGTTGGGGTTCCCCACATCCCCGTCTTGGGCCACGACCGTGTATATTTCAGTTCCCTGAGAACACATCATAACTTTCGTCATGATTGGTTGAGCCATTAAGCAAATCAATGTAAGTGGTGAAACGGGATGGGTAATCAGCTTTAGAAGCATTAGGGGCGGCCAGGGTAAATACAGCTGGCCCAGGCAGAAACAAGTTAACCACAGGGCTATAGTGAACAGGATGTGCGGTTAATAAACCATGAATAGAGTACTATAAGTCTCTACTGTTCATTCTGTGTGTTCTTGCCACAGATGCAGCATCACTCTGCGCTCCATAATCACATCTTGTAATTCAGGCTGTTCCACTCTGCGATGGAACAATGGGGCATCTGTGCAGATCCACTGATCTTAGGATGGGCTTTTCAGCCCCGCGGAGAGAGGACACTCCGGAGAATGAGGAAAAGAGATCAGCAGCATTCCAGCCAATCACCCATCATCAAACGACCCAGGAGTTGAACAGTCCTGGGTCAGCCTGCGCACACAGAACCCTAACCCTAACCCTGACGTGAGAAACACGCGCGCATAACTCATGCTTCCCATAAGTCATGAATCAAAGACAGAGATTTTCAACGGAAATTGAACAAAAAGATAAACCCAGTGTCTCAAATTTGGATTTAGAACTAAAAGTCTGTTTGCAACTGAACATATAAACTAAAAAACTGTACTGCCGGTATGCTCCTATGTGGGAAGTACTGTATGGCTATCTCAGGATACAGACATTAACATAGTACATGAATATCCTTCTTAAGTATGTATATAAAGAGAGTTTGTGACATCAGTCAGTCACTGAGAGCTGCAGATGTAGGCCTACTCACTGGCACAGAGACTTCGTAGACGAAGGCAAAATATGGCGTCCCGATGAAGGTGGGCGGCGTGTCCTGGATATCGATCACATTGATCGTCAGGGTGGCTGAGGACGACAGCACCTGCTCCTTTCCGTTGAAATTCCCGCCACCGTCCTGAGGCGAACGAGAGCGTGTTTAGGGATGGTGTTGACCTGTAAGAGCCTGTACTCTCCAGACAGGCCTCCTTCTGGTTGGACCCCAGGGTAGTTAGTAACAGTCACAAGGGGTTTAAAAGGGGTTTACAATGGGTTTACAATGGGTTAAAATGGGTTTACAATGGGTTTACGATGGGTTTACAATGGGTTTACAAGGGGGTTTACGAGGCGAAACATCTTGGTTTCTGAGATGCAACCCCCTTCTGTGAGTGCTTTAGTGGTGGGTGTTGTTTTACAGGTTGTTTATGGAGTGAATCTACAAGGAAGCCTGGACTGGTGATTAAGGACTGGTGATAAAGGACTGGTGATTACTGAGTTGAGTGGAGGAGTAATTACTGAGAGTAAATAAGCGGACAGGAGTAAGTCTGTGACCTTTACCTTGGCCACCACGGTCACAAAGTGGGTCCTGGACTTCTCGTAGTCCAGGTTCTCCCCGGGCTTGATCCGGAGGACGCCGCTGTGTCTGTCTACGGCGAACTTACTGTCCTGGGTGCTCTGCTGCAACAGGCGACAAAAGGCGACGTTTTCAAAGCACCACTAAACACAGACACAGCGAGGTCACCTCGCCCCATCATGTGAGGCGGCCGCTCACGTGAACACGCTCAGAGATGACACGCTCACGGTCAGACGGATACACTAACACCACTCTGCTGTCATCCCAATCAGGGCATCTATAGCGTAGGACATACATGTCTGGGCGGCTGTAAAGACCTCATGTCCTACAGCAGCGTCCGCATGCAGGCAGAGGTCAAAGCCCTCGTGTCCAGATGTGCATCAGGCTCACTCTGGCCCAGATGTTCCTTGTGCCTAATAGCCCAAAGTGCAAACTAATATTGCCCACACCCCATCGCCAAAGCAGCCCTCTAAGCCTCCAATACCTCATACAAATGTAATTGTGATTTAATCCCCTGCCCCATAACCACTCTCACACGTAGACTCGTGTTTACGTGTGTGTTTACGTGTGCGCACAGACACGCAAACACACAAGTGAGCATTGTCCTTGTTTTACTGTTCTTGTGGGGATACTTATGGGGTCCTCACAAGTATAGTAAAATGAGTACCCACACACACCACACCGACTGAATTCTAAATGACACTGGTGTCACTTTCATGACTTTTATCCCTTTTATTTTCCCCCATCATGTCCAGATTAACCTTGCAACCTGGCCCTTTTTTTTTTACTGGGATTTTCGCAAAGTGTCCTTTTTTTCAGTCATATGACCACTCAGCGCAGCGCTTCTCTGGAGCCGGGGTCGGGTTGAGCCGTGGGGCTGAAGCCCTGCCGGTCATTACCTGGAGGTAGTAGGTGACGGACCCTCCGGAGCCCGTGTCCCGGTCCACAGCCTGCACTTGATAGACGCTGCTACCGGACTCCGCAGTCTGGGGAGAGACGCACACAGAGAACGTATGAAACACTGCTTCTAGGGCAGACTGGAAAAGCCTGAGGAAACATATTAGGACCTATTGTCCTATAAGGACCTAGTGTCCTATTTTGCTGCACTTGATCTACCGTTGCGTTGTAGTCTCAGTTTATCCATTTGTTTTGTGGTAAAAGCATCTCGTGGGCACGTGTGATTTAAGCATGTTTACACTGTGTGAATGGTTCACTACAGCCTGAGAGAGGAATGTCATGGGACTTACCTCTGGGACATCTACGATGGACGGCATGTTCTGGAACTCTGGTCTTTCATCGTTGGTGTCCATTACAAACACTGTGACTTTTTCAGTGACCTACAAAAACAAGAGGGCACGCAGATTATCAAATTATACTGTCCCAGTTATGGCTTCACAGCAGTCCAGCTTTACTTATGTGTATGTGTTCTTTAAATTCCTGTATGTGTAAAAAAAAAAGTGTTGATAACTAGGAACTATAAAAGTGTCATTCTGATGTGTACACATACTGCACCTTGTTTCGTCCATCTGTGATACTGACATAAACTTCAATTGAATCTTGGTTCTGTGTGACAGATGCGACAGAAAAGAGACTCTAAATATCCAGTGCATACAATTTCCAGGTTAAATAAAGTTTGATTTCAAATTGAAGTTAAAGAACAGAAGACTGGAACGTGTTGCCAGTGTAAGGGTTACCTCTCTGTCCAGTTGCTCCACCAGGGTAATTTTGCCAGATTTGGGATCTACTCCGAAGTACTCTCTGGATCTTGGTTCAAAGGCCAACCCGTACCTCACTTCCTGGCCTTCTGGGTCAGTGCCATTGAGAGTGTAGATATGTGTGCCTGAAAGGGGATAACCGGCATTTAACAACTGATAATCTTACTTTAGTTTAGTTGAGTGGACAAGTCAAGGGAGGCCATTGTGCTGTGGACCAGTGAGTGATGATTTAGGCGCAATGACCCATCTTAACTATCAGTCCCCGCAGGGTAGCAGTTACAGCATGACGTACTGTACTACAGTATGAGGTTGAGTCTGACTGACACTGTTGTGGCACCAGCTGTGCATCCTACAGTAAGGTAAACAGATGGCAAGGCTTTGTCTGATGGAAAGTGTGGAGAAAAGGACAGCTGTAGCTAACGTTCCTCACAGTCAGTAAATATCCACACAGTCAACAGGATTTAAGCCTCCTGCACCAGGATACTGTTCATCTTGTAGATATAGATTACTGTAACTTTAACAAATGGGCCATTGTGTCCTGTAGTTGTTTTATCACACGTTGTATATTAGCAGTTAAGACTGATTGGGTCCTGTGTCATGTTCCGGTGGTGGATCTCACCGACAGGGGTGTCCTCTGATAGGCTGAAGAGAGCCAGGTTTCCGTGGTTACTGTAGGGCCCATTGTCAAAGAAATGTGGAGCGTAGTCAGCTTGTGCTACGAGAGATGGAACAACAACGATTTAGCATCTTTATGTATTCACTCCAGCGTGCAAATGTTTGTTGTTATATTGTAACATTATTTCACTGACCAGTGACACAAACTGAGCATATTGTACGAAGCTCCCCTACTTTCTCAATCCCCTTGACTAGGATTACTGGTGAGGTTAAGTCAACAAGGCCAAAAATACCCACCACACTCTTAATCTATAGCCTAGTGATCTCGAGCCCTTTAAATCATTACTGTAGTTGCAATGCCTATAACCCAACCTAACCCACACTACAGTATGATCCGTCACACACCACAAAAACATTCAGGCCTTTGAAGTAAACATATGTATGGCCAAGCTTCTTCATTTAAAGTATGGACTCACATGATGCAACTATGTGAGCAGGCAAGCAGGTGAAGCAAAGAAAGGCATGAATTATAAACAGAAACAGGATGTGCGGTTACAACAGAAAATTGTAAGCACTATAAATGTTAATATTTACCAACAACCACCATCTTGGATGCTCTGAAAAGCATTGACAATCCACGAGAGGAAAGCCACGAAGGCTAATCAGACACAGTGAGCTTAAAGACATGAGCAGAAACCAGACTTACCCAAACAGAGATGGGCTAAAACAAGAACCAGCGGAAAGTGTAGTTTCTTGACATTCTTCATCCTGCCAAGCCATGCGGGTGCACCATGAAGAGAGCGGTACAGTGCGGAGGGGTAGGCTACGCTAGCTAGCTGTCCTTCTCAAGGTGTGTGAGGCAGGCCAACTGGGGGAAGGCAGATGCTCTCCCATGCTAATCCAATGATATGTCTTAAGCCTGGAGAGAGACTGGAGCTCTCTGCTCCTACCAGGTCATTTATGACAATTAACCCCCACAGGAGAGGGGGCTGATGGAGCTGTGAGTGTTGTCACTGAGAAAGAGGCAGGACAGAGGAAGACGAACATCGGCCAGCAGGGTAAATGGTTGTTTAATAACTGTTTTGGATTATTTCACATTTTTAATTCTCACATGTCATAATTATGAACCAATATTTTCATTCATCCATTAATAGGATAACCATTCAGGAATGTATAAGCATGGACTGATCTATCAATCATCACCAGGGACATGCACAGATAGACACGAGGTGATGCTAGAGCACCTGCCCTTTGCCCTCTGGACAAGGCAAGTGCCCTTTTGAAAGTTACTTCTTTTTTTTCTTTTTTTTTACAGTGTAGGCCTACTGTATGTGGCCCATGGTGACATCGATCAATTCTCGATTAAAAGCGTGTAATAATTATGCCCCAAAATGCGTTGTAATTTTGCAATTTTTTGCATTTTGGTATCATCACGTTGGGGGGGGGGACATCTAGGCGGAGCAAGACCAAGGCCAGGAGAGTCTTGAAGGGCCGTATCTCAGGAGCCCCCCTCAAACACACACACACACACACTACCCTCACCCCCCCCCCCCCCACACACACTCTATTGTGGGCCTACTGAACTCAGTACTATAGTCAGCACTACAGCACATTTTATTTATGACAGATTACTCGGTAGAATATACATATAATATCTGTGAACATGCAAGTAGGCTATATATACCATACATAATATACATACCTGCATATATTCCCATATAATACATAGCCTATACTTATCTATTTAACTCGACTGTAAATTAGCCTATTATCTTCATATTTTTATTCTTCATTAGTTCACCTCATCCCATTCTTGCATATTGTGCATTTGTTTTTTATATTTTATATTTACTTGTATTTACTTGGACTTCTTCTTTTTAATGTTCAGGTGATTCTGTCCTTCTCGTGAGAAAACACATTTTGCTAATGCATACCATGCTCAACGCAATGGTACCGGGTATCATCCACTACCAAACTAGCTTAAACACTCCCCAGTGCACCCAAAGCAAATAAATTACGACGACAGTCTATCAGGGTTAATTTGAGTGTTCATAGCATAAAAAAAGTAAAACTATCGTCAAATCCTTTAATTTATGCGGATCTATTTTCTCTGTGGAAGTACGGCAGCAGAGCTATACCTGCCGACTTAGCCTTTCAACCTGCTTTGTGGGGACCAGACCAGGACCCAGGACCCACCCCCTCCACAGAGCCTTTCAACCTGCTTTGTGGGGCCCAGACCCAGGACCCACCCCCTCCACAGAGCCCTTCAACCTGCTTTGTGGGGTCCAGACCAGGACCCAGGACCCACCCCTCCACAGAGCCTTTACACCTGCTTTGTGGGGTCCAGACCAGGACCCAGGACCCACCCCCTCCACAGAGACACGTGTTGAAGATTTCATTTTGAAACAGTTTCTTTCCACAGGCAGTCAGGCGGAGAGAGACAGAGCACTGGAGCATGTTATCATATTCCTCATACACATGACAATCAAGTTGAACTTGAACTTGATTGGACATGTGGCCTCCTCTTTCCCACAGGCCAAACAAAACACAGAGAGCTGTTAGAATCAATGGATTAAACACTACAGGGGATAAAGCAGAGATATGCAGTGAATAATCTGTTAGATCTGTTTGTTTGGGTGCAATGGAGAGTGAAGTACAGTATGTCTGTTAATTAATCCACTATTAAATGTCTGTGTGAGGAGAGCTGATGTAAATCTCATGTCTAGACATTCACCCTCTGTAAACTCCCTTCTCTTAAAACATGCCTCCATTTAACATGTGTGTGTGTGTATGTGTGGGTGTGTGTGTGTGTGTGCGTGCTCACGCGTGTATAACCTTCGTTCTCTCTTCTGCATTGTGTTTAACATATTAGGGCTTGCCCATGCAGGGCGGGATTCAAACCCATGTTCCACAAGCTTCCCCAATTGTAAGGCGGACACACTGACAGTTGCACCAATAGGGACGTCCCTCTTGGAGGGACTGTCAGCGCTCCTTTGAGGAGTGAGTCTCACCAGCTACTCCATGTTTCACTTGGTTACACTTGTTAACAGGGCTGAATAAATCAAACGATTGATGTAATTATATTATTATATTATATTATTATAGATATTAGATAAACCGTACTGTAATCATCTCATCTCAACTCAAATAAAATTAGCTCATCTAACTACTCAGATAAAATGAGTCTTTCCAGGACTTTGTGAATCGTAGGGTATTTTGGGCGACTGAGCTAATCTACTTGATTGATAATCCTATTTTCCTCTAGGAGGTACTCTAGCAGGCAGTGGTTATATAATATTACCCCTTTGATCTTTTTTCCTTGAGTGTGAGGTGGACAGGGACAGTGACCTGGAAATGAACCACTCTGGAGGGTCACAGCACTGGTTCCTGTCAGGTGTGACCGTGTGACCTAGAGGACATATCCTGGCAGCTACCACAAAACCTTCAACCACCTAACGCAACGCTGTGCTGTATGTAGAGCAGTAGCTAGTATTCACACACTAGGCTGTACATTACATGGCTAGCTGGTCAGTAGGTCCTGACCTAACCTCAAGAGAAGTGTTCCTGATGAGCCCAGGCTAGGCCTACGTAGTTATGGCTTGGAAAATCACTCAATTTATCAAAGAGTGATTTTCCAAGCCATAATTATATATATATATATATATATATATATATATATATATATATAATATCGGATAGGTCGTCACACACCGCAGTTTGCCAGGTGCTCAACGATGCCCCCTAGTGGCTGGTGCGTCACTCACTTTAAAAAAAAAAGAAGAAATGTGGATACCGCACAGCAGTATGCAACATTTTATTTGATAAACATCTGTAAGCAAAGCATGTCTGAAAAAATGAGACAAATCTCACTCACTGTAAGTAGGCCTACCACTAAACACAACTTATTTGGCTCAGTGCAACAATTGGTTTTTAAAGGAACGGACAACACTGCTCAAGGCTACATTAGTGAAGTGTATGCAGTACCAACAATGCAAAGGATTTAAGCTGCAGTGCAATTGTTGGATGGTTAATGCAAACATGCTGCGTGCAAATGGATTTACTTACACACAGGAATAAACCTTCTCTAGTGCTTTTTCATATATTGAAATTAAATCTACAATACATAATCCGAGTGGTACTGTAGGCTGTTAGTCAAATGTAGCCTATATGACCTCAATGTGTGCTCGCTAGGTCATCTGAACTGCTGGGTTTGCAACCAACTGCAGCCTGTTGGGGTGTGAGTATGTGATACATCTGTATGTTGAAATGGACTTAAGTTCTCTACCTGGAACCTTACCTCAATGGACTCTAAATCTAAAAGTGCGCAAAACAGTTCCTTTATAGACTGATCAGTATTTGCCCATTGTCCAGCATACTGTACATGTTCCACATAATCAGCTGTCAGTCTAGAGGACACATACACACACGCACACACACACACACACACGCACGCAAGCACGCACACACACATACACACACACACGCACGCACGCACGCACGCACGCACGCACGCACACAAGCACGCGCACACACACACACACACACACACACACGCACACACACACACACACGCACACACACACACACACAGTGCAAGACCAAGGACAGGAGAATCATGAAGGATCCCCAACCACGCGGACTATGGCCTCTCCTATCATCTGGTTGGGAAGCAGAAGGCCCAGTCAGAGAGGTGCAGGAGGAGCTTCTACCCACAGGCCTCCGCATCCTGAACCAGGTCACTGCCCAGGCCTGCTCTCTGCTCTAGTGGAGCAGGGCAGATGGCAGACAGGCCCTACAGATTAACCCACCGTACTCTCATCCCTCCTCATCGTGCACCAGGCCTGCCTATGGGGAGACCATCAGACACTCTGGGCGGCTGTTGCTCAGTTGGTAGAGCGGGTCGTTCAGTGATCGAAGGGTCATCGGTTCGAATCCCAGCTCCGACTGTCCACATGTCGAAGTGTCCTTGATCAAGACACCTAACCCCCAATTGCTCCCAATGAGCAGGTTAGCACCTTGCATGGCAGCTACCGCCATTGGTGTGTGAATGTGTGTGTGTATGGGTGAATGAGAGGCCATTGTAAAGCACTTTGAGTGCCGTTAAGGTGGAAAAGCGCTATAAAAGTGCAGTCCATTTACCATTTACTCAGGCTCAATTAGCAGGACGTCTGTATTCTGCACATCAGTCGATCTGAGGCCCTTGGTTTGAACTCACTGAAGCAATGAAGAATTCAATCTTGATCTATAGATGCAGTAGGCTTCCTTGCCACTCACACAGCTTTGCTGGGCGTGTGAGCCTTTGGCTCCACTTTTCCAAACTGAATAACCATCCGAGTGCAATATGAAACGCTCAGAGGCCCCTCAGCTCAACAGCAGTCATCTCCTGAGTTTCTGATCCTGCGAGTTCAAGCGCAGCCTCAGAGGTAGACCGCGTATCTCCTCCCAGCCACACAACCAGCAGACGTCCCAGGGGAAATGTTCAGGAAGACGCCCGATGCGTCAGCCCATGGCTGCGTACATCATGAGATGCGGATTATGCACCGAAAAAGACAATGAGAACCCTTGGTTAAATAGGATTGGTGTTGTATCATAAATATTCTCTTTAACAGGAACCCGCTGCTGACCTGACTGTTGGATATCTAATCTCACACACTGCCCTGGGTCAGTCATGGTCCTGCCATGGTCAGGACATACATGGATCCCAATCTCAACATGACAATTGGTTTAAAATCAACGTAAAGTATTAACACTTGAAAATGAAAGCTGTTTTTGTGGTGCTGCTCATGGGTGAGGTGATGCAACCACAATTATACTTCATCCTGGTGTTTAGTTAAGGTATTGCACTAGTATGATAGAGCCATTTCCCCCTGAGAGTTTAAAAAGAAATGGTACTGAACAGAAAATACCAAGACACGAAGATTTGTTGTTGTTGTTACTTTTGTTTTTTTATTTAGCCAAGGGAGCCCGTTGATACCACTCTCATTTACAATGGAGCCCTGGCCACACAGCATGCAGAATCATAAACAATATAAAATAACATATAATCACCAATCACATTAATACATTCAAATACACTGTCAACATTATTTAAAACATACACCAACCTCGATTTCCTATTCCTGAAGTACAGCCTATTTTAAAAATAAGATTCAGGAATAGGAAGTCGAGGTCTGCATTATGTTTGAAAGCAAAACAAAGATAGCACATGTACCAGTCTTCAGTTACTCTGCGAGGTTTTCTATCAAAGCGACCAATTGAGCCTATAAATAATGTAGCCTGCTTGCATCGAAACCTTTTACGCTGCTGCCCCCATGTGGTCATAAATGGGTAGTGGACTTTATGAACAGCATTGATTCCCTTCACTACACATATGCCTACTAAAAGTGTCATTAGCACGAAATAAAATAAATAAAGACAGTTCACCTACAGTAAATGATCCACATCAATCATACATAAATGCAGACAAGACCTGAACCAATTCTAATACTTAAAAACGAAAAAATCTATCTATCTCTATACACTGCTCAAAGAAATTAGGGGAACGCCAGTCGTCAATCATCGCGGATCTACAGAACATGAACAAAATGTATTTGTTTATATATAAAAGTTTACCAAGACCAAGACGAGAACAAAATGACGGTCAATGGAAACCAAAATCCTTAACCCATTTAGGGCTGGCTGTAATTAAGTGTGAGTATGTTCCCTTAGCCTCATTTTAGCAGTATATATATATAGTTAATACACAATAATGATTGTTATTATTATTGTTGTTATTGTTGTATCATCATCTTCATCATCAGCGTCATCATTATTTTATCCCTATATCCCTACAGAGCCTATTACTATTTGTAAATGAGATCTCTGTGACCAGATTGTATTCAGCAGAGGGCAGAGTAGGCCCTATCATGTACAATCTCAGTAACAAAGTTTATAAACTAATCTAATCTCATGTTTAGTCTAGGACACTCCCAGAACTTTAAATCAAACTGGGCCTACCATGTTAATTAGCCTACGTATAGCTAAAGTGACAGGTAGCCTAAAACGCATATATTGACCTAGAGTGTAAACACGAGAAGTTTGGTGTGAATAGTTCTCATTAAGCATCTCTCCTGGGACACTCCGTCCTGAACAGTCAGGTCCTTGTGAGATTGGGCTCTCCAGGACCACGTGACCTGGTCTGCAGGATGTCCCACGCAAGGAGGGCAGACTGATGAGCGCTCAGACCCACATGCTCAGTGGAGGTGAACAAAGAGAAAGTTGAGGAAAGTTTAGAAACTGAAATATCCTTATTTACAATGCTGAATCCGGATTAAAATACATTATGGTGGAATATACGGCTTGAATAGCCTACACCAAAAATATTTTTTATTTTCACAATTTGATGTTTATCTTTTATTTCTTGCTTATCCTAGTCGTGTTGGACTAGGACTTCAGCTTCATTTTTTGTAGAAATGCATTTTTTACCCTAGCAAACCCTCTAGTAACCCTCGCTTTCTGCGGATGCGTTTCATTCATTTGGTGGAGGGGAACTTGTATCCGTGGACACAATGAAGCAGTGTGTGAAGCAGTGTGTGAAGCAGTGTGTGCTGGCACAGGACAATGACCGATGCTACGAGTGTGTGTGTATTAACCCGACCTGAGGCTGAATATCGAGGAGAAAACGCGCTGAAAGGTTTGTGTTCGTTACGCAGCGCCGTGTCTGTGTTTTGTCCTGGTTTCTTCTCTCTTGAAGGATGCTGTTGATGTGAGCGTCGGGTAGAAGAGACCATGTTGACCAGCATGTTCTTTACATCGGGAGACGCAGCCTTGTGCTCGAAAATCAGTGATGGTGTCGAGATCTGCCATAATAAAGAATTGATCTCTAATGCATGGATAGATCGGGTATTTGTTAGGCCTACACCATGAATGTACTGTAACGGTTGATATTGACTATTAACTCGGCTACTAGCGAATATACAGGGTTCTTTTTGTAGATATGTGCTCTCTGAACACCACTAATCAATAACATAGCTGTATTGCTTTCCCATTCCCTATAGGTTCTTGGTGTTTGTGAATCATGAAATGCTGAATGTTTGATTTAGGCTATATTCTTCTAATTTGATGTCGTGGTTTCTCTCGGCAGGTTTCATAAGGAACATAGAGGTAGTCTAATGACGATGTGTTTGATTTCTCATCAGTTGAGTGGTATGAGTAGTATGAGTAGTCTCTTTATTCCACCAGGCCGCCTGGACAATTTTGTAACC
This sequence comes from Borostomias antarcticus, assembly GCF_949987555.1. Taxonomy (NCBI): domain Eukaryota; kingdom Metazoa; phylum Chordata; class Actinopteri; order Stomiiformes; family Stomiidae; genus Borostomias; species Borostomias antarcticus. Next base: position 4,224,273 of record NC_140258.1, read on the forward strand.
CCACTCTTCTCCACCCCACCCACACACTGGAGCAACTCTTCCTCTCTGACACACTCACACATAATCCTCTCACACAGATCTCTCTCTTTTCCCCAGGGGTGTTTGTGAATTAAAGGCAAGGCATTTGAAATACCAACGAGTGCCACATGAAGAGCTATACTACATTTTACAATATTTGCTATGAGTACAGATCACATTAGTTTTAAAACATTTTGACTCAGTGGATCAATGCACATACCACACAGCCTTCCTGGGATATTTAGCCTGCAGGAGACATATGCAGGCTTTTGAGGGCAGCCATTAATGTAATTTGTTGTGAGATGATAAACAGAATGATGTGCATTTCTGCTTGAGCAGATAGTCAGATTTGTCAAACGCCTCAGTGACTCTTGAATATGTAAAAAGCTCTGCTCAGTCCTGACAGTTATCCTGACAGTTTGACAGCTATGGCATAATAAGCTCAGATAATTGGTTGATATTTACTTCCAGAGCACACGATCATTCTGAGACCACTAGAAAAGTGTGCTTTTCCATAATGATATGCTTTGTACAGATGATTCATTTTCTTGACAGGTCCAAATGAGGGAATATTGAAGAAAAAGTGGGAAAAAGAACCTAAGGGCACAGGCAACATTTTTCAGAAATATTAATTTCTCCTCTGTCTCACTAGATTGAGTTGCATTTTAATTTGAGAAAGCCAAGGAATGAGAGAAAAGTAAACGTGGTTTGCACAGGTATTCAAGATTCTTAGGGAGGCGCTATGTGGCACCGTTGTGGCAAAGAAAAACATTGTCTGGCTGCTGTAGCTGGTGTGGTGAGCAGCTTGGACTCAGTTCAGCACTCAGGGATGATGATTGATTCACCAGATGTTAGCCGGCGCAGCCTTGATGGATTCAGGTAACCCTGGCCTCAGCCTGATGTGCTCTTTGGAACATGCCCTGCCTGCATAACCAAAGATAAACCAGACCATCCAGAGTGAAGTATGTTGGCAGGGTAGAGTGATACAGCTGAGATGTTGCCCTGGATTCACCAAGTCCACACAGGCCCATGTTTTCTCTGCCAGTATAGAAACACCCAACACTTCCTTAATAAGACAGACATCAAAATATTACTTGGCTCAAAGGTATCTCACACGTTGGTTCTCGTGATAGGTATTTGTGAAGGAAGATATGTCGCAACATATAAGATCATAATCTGATGTCTAATAGTCAGGCTGATGTCTCGGCCTACATTGGTTGAAACTCGAATCTCACAACTGAGCACATGCAATCCAAAAACAAGTCATGAGGATTTTCTTTGTAGCGCCTGACTGCATATGTGGTTGAATTAATGTTTCCACTCATCATTTTACTTACTCATTTCAGCTTCCACTTCACTGCAACACAGTGAATTTCCTTTAAGGGATAAATAAAGTCCATCTCTATCAATCTATCTATCTTTCTATCTATCTATCTATCTATCTATCTATCTATCTATCTATCTATCTATCTATCTATCTATCTATCTATCTATCTATCTATCTATCTATCTGTCTGTCTGTCTGTCTGTCTGTCGGTCTGTCTGTCTGTTTGTCTGTCTACTTTGTGGGAGGAAGATAAGGAGATGTAATAACATCATCGGCAAGATATGTGAATATAGGTGTTATTCTATCATCTTGAATTTTCCTTCTGGCTTGATCAGCATATCAGAGTCAATAATCACCCCTTTCTCTTCTATATAGATCTCTCCTCCCTTTCTTCATCTCCTCACTTTTCTCTCTTCTGATCCTCTGAAATAGAGTGCTCTCTTCCTCCGTAAAGTTTTCTCAGTTAACCATCCTTTGCTTTCACAGAATGAGGCTGCATCCTCCCCAGGACATGCGATGACCAGCGACCTCCTCAAACGGGCACCGTTGACCAACACACAGCCAGTGCAAAGGGTCTCCTCACAGCTCCGCAGTCGAGAATGAGGACCAAGTATGCGATAATCTTCATCTGTATTGTGGCACTGGTCATCATCGAAAAGGAAAGCAACATCCTATCAAGGTATGGGAAGACCTGAGGTAATTTTACTGTAATAGATAGATAAATATAGTTGACTTTATTGATCCCCGAAGGGAAATTCAATCGTCAAAACAGCCAAATACATTAAAACCCAAATAACAACATGTATGTCTATATAAGCACAGATATTCAAACACTCAATAAATACAATAGTAGTCCAGATATTCTCAACGTTTAGACACATTCAGGTGCTTTGACCGATGTGCAAAGTGCGTGTGCAAAGATACGATGGGCGGAATGATCCAAGTCTTAATTTCTCCTCAGGGTCTCTGACAAGCTGATCCAGAGACAGACCCCACAGCAGAGCACACAGACTCCGCTGGACTACAGCAACGCCTCCATCCCCATTCCCTTGACACAAAATGGCAGCCTGTCCATGCTCACTCAGCTGCTCTCCGCGCTGACCGGCATGAGGCTGAACTACTCGGATTCCTCCCAGGGGCCGGAGGACGAGGAGGACGACTACGACGACGACGACGACACGGAGGCCTACGGCTACAACTACAGCACAGGCCACAAGCACATCCTGCTCATGGCTACCACTCGCACGGGCTCCTCGTTCGTCGGGGAGTTCTTCAACCAGCACGGCGGCGAGAACATGTTCTACCTGTTCGAGCCGCTGTGGCACGTGGAGCGCATGCTGACGCTGGCCTCCGGCGGCACCAACGGGTCCGTGTCCGGGGTGGCCTACAGGGACGTCCTCCAGGGGCTGTTCCTGTGTGACTTCACCCCGCTGGAGAAGTACATCTCCCCGGCGCCGCTGGAGCACGTGACCCCGGCCCTGTTCCGCCGGGAGTCCAGCCTCTCGCTGTGTGACGAGCCCGTCTGCTCCCCCGTGAACAGGGACGTCTTCGAGAGGTAGAGCGAGACGCCGGGTCCTGTTGGACGCAGCTTTGTCGCTCCCCGTCTTCAGGTGCTGTAAACGTTGTTGCCGCTGTGTCCTTCTCCCCTCCCAGGTACCACTGCAAAACGCGCCGCTGCGGCCCTCTCAACCTGACCATGGCGTCCGAGTCCTGCCTGACCAAGGAGCACCGCGCCATCAAGACGGTGCGCGTCCGCCAGCTGGACACGCTGCGCCCCCTGGTGGAGGACCCCCGCCTGGACCTCCGGGTGATCCAGCTGGTCAGGGACCCCCGCGCCATCCTGGCGTCGCGCATGGTGGCCTTCTCCTCCAAGTACCAGACGTGGAAGACCTGGGCGCAGGACGGCGAGGTGCCCGAGGACGACGAGGAGGTCAAGCGGCTGAAGGGGAACTGCGACCACGTGAGGATGTCGGCGGAGGCGGGCCTGAGGCGGCCCAGGTGGCTGAGGAGGCGGTACATGCTGGTGCGGTACGAGGACATCGCCCGCTACCCCATGCAGAAGGCGGAGGAGATGTACAGGTTCACCGGGATACCGTTCAGCCCCCAGGCCCGGGAGTGGATCCTGAGGAACACCCAGACCACCGAGGGGGCCAGCGGGGTGTACTCCACCCAGAAGAACTCCTCGCAGCAGGCGGAGAAGTGGAGGTACAGTATACCCTTCAAACTGGCACAGGTGGTGCAGAGGGTGTGCGGGCCCACCATGAAGCTGTTTGGGTACAGGTTTGTGGACGACGAACTCACACTGCAGAACAAGTCAGTCAGCTTACTGGAGGAGAAGCAGTTTCGCTTCTAGGAGACCTTTAGTTGAAGCTTTGGACGATGACGATGTGGTTGCATCAAAATGACCAAAGCTGAATATGCCAATGGAATATACTGGTGGGCTTTGCCAAAGGTGTTGTCTCAGTGTTTCTGGTGAAGGGGACATGCTGTAGGCGGTCCTCTGGGCCTCACTCGGATGTACCTGGACCTGTCAGCACCATTTTCAGGAGATTAAAGGGAAAATATACCATGCTGAATTCATTCAAACATTTTCATATCAAACATCACTTGTAAGAAATATTTATTTGCTGGCAAATTGTTTGTTAACAATGTTATATATTTCTTAGGATTAAAAGACGCCTGGATGGCAAGCTTTGATTTATATTATTATATTTAGTATGAGTATTCTATAGATTATATCTATAGTTGGCCTTCAGATTAAAATACCAGGGCTAAACCATGATACCTTGAGATTGATGTTTTATGTTTTGCTGTGTGTTTTATCTGTGTGTACAGTATGTGTGTGTACGAGCGTGTCTTTTTGGCATAACGCTAGCTTGTTGAATCAGTTCTGTATCGTCTGTAGCTAGATGTGCACTAATTTCCGTAGTTGACAGAAAGCACATGTAATCTATGTTTAGTTTAGTCGAGTTTGCCTTGACAGGGCTTAACTGTACATGTTCTACTCAGGTGAAGTGAATGTGAACATTTGGAGGTGATGTCTGAGGCCATATTTTAACTGTACCTAAAAGGATCTTGTGAGAAAGTAAAGGGCTCTGGTTGTCATTAACTGAAAGTCATGTAAAGTTACCCTATTTATCTTGTGCCATTCCTATGTAGCATCAAAAGGGAACACGTATCAAATTAAAACTGTTCGTCTGGTATCATTGAATCAAGTGTGTTTTGATATTCTCAGTCTGGAACATTAAGATGAGTATCTTGGATGAACAGAGATGGTTCTGCTGGTGAATTTACAGCAGCTTAAAATCAGCTCCTGGAAAATGTAGCCTTGAGAGTGGGAAATGGCATCCAGCCACGCCATGACCCCTCAAGGAATATGAAGGTAGGCACTGTGCCTCCAGTACAATGACTGCATTATACTGCAGTAGCTGAAGCGCAGTTGAAACGGCCCACACCCTTCAAAAAATATATTAGTTATGGGTTCATATATAGCTGTTGGTTTTGTGTGATGGTAACACTGTTATAATGTAATGGCCGTGGAAATTGTGAAGTGGTAAATACTCTGACATGGGACTGGTCCAGCGGCCTGAGATCACCACGCTGGTCTCTCCGTCATGGTGGTTGTAACATGGGAAGGGTATCACATTATAGAATAATTCAGCTGGTATCCCTCTCTCTCTCTCCCCCCCTCTCTCTCCCTCTATCTCTTCCTCTCTCTCTCTCCCCTCCTCTCTCTCCCTCTATCTCTTCCTCTCTCTCTCACCCCCCCCACTCTCTCTTCCTCTCTCTTGTTCTCCCTCTCCTCTCTCTCTCTCTCTCTGAACATCATGTCCATCTTTCCCCTCTCTAGTCTCTTGGCTGGTCACTATCTGTCTCCAGGTAAAGGGTGATGTCAGAGGGCAGTGTCATTCTCGCCATTCTTGCCATTCTAATTCTTGTGCTGCTAAGAAATCTGGTTCAGGATAAGAGTGTTAATTTCACCTATGACCAAGGAAGATAAAATATATATATAGATATATAGATATATATATATATAACCTCTATGACACAAGCGTTTCAGGCTCCTTCATCCCTGAAAGCGTGTTTACAGTGCCTCAGCACAGGTTATCCATCTTAATGACCGGCTTGTTTCCTCTGGACAAACATTCTGTGACTAACACCTTCTCTCCTCGCCCAACATGGCCGCCTGCCCTGAGCTGCTTTGAAAGTATGACTAGCTCTGCTGTCAGGGTTAGACGATGCCCGAGCGCTGCGGAGGACCGTGGAGTCCTGCTATGAAATGAGGAGGTCCGATCAGCTGTGTTTGATGATTCGACAGCGCAGCTTAACTTGGATCTACTGTCGTCTGGGTTCTGGAGATACTGTCCTCTGTAGTGAGCCGTCTGGGTCATCTGAAGCAGACTTCACTCAGCGTTTAAAGAGAGAACAAAGAGTGAATCTGTGGACGCCTCCTCCTGGTGGAGTCAGGAACAGCGGCATGTGGGGGAAGCGTTTGTGACTACATTATGTTCACAGCTGGATCTCGGAGCCCTGGGGAAAACAGAGGCATGGTATTTGCATTACTGTAACAGAATTCAGTCAACTGAAATATTGCCTGTGTGTGTGCATAACCAGAACTATTCAGAAACGCATACCGTACATCATTTAGGATGGAAGAGTCACTTTGGCGTCAGGTAATGGGGATCCTAATAAACGCAAGCTAAACAAGTCACAGACCATCTGACTATGACCAGAAGACTCAGTGAGAGTACTGTCTGCTCCCCTCATCATATCTTCCAGTATCTTTTCATGTATTTTACGTTCTGTGTTTGTTTGTATATAGTTTTTTTGTGGACCCCAGGAGGAGAAGCTGTTAGTAAGAGCTAAAGTGCATCCCAGTAAATGAAAGTAGAATGAGTAGCAGCGCTGAGCTGTTGCAGTATCTCAGGATATGTCTTGGTCTCTCTCTCCACCCCACATGCGTTCTCCTCAGACTGACTCATAATACTCCTCCACAGTGTGGGTTTTGCTTCTGAAACTGCGTGTCCTATAGCTCTCCTCTTGACTCACTATATTGCGACAAGCTCATAGTATTCTTGGAATGTTCTTTTCAAGCGTGGGTTTAGCATCCCCTCTGTAGTATGTGGTTTTCTGAAAGCCAGTCAGCCATGGGGAAACAACCAATTTACAGCCTATCTGATTGATTGATTGTTTGTCCTGTCGCATTCCTCTTGAGTGACTATACAGCACATGTTACATTACAGTGGGTTGCTAGGAATCCCAGAGGGTTGAGTGGGAATGACTAGAACAGCGAGCCAGTGAGTAACAGGGAGTCTGGGCTGCATCCCAGCTTAACGCCCCAGCGGCCAGAGTTCACAGCTGCAGGTCGTAACTAGTCACTTGCCCACAGACCACTTCCTTGTTGCACACCATCACCATGGAAACACATGGTACTCAGTGCTCTGTGATTGGGCGGTCAGATCTATGCTTTGCATTGTGATAAGTGGTACTCAGACAAAATCTCTTTCTTCAGCTCCAAATTGTATTTTTAGGAAGCTGAACTTTGCTAGGATTCTTAAGAATGCACAGATGAATGCTAATTGCTAACAAGGCCAGGTGCCAAAGACGCCACGTTGAAGTGTAAACCCAGAATCAGACCCACGAGTAGTGGATAAAACGGATCATCTCAATCCAGCTCACCCAGAATCCTCAGCGTGTCCCTTTTCCCTGTACAACCATTCACCCTCTCATCCCACACTCAGTATCTACCCCATACACACACACACACACACACACACACACACACACACACACACACACACACACACACACACACACACACACACACACACAAACACACACACACACACACACACACAAACACACACACACACACACACACACTCTCTCTTTCTCTCTCCCTCTCCTTCTCTCTCTCATGCACACACACAAACACACACTCGCACACACACACAAAATCATTTACACACTCAAAAGTGCTCTAAGCGCCACACAAGATCAGTCATTCACTGTTTCCAGTATGTACCTGAGTACAGTTCGTACCTTCCAGTCTAGCAGCATGGCTACAGGCTGGGCACACATGCACCAGCACTTGTGTAGTATATTTTTATACTGTATTATACTGTATTACATCAATACATTTGTATTACTCTCATGTAGTAATCGTTTTATTAAGAAGAATGAATAAACTTCACTTTAGGTGGAACTGTGTTAACTTAAGGAGTTTAACAGGTTAGTTACAACAGATGTCCTGTCCTGAGTCAGCATTCCTGTCTCTGGGTCAGCGTGACCTAAAGTTGACCTCTGAAGTCAGTAACCTATAGTTTGTAACATGATCCTAGGAGGACACAGGAAGAACCCAACCAGCCCCATTGTCCGAGGAAGGGGGGCAAGAGCTCAGCTGATGCAAAGACCAGCTGACACACTGACCATTTAGAATACTAGTTGACCGTTTGTGACCATATTTGTATTCCTTGTATGCAAATTTGTTTGTCATGTGATTCGTGGTCTGAAGCCAGGATATAAGCTCGCCACCTCGTATGAGAAAGTAGTATTTGCCTAAAGATTCGACCCTGTGTAAAAGGCTTGCTCAATAAAGTGATGATTCGACGTATTTGGCCTCCTTGAAGTTCTGTTCCACAAGAAGATTGTGCATTTGAAATACAGTGCACTTGTAAGTCATCGTCAGGGTTAATTTCTGGGCAAGGGGACAGACAGGCCGAGTCAGGAGACCCAAGGGGGAGGCATCTTTACCTTGTAACTTAACTCACACTCCTCCTTCCTCTCTGACTGCAGGACCTGAGGAAGGTCGTCATTCTTAGCGTTCCTTAACAAGGAGATAGTCAGGAGACTATAGCGCAATATCTTATCCACTAGATTCCACATGCTTTTTTGTGAAGTACACCCCCATCATATGTCTGCCTGTATAGACCACCAAGTCTGCCTGTATAGACCATCACATCTGCCTGTATAGACCATCAATTCTGCCTGTATAGACGATCACATCTGCCTGTATAGACCACAATGTCTGCCAGTATAGACCACCAAGTCTGCCTGTATAGACCATCAAGTCTGCCTGTATAGACCATCAAGTCTGCCTGTATAGACCACCAAGTCTGCCTGTATAGACCATCAAGTCTGCCTGTATAGACCACCAGGTCTGCCTGTATAGACCATCACGTCTGCCTGTATAGACCATCAAGTCTGCCTGTATAGACCATCAGTCTGCCTGTATAGACCACAATGTCTGCCTGTATAGACCATCAGTCTGCCTGTATAGACCATCAAGTCTGCCTGTATAGACCATCAGGTCTGCCTGTATACACCATCAGGTCTGCCTGTATATACCATCAAGTCTGCCTGTATAGACGATCACATCTGCCTGTATAGACCATCAAGTCTGCCTGTATAGACCATCAATTCTGCCTGTATAGACCATGAAGTCTGCCTGTATAGACCACAATGTCTGCCAGTATAGACCACCAATTCTGCCTGTATAGACCACAATGTCTGCCTGTATATACCGTCAAGTCTGCCTGTATAGACCATCACGTCTGCCTGTATAGACCATCAATTCTGCCTGTATAGACCACCAAGTCTGCCTGTATAGACCAGGGGTGTGCAACCTGCAGCTCTGGAGCCCCTCTACAGGGGCTCACTGGCTTTGACAAACATTATATGGAAATTAATAACTAAATAAATATATTACTATTAAATACATTTATTTATTACTAAAATAAAGGGTCATGTTGGCATTCAAGTTAGCTAACTATCTAGATAGCAGCTAGCCTCGTGACACCATCCTGATTTTGTGATCTCACATTGTGTTTCTTTCGCAAATCAGTCTGGATACTCTCCATAAAGATCCGTTTGTGCCAGATCAGAAAACGATGTCGCCAATCAGCGTTGGTTGTGAGGAATTTGAAATACAAACAGGCAGGGTGGGTTTAAGTGTGACGACAGTGAGGAGCAGTTGAAGTGATAGATGGTGATACACAGATGGTTCATCCAATCACCTGCCATTTAATTTTGAAAGCGTCTGCCCTTTTCCAAGCAATACCAAAGGAGATTTCCCAGATGATTATGTGAAGCAAACTATCTGGCACGTCAGGTTAGATAGCAGCAGACTGCATAGAAATTCACCAGAATGCAGGAAATGTAGTGTTTGGTGCTCAAAATTTCCCCCTTGGACCCCCAGACGCCCCCCTTTATGTGTCCCCCCTGGGTGCATATACCACCACGCCTGAAAACACATCTAAGGGGAAGCACTACCTTCATTTTAAGCTCAAATATGTTTTGCGGCTCCAGTCAGATTTTGTATAAATTATTTGGCCAAAAATGGCTCTTTTGATAGTAAAGGTTGCCGACCCCTGGTATAGACCATCAAGTCTGCCTGTATAGACCAATGAGGGACATAGTTTCTTGATGTCTTATCTCAGTAGCCCTCGTCTCCTCTGGCCTGTGTCCTGTCGCTGTGGTTCCAGTCAACTGTCTCCTATTTTTGCTCGTCTGACGGAGCTGGAATCCCCTTCCTGTCCTCCTCAGTTCTATACTGTACTGTATGTACTGTATGTACTGTATGGCGAACACGTGGTTTATTCACTGCAAATGCCCAAGAGAGGTTGTGTCATGTGTGAAGCACTCACACAAACACACACACACACACACACACACACACACAATCTCTGATTTGTATGGGAAGGGGGAGAGAGCTGAGGAACAGGAAACCCTCCCCCCGCCCCCCTCCTCTCTTATCTGCCCTGCCCGACACTTTGGTCTCAACTCCTGCTCAGGGACGCCTCCACAAGGTGCTCTTCACTCTTCACTCTTCACTCTGAAGCTCTCCTCCCCCTCAGCGGCCGTCTTCTCTCTCTGGCTCCTCCCCCTCAGCGGCCGTCTTCCCTCTCTGGCTCCTCCCCCTCAGCGGATTTCTAGCCTTCCTGCTAACTTACTTGAGGGTTGGTTGTCTTAACGTTTGGCAAGAGATGTTACTGTTGCAAAGAAGTCCTCATGCTCACTGTATTGTTCAGTTTTGATGTGTGTGTGTGTGTGTGTGTGTGTGTGTGTGGTTGTGTGTGTGTGTGTGTGTGTGTGTGCGTGTGTGTGTGTGCGCGTGCGTGTACACTGGGACTAAACTGCGGCCTCGTTGGCATCACGGATAAATAAACCACATGTGATTAGGCTATAGGAACACTGAGACCCTCTCTTTCACCCTGCCTCCCCCTCGACCCTCCCCCCCGTTCCTCTCTCCCCCTCTAACACACTCCCTCTCTTTCTGGCAAGGCCTCTCTCACTGGAAGGTAAATAGATCCTGTGGTTGGGTCAGAACACAGGGCGCCCTCTGACGTCTCCCGGGCCACGCTGCTCAAAGAAGCCTTGTTAGCCCTTCCAAGATGGCCACTCAGCCATGGACCGGCTATGGGATTGAATAGACGCACTTATGTGCAGTTCAAATGGACCCTGCATGAGGACTGTGTGACTGATGTAGACTTGGGCTTACCTAACGGTTTCTTGTAATGTAATGTTGCTAGAGATATTATCATTAGAAACCAAAAAAATGAGGTGATAATAGTGGAGAAAAGATTTCCTAAAGATGTTTTCTTGGTGAGGCGTACAGCATGTGTTTATAATGCCTCACATGACCCACAGGGGGCAGTGTGTACCATACAATTTTTCCCACAAGTCTTTGAATCACTCATCCTCTACTCTCCCTGCTGTTTCATGTGTGTTTGTGTGTTTTTCTTTTGTATGTGTGTCTTTTGTGTGTGCGTGTGCGTGCGTCAGGCGTCGTCCAGGTGAGCGCTCACATATGCAGCGATAATTACCCTGGCGTTTCCTCAAACTCATTAACAGGAAGCTTCCTTACAGTTCTGAAGACGGAACAGAAAACAAACGAGTGTTGTAGTCTGTCTCTGTCCCCCTCACTGCCTCCCGACGCTCCTCAGAACGGATGTGTGGAGGATCTTCACATCAAAGAGGCTGCAGGCCCAGCACTAATCCCCAAATAATGACAGACTGGCTTGACCTTCACAAGTCCCTCCGTCTGATTACCCAGGGTGCTAGAGAAAAAAATAATCCCTGGGTCCCACAGCACATACATAACCTCAGCTCTGGATATAATGAGTGTGTGTGTGTGTGTGTGTGTGTGTGTGTGTGTGTGTGTGTGTGTGTGGGGGGGGGGGGGGCGCAAGGGTGGCAGCGAACAGAAGGATGAGCAGAGAGATGCTGAAGATCCAGAGACAGCTTAACACTTCCTCTGCATACTGTATGTGTAAACTGCTTACGACCATTTCCATTTCGCCAGAACGCCGCTAGTGTAAGTAGTGGAGACTAGTAGAACACAGGCGGGGCCCCCTCTAGTGGTGAGGTATTGCTACTGGGGTGGACGCACTCATAAAGATCCAGTCCACAAGTCATCAGATACAAACGCAGGAGTGAGTCGTGACTGGTTTTCATTGTCATCCAGTGAATGAATGAATGGGAATAAGCACCGTTTTGTTGCGGCGGTCTCCCCTCTGCCCGAACCTGAGGTGAATGTCCCTCGGGGGCGCGGTGCCTCCAGACTCACCTGGACTATTGTGTTCCCTGGCTCTTCCTGTGTGAGGGGCCTGTGCTGTTTGAATACAATGGGGTCAGGTGCAATCACAGAGCCTGTCAGAGGGACATTCATCATTGTGACAGAAGTGAGGAGAGACAACAGAGCCTAAGGACTCTGGGATCCTCACAGACAAACCCACATTATGGGGGTTATTTATGCGCTTGTAAATTGAGTGAATGAGTGACTGTTAACTGTGTTACTCTTTTATTGGCACCATTCTACCACAGGACGTAGACAATGATAAGTGTTTATTTCTGTGTGTGTGTGTGTGTGTGTTTGTGTGTATCTGTGTTTGTGTGTGTTTGAGTGTTTGCTTGTGTGTTTTACACAAGTCAATAGGTAAAATTGCAAAAGGACCCTGCTCCATTCTCTCTTTACTGTGTGGATGGACGTAGCCTGCTGGTCTGTGGCCCTGCTGGTCTGTGGCCCTGCTGGTCTGTGGCCCTGCTGGTCTGTGGCCCTGACGTAGCGGTGAAGACGACAGAGTCCTAATGAATGTTTCCCACGTCCAGGGGAGCGGCTATCTCTCGGGCTGCTGGGCCGGCTGTGCCAGCGTTAGGGATTAAGCAGGGCACTCACACAGGGAATGTCAGCTTTGTCAGAGACAGAGTCACACTATGACCAACACCTTCACGCACCATTGACCCATTAAACTTTCATAGCGACCACAGAGAGATTGGTTACTATCCCCCCGAGCTACACCACAACAATACGAGAAGCAGCGGTGTTGCTTTCCCATGTCTCCGCTCGTGTGTTTGTTATCAACACGGCATCATGGGAAGGGAACACAAGCCCACCTCGCTGGTACACTGGTCCAAACCCGCCGAGCAGCTTCCGTCACCAGGCCCGCTCACACACACACACACACACACAGGCCTGGTCACACACACACACACACACAGGCCTGGTCACACACACACACACACAGGCCCGGTCACACACACACAGACTCGGTCACACACACACAGGCCCGGTCACACACACACACACAGACCCGGTCACACACACACACGCAGGCCCGGTCACACACACACACGCAGGCCCGGTCACACACACGCACGCAGGCCCGGTCACACACACACACAGACCCGGTCACACACACACACAGACCCAGTCACACACACACAGGCCCGGTCACACACACACACAGACCCAGTCACACACACACACAGACCCGGTCACACACACACACAAACCCGGTCACACACACACACAGACCCGGTCACACACACACACAGGCCCGGTCACACACACACACACAGACCCGGTCACACACACACACACAGGCCCGGTCACACACACACACACAAACCCGGTCACACACACACACAGACGGTAACAATACGATGACGTCAGTCTTTCCTCTGCTAACGCCAATATCAGGGTGTTCCGGTGCCCCTCCTTTCAGCCAGAGGAGCTGCTGAGGTCAGCTCATTGCCAACACTAATAACAGTCTTTAATATGGCCGGTGTTACCCTATCTCTACCCCCACCCTGCCAATCACCCCGATAGGCCAGCCTTCTAGAGTTGCCTGAACTATGATTAGTCATTTCAACCATTGTTTGTCCTCCTCGTGCAATATTCATGTCCACGGTAACGGATCTACGTTCTCTTCAGCTCTCTCCTCCAGGGAACCGGAGAGGCGGGGGATCCCACCCTGGTCCCTGACAGGCCGCTCTCTTAGCCCCAATGAAAATAAAATAAAAAGCACGTTGCATTTTTAATCGTCCCACCGTAGGCTGCTGTATAATTCATGGGGCGGAGTGTGTGTGTGTGTGTGTGTGTGTGGGTGTGTGTGTGTGTGTGTGGGGGGGGGGGGGGGGTGTTGTTGTTCGTGGGGAGAGGAGGTGAGGGCTTGCCCCGGTGCGGCCAAGCGGGCGGCGTGAAAAGGCATGGATAGCCCCGGGTCATTAGACCTTCAGGAGAGAGCGGTCATCTCCTCCTGACCTATTACAGTCCTGGTACGGAATGACAAAAGCCGCAGAGAGGTGATCCCGTACGCCGGCTGAAGTGGAGCCAGCGGTGTCACTTTGTCTTACAGGGGGAGAGTCCCCCCCCCCCCCCCCCCCACGCTATTGTCTCTCTGCGAAGCTCTGCTGGAGCTAGGACACTGGAGAGCGCCGTTCTGTTGTCTGTGGTCCTGGTGGGCCACGCTGCAATTTGTCTCATTATTAAACATGAAGGGGAGCAGCTAGTGCGTGCTGCTCAGCCATGTTAGACTGTCCAAATCATGACTCCTCTGAGTGAGAGCCCAGGGGGGGGGGGGGGGGGGCCTAGTCACGTTTCCACCCAGGTCCAGTCCTAATTAGTGTGTCCACCTCCAGCGGCGGGGTAGCGGCCAGCTCTGATCCGCCGATCATGGGAATATCAGAGGCTTAACTTCCTCTCATCCCCCTGCCTCTCTCTGGGAGCCGGAGGGATTCCCAAGGTTTCACCCTCTTAGTCCAAACACACACGCATGCACGTGTGCACACACACACGTATGCACACGTGCACATGTACAGTACACGCACACACACACACACACACACACACACGCACACAGACACACCATTGAGTCCGTGGCTGACCTTTGATTCCCCACTCAATGAAACTTGTGACTAGTTTAATTAAAGGAGGAAGTTGCTACGCTAACAGTGTAGCAGACGGAAACCCCCTGCCTCCCTGCCCTACACATAAAAGCCACTAATGCTTTTGTTCCCGTCGACGCGAGACCCAGCCCTCTTTGTGTCAAACTGCCCATTCACACCTATTTTCTTTTCATTTTCTTTTATTCACTGGTGTATGAGGGGGTGGCACATTTCTGGCGTTGCACACAAGCCTGTGGCTAACAGCATGAGAAAGCTACCCAGGTGAGGCGGCCTCCTCTGACGAGCGGTGAGGTTTGACTGTTTGTAAACACACACGCATTTGTTCCTGCTATCTCTCACATCTGCCACAGCAGCCCTCATCTCTGGCCGTCAGACGGACAGACAGTAGAGGATGGTCGTCAGGGAATGACAGGGCGTAGCTTACTTCCTGTCTGCGCTGGTGTTGGTGGTGCCCCAGGACACTAGGAGTTAACCCCTCCAGTACCACAGGAAGCGTTCTCAAATTGCATTTGACGTCGATGTTAACTATCGCAAGCTGTTTATTAGGATTTTTGTTCTTCACGAGCTTACTTAACTTAGTACAAGTTATTTTAGAGTTCTCAGGTATTTCAAATTGCTGAATTTTTTGAGGCAAACAAACTTGTTTTTCTCTCATGTACAAGTGTACCTGTTTGGTGTGTTTGTTAGTCACCGCGGTATCACTGCTCTCTGTGGGCGTCTTCATGTGGTATTTTGACAGATGTTTCTGAGAGGTTTGTGTATGCTGGCTGCCTCTAGTCAACTCCTCTGCTCCCACGATCGATGTGCTCTGTTCTCTGAGCAATCAGATGTTTATCTGCCAGTGATCAATCACACAGCCCTGACAGGGGATGTGGGTAGAGTTTCCTCTGGCCCAGCTGATGATGAGTGAGTCTCTGTACTTCATCCTCACAAACATGATTTGAGTGAGATACAAATCCTGGCTCTGTTGGACATTTTATGAGGTAGAAAAATCAGCATATGAAGTTATTCACAAAGTATGTTGTTTTTCTAGAATTATAGTCATACTGATTCATTAGCTAAATTGTATTATGCATGCATTGATTTTTTTTTGTTTTTACATTTTACAAAATATCTGAATCACTGTGTATTCAAGTTGTTTTTTTATTTAGTTATCGTTCAAACTGCAATTTGAATGTATTTACATGGAAATGGAAAAATATATGCTTTAATTAAACAGATTTGCTTACGCTTACAGCAATATTTATCAGTCTACATAGCATACAGTATATGAAACTAGTTTAAAGGAAGCAATTATGAATTGAGGAATATTTTCATTTTATTCATGAAGTTTACCGAGAGAATATCCTCTCAAGACACGCTCTCCCGCAGACCGAATGCCTCTTCCCTTGCCCAGAGTAGAAGATTGATGGTCAGCACTTACTCAAGGCCACCTAAGCCAGGACTTTCATTCTTGATGCAAGTGTCAATAATCCTTCCCCATCCTCTTCAGGTGGCGTTTTAGCCTGAGGAGACGTTTGTGCAGATTCCTGCCTTATCACTAAGAAACGCTGTAATCTCTCAATCCCTGACACAGCAAATAAACACAGCAGAGAGACAAGAGGCCGGCAACTCAATCTCCTGCTTCCTAACTCATTGTCTCTTTGACAACCTCCAGGAGAAGCCAGATGAGAGGAGAAACAAGGAGACATATTTCACAGGTAATAAGACCAAGGTGGCCTCACTAGTCCAGGTTCCGGGGGGGGGAAGGGGGTGGGGGGTTAAGTGCACCAGGCTAGCACCCTGTAAAAGGATAGCTTGAGCTAAATCTGAGATACATGTATATTTATACTCAGCGTTTCCTTCTGAACTCCACCCCCCACCCAGGTAAAATAGACAGATGTGTCGTGCGGTCGTGCGGTCATCCACCCCAAAACAGGAGGTAGCTAGTAAAGGAAATTATCAAAATAAAAGGAATCATCATGGATGTACATTTTTTACTTGCACTTATCATTAACCAGTAGATAACCAACTGCAGTATTCTCTATTTCCTCTTGGGGGCAGTGTTGGCCACAATGGATTCGTCCACAACACCATGATTTCTTAAATCAAACAAAGACCAGTACTCACCAGCCCATTAAAGGCCTTTAAGAAGGTGCTTTAGAATCACATCTCCCAGTGGCTTGGGAAGGTATGATATAATCACATAATATTGTCACCCGAATTCACCTCCTCCTTTCTAAAGTACAGAGCAGAGTGAGGTGAGACGTAGAGCAGGGTCAGAGGGTCTGATAGAGACACAGGTGTCTGGACCTCAGGGTCGGCAGGACTAATGGGATTAGAACCAGGCACGGTGACCCGGGACACTCTGCTCTCTCACTCTGACACGGAAAAACACCTTTCAATTTGAAATAATCAGTATACTACATTACATTATAAATTACAGTCTACTGTTTACCTACAGTATTCAAGATAGGCCTAAAACAGAACACCTTATGTGCAAAAATAATTCTACAATTTCAACTAGCCTATAACACTAGTGGGTGTTATTAAAAGAAAAAAAATGAACGTAGATTCCATTTAACAATCCATATATTTTTCTTCTCTTCAGACATTTTATGAACAACCTTCTCTCCTCCTTTTCCCTCCAAAAAGCCCCCCTCTCCTTTTCCTCACTTCCTCTTCTTCTCCTTCACCGGTCAAACATTTAACACATTCACCTCTGCTATTATTCATTCTGCCTATTCTATGAATGACATCCTACCAACTCAACTCTCAAAATATTAAACTCTGTCGCCACAAATTATATCTCTTACACAACCAAAAGGTATTTGTACTGTGCACCCCACGGCACCGTGTCTCACCCCTAAGGGGCAGCAGAGGGCTGTGTTAGCCCAGGAAGGTGCGTCATCTCACCCACACACAGCTTTGACCCCTCTCACTACCTGGACCAGGATTTCTGCTCATGATAATTCACTCTCCCCTCCGACACCGAGCCCAGTGCGCAGCCTGGCTCTGAGCATGCCCGGACCAAGCTGCTGTTTCTCCCACAGGGCTGATGCTATCGTGGCTGGACAGTGCAATGAATTACTTGTTTTTCACAGTGCGTATGCTTTGTGCTTTTTACTACCTGATCTTCACAATGATTTAAACGGAAAAAGACTGAGAAAATAAATATTATTGCATAACTTTGATACTTAAC
>NC_140258.1:4244486-4246986 GCF_949987555.1 Borostomias antarcticus
ACCCTGAGCCTCCTTAGACGGGAGCAGAGCCAGTGAGTCAGACGGACAGGACCGGCACCGCTGCCTCACTCTGTCCCTTCTGCTTTGTGCTCCGTCCACAAACTATGTCCTGACTTGTGAAGTGACATGTTCAGAAATAATCTCACAGTCAGCGTCATGAGAGTAAAAACTTTTATTTTTTATTTTTTTAATAGAAATCTTCTATTGCCTACACCACAAAAAAGTCATTTTGAAATGTACTTCTTTTGTAGAGACCTTGTGCTTGTAAAACCACATAGACGGCTTTCCTGTGGTGGATGGTGTCCTCAGTGTGATAGTCTTACCAGAGTGCTTGCTATTCCTGCAGCACGCATTTGTACAGCCTTGCATCCATTACCTTTCAGCGGGTAAATACCTAATGCTGGAAACATTTGTCAATGTATGCGCCTGGCTGAACAGAATAGATTATTAGGAAGTGAGGGAAAAACACACACTGCCTCTCCAAACAGCACAGTGCCAGCTCCAGGAAGTAAGTTTCACAAAGAGACATCCACAAGAAAGTCGAAATGTGTGTATTCCTAAATGTGTGCATGAATATTCTAAAATTAAAGGTCAACAAAATATACATTTGATCATGGAAATTATAAACGTTCAAAACATGGATAAAGATTGAGCTCCCAAACCTCTGCACACTCTCCGGCTGCCAGCAAAATGTGTACCTTTATAGACAAGAACGCGTAAAAGGGTTTGATATAGGCTACAGTTCCGCCATAAAAATAAATAAACACAAATCACTGCCGCCACACAACACCTCTGCGCCACTGGCAAGTCCGCTGGCCGGTACAACAACAACAACAACGACGACAACAACAAGAATGACAGCAGCCAGGCTGGTAGTAAGGAGAGGAGAGGAGAGGAGAGGAGAGGAGCTCCGGCCTCCTGTAGGGTCCTGTGGCCAGCGTTGTGCAAACAGCAGAAAGTTGCGGCGTGTGAAGGGTAATGGGACATCCAGCGCCAGGGGACAGCAGGCGGCGGAGTCACACACCGCTGCCGAGAGAAAGATGAAGTAATCTCAGGAAACAAGTAGACACACTCCACTTCGAATTTCGCCCCAAACAAGATTAAAGTGAAGTTATTCTATGAGAGCGTGGCAAGAGTATCAATCTTTCCCAGTGAGGCAGCGGCCGGAGAGGCAGGGCTGGCTGCGGTATGGGAGGCCATTCTTTATGTTTGTCAGATGGTCGTGTCCAGAGGTATAGCCTCCAGAGATACAACGTTTCACTTTATAATGCATTGATAGGACCAGTTATATTTTTTGGGGGCAAATACAATATGATTTCCCTTATGCAAATAGTTTTGCAAGAAGATTGTGTCTCCATTGACCACTTTTCGTTTGGCGATACACATATATCTGCAATAGGCAGATTTCATTCTGATAATTATACTTTCTGAAAGTCTACTATATGACAGTAGTACATGGACTAATATGACAGTAGTAAATGTACTAATATGACAGTAGTAGATGGACTAATATGACAGTAGTAAATGGCAGCTGTGGTTTTTAGGGAGAACTGTCTTGTCTTACTAAAAAGTGATGCACTGTGGGTAAATTCCCAAGCGCAGAGATAGTATATTGGATGTCACTGTGAGTGTGTGTGTGTGTGTGTGCGTGTGTGTGCGGTTGGTGTGCGAGTGTGTGTGTGTGTGTGTGTGTGTGTACGTGTGCGTGTGTGTGTGCGCGCGTGTGTGTGCGAGTGTGTGTGTGTGCGAGTGTGTGTGTGTGTGGAGGAAGAGAGAGATGGCTCAGCCCAAGAACCAAAGAAGCATCTGTCCTCCCCAAGCCATTTAAAGATTCAACACCATTAAATCCATGGAATGAGGGTAACATTGGGGTTTTGTTTAGGACCTGTTGCATAAGTAATCCCTCCCCAGTCCCTAAAACCCCACTGAGAAAGACAGGGCTTTAATGAGAGAGGTTTAAACCCTCCATTCCCCCCTGTCTTCCTCACACAGGCCTAATGAGCCCTCATCATGCAAAACTGCCGGCTTGATACACATTAATTGGATTTCCACTTTTTTCACCAATTAATTGAGCAGCATTGCCAGGTTGGCCAGTCTCCACAGGTTTCTAGGAACAACTGCCCTCTTCCTTAGTCTCGCTGACTCTAACAGCCGCTGGCCGGAGAACGGAAGTCTTCTTTTTTATAAATATATAAATATATATATATATAATTATTGGGTTATAACATGCGTTGGAGCCAAACCCTGGGTGGAGGAAATAGTTGTGTGTGCTGCTCAGTTGAAGTCCTTAGAGCGTGTTAAGCCTCCTCTGCTGGAGGGGGGCTAGGTCTGATGTTGAGTGAGTGACCCCCCACCCTCCACACACACACACACACACACACGCACACACACACACACACACACACACACACACACACACACACACACACACACACACACACACACACACACACAAACACCCCTGCCCCTGAAGGACAGACCACCACAGGGTAAGGGCCAG
>NC_140258.1:4251986-4259486 GCF_949987555.1 Borostomias antarcticus
ACCCCCCCCCCACCGCCCCCAACCCCCGGTACCCCCACCATCCCCAACCCCCGGTACCCCCACCATCTTCTCACTTGGTGGGCCGTGCGCTGATAAAGTGCGGAGAACCGGATTTGGATTCAGCCACAGCATTCATGGTGGGGTGGGGGGTGGGGGGGTTAAAAATGGAATTTTCCGACAGAAGGGGCTAGTGTGCTCATGGTATCTGCCTGTGTGGCGTGTTTCATCTGGCCCCACTCTTCCGGAAACGCTATTACCTACGTTATCAGAGTGTGAGGACACTCCCAGCCTGACTGGACTGGGACCGCAGCCGCCAGCCACCACACACACTCCCTCTGCCTCTGAGCCTGGGGCCCCAGCAGCCAGCCACCACACACACTCCCTCTGACTGAGCCTGGGGCCCCAGCCGCCAGCCGCCACACACACTCCCTCTGACTGAGCCCGGGGCCCTCTGCCTCTGAGCCTGGGGCCCTTTGCCTCTAAGCCTGGGGCCCTCTGCCTCTGAGCCTGGGGCCCTCTGCCTCTGAGCCTGGGGCCCTCTGCCTCTGAGCCTGGGGCCCTCTGCCTCTAAGCCTGGGGCCCTCTGCCTCTGAGCCTGGGGCCCTCTGCCTCTAAGCCCGGGGCCCTCTGACTCTGAGCCCGGGGCCCGACCCTCACTCTGATGTCTGGGACACTGGGATGAACAGTAGTGTAATGGCTTATTATGAAAGTAAATTACTATTTATGAAGAATTCATTCATATATAAACACTATTTATAAATATACTTATAAATAATGAACACAAGAAATACATTATAAATGGTTAAATCTCAGTAAAAGTGCATCTCTTCACTGAGCATCTAAATGTATATATCAACCACGTATAACAACAAAACACTTGGTTCTGGCTGCAAAGGGAACACAGTCCAGGGAGGGAATATTCAAGGGTGAGGTCGTTTTCCTGGTGATTGTAAAATTGTAATCCTGTCGGGGAATGTCTCCAGGTCTTTAAGGATAGCCTGGAGACTGGCGCGTGAAATGGCAAGTCTACCTTTCCAAATGATGTGAACCCTCCTTTCACTGCAATCGCGAAAGCTTTTAGAAACCTTGGCAGGTGCAGCATTTGCATTGAATGGACTTGTCTCTGGGGAGCGTGGCTTATAGCTACATCTTTCTCCCTTCGTGGCCGAGGAAACTTTGGCTCGAGGCTGAACAACCATTTTGGAACGTTTTCAAGTTAATCTCTGCAGAATAAATATTTGATTTATGCTACACAACATAAGCCACATACACTTTTAGCTGGAGTCTTCATGGGAACCAACTATAAAGTTGAATACTATGCGGCAGAAATAGCAGATTTTTGGTGTGTTTACCATGTTAATGTTGGGCCTGATCTGTTACCTCCAGACCTGCCGAGCTCAAAGACTCTGTCCCTCTGGCTGGGCCATCCGAAAGCCGGACAGATAGAGTGAGGTGTTCCCTCCACAGTACTACTCATCTAGGTTGAGTGATCCCTCTATTGCCAGTATAATGGCCTGATACCTGAAGAGCAGTGAGAGAGAGTCGATAGAGGAGAGTATTTCCATTCACATAAAATGTCAATGCATTTTCCAACAGACAGGGATCAGTAAACCCTCAAGTGTTCATGAAAAAAAGAACCTTTGAATGGTGTACAGGGAGGATCAGGGGGGCTGAGTGTTCCTCCGGCACGCCACGGTGTACAGGGAGGATCAGGGGGCTGAGTGTTCCTCCGGGGGGCTGAGTGTTCCTCCGGCACGCCACTCAACTAAGCACAAGTATCACAAACACCTGATGTGTTTTAACAAAAGAGCTTTGACATTTATTACCAAATTAATCTCTAAAAGAGTAACTGTGGCTCGGAAGAATTATTTCCCGGCAATCTATCGGCTTCCCAGACGCCCCCCAGCATGCAACGCTAGATGATCCAGCTACAGGAAAGGCCACACAGAGTGCAGTAGTAGTGGCTTCGTGGGGTTGTGTTTACTAGGGGGGGGGGGGTTCATAAGGCCTTGAAACAACAGAGCCGCAGTTATCAGCGGCGCGGCTCTTATTCTTTTTGATGTTCCCCTGCCTCCCTGGCCGGGCCTCTGTTCTGCCGCCCGCAGACAGGGAGATATATGTGAGGGAGGCTGGCCTCAGCGTGCAGGGAGCCCAGACAGGGAGATATATGTGAGGGAGGCTGGCCTCAGCGTGCAGGGTGCCCAGACAGGGAGATATATGTGAGGGAGGCTGGCCTCAGCGTGCAGGGTGCCCAGACAGGGAGATATATGTGAGGGAGGCTGGTTGGGGGGCGGCTCCTCAGCGCTGGGTGCCCAGGCCCTCACCACAAGTGTTTGTCTAAGATATGGAATGTTTGTAGTACTCCCCTCCACTAATTCATTTCTTATTACCCACAAGAAATATGGCCAGGATGAATATGAGCCCTTTTTTTATATTTTCTTTTTTTTATGCATCATTCCAAGGATTCTCTTTTGTTTGGATAATGGCAATTAGGATTGAGATAAATCAGTCTTAATTCTTTTAACATATCTACCTTAACTATATTTAATATAATTATAAGTTTTGTTAAAATGTATATATATGTAAATAACTAATAAAGTTAGTTAGAACTTTTTTTCTCACATTTATTTGGCTTTAAGTTAAATTTGTATCATTCTATGGACATAAAAGCGTAATAAAGGGATACTGTGTTGAACCTAAGTGCACACCGATAAGGAGATGATTGTTTGAGGAGCACATTGTCTACCATGGGAGGTCTGTGTGTCTGTGTGTCTGTCATGCTGCCGTTTGACTACATCCCAGATACAGACCGGACATGAGGGAGCAAGTGAGCTCGTCCTGTCTGCCTGTTTATCGGACAGTAGTCGGAACTCCCTTTCATCTTTCATTTCCTGCTGTCATCTGAAGAGAGAGATCAAACAGAGGACAAGGTGGCCCTGGGCGAAGGGTGAAGACACCCCCCCCCCCCCCCCCCACCCCCCTTCCACACACGCTCGCACGCACACATGCACGCACACACACAGCCCCCCCCCCCCCGAACATATCTCCCCACTTCCTGGTCCCAGGGGAGCTGGGGTAGGGGTGGGGTGGGGGAGGGGGGGTGAGGGGGGGGGGGGCTGAGGACTTATCAAAGTTATGGGCGTGCTCATCACGGCTGGATCCCTGTGGAGGACGTCTGACTACGTCCTCTGCTCATCGGCACCTTGTCACTCATTTCATGTCACACCTCCTTTTTGGACGCTGTCAGTGTCTGGATCTGTCTCTCTTTGTTTTGATCTTGAAAAGCTCATAAAGATAATAGCAACAAATGAACGATGAAGGTGAGTGGTTATACTGTCGCCCTCCCTGTCCAGCTGGCATATAAACCTATCTATGTTGCCCACGGTACCTTATACAGTTATCCAGCACTGCCACCATGATGGACAGAGGGGGGGCGCACAGTAATTGGCTCTCAAACCTATCAGGTATATATTTGCATGTTCTATACCAGCAAAAGATTAAATTGCGCCATAATTGCAATACATTGTGATGGGTCACTACTACAGTCATTTTGCATAATTGCAGTGATTCTTTTTGAAGGGTGAAGCCCTTCCTCCTCATACATCTCCTTCCTGCTCACCGATTCCGCAGGCCTCTCCGTTCACATCAGAAGCCTCTAATAGCCCCATCTACGTGATCCATGTCAATCAAACATCTGTTCAGCCTTCCCCGCGTCCACTGCTGCACCTGTTGACCTCCGGGTGACCTTAAAGGAGGGCAGTCAGCCGCGTACGACGGGAAGCCGTTTCCTGCGGCAGAGAGCTACCTAGGGAAGGAAGACCCAATCAGGGCTGTGTGAGGAACTGTTTACTTTTGATTAGACAAGAGGACCCGACTGCTTGTTTGATTTTCTTTCTCTTTAACTGCACCCCACAGTACTTCACAGCCAAAGGGGAGGTGGAATTTCTCCCATCCAAATGGATTGCAATTTCCCTCCATTTAGCACCTGAAGGTAATTAGCTTGAAGAGATTGCGGAGTGAGAAACACGTTCATGGAACATTAACTCTCGCACATTCTCCAGTTGCAGGGAATTAATAGGAAAGATTAAAGTTTAAAGAGAGCAAATGCCATTAGCTCAGAAAACCCCCTCACATGGTCTGCTACCAGGCAATGCTAAACCAAACCCTCCACTTCTATACTAGTTTTGAAAAATGTGTGTTACTTTATATTAAAATTGTTGATATTATTGCACCTGCAATAAAGCTGTGAAGCTCTATGTGTGTGTGTGTGTGTGTGTGTGTGTGTGTGTGTCTGTACGTGCGTCAGCAGTGGTCCAATATCCCGAAGCGTTCTTTTTTTCTCCAGCTTTGTATGCCCTCTCAATCTTGCCCTGTGTTAGGCTAATTACCACGTTGGCATGCATTAATCTGGCACCCTGGCACGCTGAGGAAATGCAAATGTTAATGTTATTTCATAAAGGCATACATGGTAGATGATCAGCCTCAACACTGATCCTGGTCGTTGGAGTAATATTTTGAGCATATACAAAATTAAGAATTTATAAAAAATACAGTTTGATTGAACACTTCATAGTTGTATTGTGATATTCAAGTGCCAATTTATTTATCTGATCATACCTTTGGATTTTACACACAGTTTTTGTTAGTTCATACTTTTTTCCTCGCTAATGCATCCATTCAGCCGTCCATCCATCCATCAGTCTATCTGGCTCAGGGGGACGGAGGAGGAGACGACGATTGGCAATGAATTTTTAGAGGCCATCCCACTCACAGATTCCATATCCCACTCACAGATTCCATATCCCACTCACAGATTCCATATCCCACTCACAGATTCCATCATAGCCGGAGAAATTCCGAGAAAAAAAAAAAAATGAAATTGAGACATGGTAGAATTTATTACCCAGAAAATTCCATTCTACTATCTGATTTGAAAAGTCCAGTCCTCCTAGCTTCAGAAAATCTATTTTCCACATTTTAATACCCAGCGTAGCAGTCCTCATAATTCATTCGAGTGTGTTAAGCGCAGTTTTATTAGATCTGAAACAAATTTTGGTGGGGATCCTATAGGTCATTAACCATGGAGTAATTTTATCCTTGTTTCCCTAATGATGCCATAATGGTGAGTGAATTTCTTAACTAAAGACCAAAGAACATTCTGAAGGTCAGCTTCATCTGCAGGCTCCTTCAAGCGCTTCTCAGAGAGATTGGAAAAGTCGCAGATTTTTGAGGAGTCATTAATAACCTTAAAGTTGAGAGCCGATTTGCGTTCTCGCTCTCTACCTTTTAATTTTCCCTCTCTCTCTCCCTCTCTCCCTCTGTTCTCCATTCGCCCTCATGCAGAAAGAATGGAATACTGAAAGAGAGAGAGAGAGAGAGAGAGAGAGAGAGAGAGAGAGGGCAGAAATGGCAGTGCAGTGACATACAGATCCCAGATGTGATGCTGCTATAATTTGAATTTTATGCCTTTGCTATCACTTTAATCATTTTCTTTATTCGTTTTGTTTCAGCGGTCAGGGGGAGACACCTGATAGGGTAAACCACCGAGGGACCCATTTTTATTTGGAATGTGGTGCGAGGTCTAATTACAATTTGAATTTTGCTGAGCCTTGAAATGGCTGGTGCTTTATCCTGATCTCCTTAGATATTGTTCCAAGTCAATCATTTGTCATTGCAAAGCATGCTGGGAAGGGTCTGCTAATGAACTCAGGGGTTTGTCCGCCATTTTTTGCTGCTCTGGCACTTTTGTCCATTTAGGGAGCCTGATATAAGGACGGCGGTGGTTATATATCCGTGTTACGAGAACGCTCGTCCTCCTGCTCCACATCCATCCCTCCTTCACCTGAACCACACGTCAGCGTCCACAGCCTGGGAGGGAAACGCCATTAGAACAACACAGTCTGTATCTCTGCTCGTGAACACAGCGCATATTCAAGAACCAAACACTTGATCCAGTGTGTTTCCGTATGTTAACAGTATAACTCTGATATACTGTATGTCCGTATGTTAACAGTATAACAGCGATATATGAGGGGCTCTCTGAATCCCCCTCCGGGGGTCAGGGGAGACCCAGCGCCTGCGTGTCCTGCTAGGAACAGGACAAGGCCGTGGTGTTTTTGTCACGGCCTGTCTGGGTAACGCGTGTCCTCTCCTCAGGCCCCGCCCACGTTTCTATTCCCCCGGCGCGAGAGGCTCCTTCGGAGAGATTGGAGTTGACAAGCGTTAACATTTAGAAATGTTCCAATAAAAGGCTTTTATGTGGCGATATGCAGTGGGCTGGTGGTATACAACAGATGCATTAGAGTACAGAGTACAGTAGCCTGTGCCATCTAGCAGATTATAAACTAGGGTGAATATTATAAAATATGGTTCAGATTATAAATTAGGGTGCATATTAGAAACTAAGATGTAGATTAGAAACTAAGGTACAGATTAGAAACTAAGGTACATATTATAGACTAGGGTACAGATTATAGACTAGGGTACAGATTATAGACTAGGGTACAGATTATAGACTAGGGTTCAAATTAGAAAGTAAGGTTCAGATTATAGACTAGGGTTCAAATTAGAAAGTAAGGTTCAGATTAGAAACTAGGGTGCAGATTAGAAACTATAGGGTGTTCTCCACACATCACATTCACAACAACTCACTATTCATCCAGTTCAGTGAAATTATGTACTGTACATTTCTCAAACTTTCTATGAATAGTTACATTTATTAGCTAAATGTGTTTGGATGGATCAGCTCTCTATTGTGGTCAAATTAAATATTATCTCAATTGCAATACACACACAGTGCTGTATGAACATGACGATATTTTAATTGAAAAGTGTGAAGGACCACTTTGCTTTGAACCAGCAAAAATAGAATAGAATTTACGTGACAACATGATGGATCACCTGTAAATCTACCTGACACTGAAATTAGGGTTTTTTAACGACGTGCAGTCTCCTCCCACACAAGAAATTCAAATTCCCTCCCTGGTCTCCCTCTCCGTTGTCACCTGTCCCTTTGACTCGAGTACGCCAAACGCAGGCACTTTGTCTTTGTCACCGTGAGCAGGACAATGTTTTTCACCAGCAAGCTTTTGTATTAACCAATCTCATATGGAACTGAGGACACAGCTCATTGAGCACAGTGTTGCTGGTACGTGATCTTGTTTTCTCTGCCAGCGGGTCTGGCCTCTGTTTTCTTATAGGACGCCTTTCATCCCAGATATAATACAGCTCTCACGTTGTTGGGGTTTTCTCTCTTCAAATCTTAATATCCCTGCAACATAATGAATGATAGCTGATGATAGAGGCTGATCCTGAGTAGCTCTTTCATATTTAGAAATGTGGAGTATATAAGTAACTACATGTTAGAATGGATTGTTTCCAGAGTAAAATCCAGATACTGTATGAATAACTGCTTATGTTTACCACGTTATCCTTTTTTTGGGGTTCTTTTTTTTCACAGAAAGGATGCCACACCGACAATGTGACAACCAGAGGCTACTG
>NC_140258.1:4269486-4274486 GCF_949987555.1 Borostomias antarcticus
TAACGACTTTCATCCTCTTTCTTCTGGCCTTTTCTTGTTGTTTCTTCATCCTTTCACATTCATTTTATGCTTGGCTATTCCTTAGGCTATCAGTGTATTAATGCTGGGGCTTAAGCCCAACCGCCTTGCTGAGATAAGCCTGCAGGGCTGTCATGTGGCTGTTCACACTTCATACTATCCCTCCTCAGTTGGAAAATGGTAAATCATTTTATAATATTAATCTGTGTGAGATGTTTCCCCTTCAACCTTCCCTCCAAAATTTAGCTTAAAAAAAAGTAATTTCCTTGGAACTAGAAGGGGCATTACACATCTTCATTTGTTATTGACTTGTTTGAGAGCCTTGACCTTCCTGAGGTGTGCGGGGGGACGTGGGTTTGATTGGTGTAAACTCTGATACATAATGCTGTGGGCTATAACACTGTGTGCATGGCCGCTCGCCGGCCTCCTAATCACGGGGAAAAGACCCCACTGTCTCACCTCATAAAGCAGCCCCAGTAAGAGGACGGCCGTGGGGGCACAATGTCACTTGTAAATCCCAAATTAAACTCAACTGCCCAAAGCTGCCCCTGCATGACAACCCACCCAACACACACACACCTCCATGTTTTCTTCCGAGTGGCCGAGAGAGTAAATCGGAACGTGGAGGAGATAGCTGTCCAGGCATCAGTGGAGTCAAGGTGGTGGAGTGGTCAATTTGTCCGCTGGCTGTTGGCCGTTAGGAACTATGCATGTATTTCATGCCACAAGGCCTCTACACCGGAATTGCTCTCTCTCTCTCTCTCTTGTTCTCTCTATCTCTCTCCGTCTCTCTCTCTCTCTCTCTCTCTCTCTCTCTCTCTCTCTCTCTCTTGCTCTCTCTATCTCTCTCCCTCTCTCTCTCTCTTGTTCTCTCTATCTCTCCCCCTCTCTCTCTCTCTCTCTCTCTCTTGTTCTCTCTATCTCTCTCCCTCTCTCTCTCTCTCTCTCTCTCTTGCTCTCTCTATCTCTCTCCCTCTCTCTCTCTCTCTCTCTCCCTCTCTCTCTCTCTCTCTCTCTCCCTCTCTCTCTCTCTCTATCTCTCTCCCTCTCTATCCCGTCAGTGTTCTTGTTGAAGCTGAAGTCTGCTATCAGGATCATACAACCCTCTCCTCCTCCAGCCTACAGTCACTTCAGAGATGGGAAGAGGACGTTTTTGAGATGTTAGCTACTTTGAGCTCGCTGTTGGAAATGGTCTCCTTGAAGGCAATCTGTTCATTAAGATAATGTGTTAGTTCCAATTAAACTAACATTAAAACGGTGCCCATAAAGAGTTGGAGTCAGCGTTTTCCTAACTTGCTCTTTTAATTACATCGTTCCTCTCCTGTCATTAGGGGTATTAAAAGTTCATTAACAAGAATAGTACATCACCATGGCAACAAATCAGAGGGACTTTCATCTAATGTTGTCAAAAGATGATTGCCATGGTGATTTCACTAGAATAGTGTTCAGTTCCTGTAAGCAAGTTCACAGCACGTGGGTGTCAACAGGTTTACCCCAGCAGCAAACGGCCATGTCGTTAAAACTGCTCTTATTCACAAGGTGCTTTTCACAAGGTGCTTTTTAATACTTGCTTTAATGATAAAAAGGGGGCTCATTTAAATGATGAATGTGAGTTGGAAATGCAGGGCTTTATGTGTTGCATTTGCATCCATTTATTTAATGTACGTTTATTTGCGGCGGCGTACGGAGCCCTCTCTAATGACATGCCATTGCAACTTGTTATGTTTTCCCTCAGTTATATTTCTGGCTCCTAATTTGTTTTCATCAAATGTGTTTACGGCTAGCTGGAACTGTTTTACAGCTTCACTATCCAACCGTGCCGTCGCAGGAAATGAGGGTGACCATGAATAACGCCGGCCCTGTGATCCCCGCCGTGGCGAGGAAGGAGCGGAGATCAAACCTGCCTTTCTATCCCAGACCAGATGTTCTGGACCTACGCTCCCTTTCTCTCACAGACCAGATGTTCTGGACCTACGCTCTCTTTCTCTCACAGACCAGAGGTACTGAACCTACGCTCTCTTTCTCTCCCAGACCAGATGTTCTGGACCTACGCTCCCTTTCTCTCACAGACCAGATGTTCTGGACCTACGCTCCCTTTCTCTCACAGACCAGATGTTCTGGACCTACGCTCCCTTTCTCTCACAGACCAGATGTACTGGACCTACGCTCCCTTTCTCTCACAGACCAGAGGTACTGAACCTACGCTCTCTTTCTCTCCCAGACCAGAGGTACTGGACCTACGCTCCCTTTCTCTCACAGACCAGAGGTACTGAACCTACGCTCCCTTTCTCTCCCAGACCAGAGGTACTGGACCTACGCTCCCTTTCTCTCACAGACCAGAGGTACTGAACCTACGCTCTCTTTCTCTCCCAGACCAGAGGTACTGGACCTACGCTCCCTTTCTCTCACAGACCAGAGGTACTGGACCTACGCTCCCTTTCTCTCACAGACCAGATGTTCTGGACCTACACTCCCTTTCTCTCATAGACCAGATGTTCTGGACCTACGCTCTCTTTCTCTCCCAGACCAGAGGTACTGGACCTACGCTCTCTTTCTCTCCCAGACCAGATGTACTGGACCTACGCTCCCTTTCTCTAGCCTATAGTGGCCTGACTAGACAGCTGCATACAATATAGCTTTATCCCCTACAGACACTGAAAAGCAGGTAAACCCAGCTAACCTGGAGCTGACCCAGCTAACCTGGAGCTGACCCAGCTAACCTGGAGCTGACCCAGCGAACCTGGAGCTGACCCAGCGAACCTGGAGCTGACCCAGCTAACCTGGAGCTGACCCAGCGAACCTGGAGCTGACCCAGCGAACCTGGAGCTGACCCAGCTAACCTGGAGCTTCAGAAGTGATCATGAACACAGATGTTCTGTAGCAGGTGTGGATTTCAAAATAATCACAGGGCTGGCATTGGAAGTGAGGAATAATTCAATTAATAAATGTAAACAATCACCTTTGACCTGTTTCATTGGCACACCAAACGACCGAGGTACAGTATTCCAAATAACCTGGGAGATCGCCCATGCCGCCTCAAATCAGACAAACTGAATTCACCAGTTTTCTAGAAGGAGACTCGGCCATGTCTAGTACGGCCCTCCCTCTCTCAGAACCAGGAAAGCCACAGCAGACACACTTCCTCATCTCTCCTCTAATGCTCTCTGTGTAACCGAAGAAAGAACGAAAACACCTAAACCTTCCTCTCCTGCCGCCCTCCCTAATATCAGCATTTAGTCAAAGTAATTTGAATAAAAATATCAATGTGATTTGTGATTAATGGGTTGAGGCCTGTCTGTGCTTCAGTGGAACCTCCCCTAGACGGCAGGCGGGGAGGGACACACAGAGCTGACGCGTCTGATGAGCTTTTAACATGGTGATTTGATTCTTATGTGAATTAGGGGAAGGAGGAGAAAGTGTGCGGCACCCCACTGAGCCTGTATTTAGGCCAATATATGTCACTTAAACACACTGTTAATGTCATTTTCACAAGGGGGGTTGAGAGGCGGTAATCATGCCAGTGATGGGCTTTTGTCTCACTAACCATCGCATCAACGCCTGCGCTAGCGTCGCTGTAATGGGGGGCTGGGAGCCAGCAGAGCACAGCTGAGGGCTGGCTTCTTCCTCGTCATGCTAATGCAGCCCTGATGAAGATCTGAGCGACTGGAACGTAACGTGCAGCGCTGCTGAGGGGAGAGGAGGTTATGGAGGTTAAGGAGTTATGACAGTTCAATGTGGATGTTTCGTATGTCTGTCATCCTGCGGACAATAAAAGTCCAACAAAACATGAAGAGCAAAGTAATGAATGATGCCGTGTTGCTATTTCAGTCATCAAGTGATGTGTGAGGGGACTGTGACCCACGGACACCGACGGTGGACAGTTCTCCTTTAGAAAGTGTGACCAATGGATGAACCTGGCCACGTGTACAGTACACCGCCACTGAAAGCTGAGCAAATACATAATATTGCTACATTATTAATATTCCACTTGAGCCTGCGAGTGAATTCTATCTGTGTGCCGTCGCCTTTGTCTGACAGAGTAGTGAAATATTCATATCCTCCTGATTAATTGGCATCAGAGAGATGCTTTTCTTTTTTTCTTTTTTTGTAGTGCAGCTGTAAATGAAGACAGGGATTAGTTTGAAATATTCAAGGTACTCAGAGGCAGGTGATGGCATCAGTGTATGATGTTATGGAATAAAAAGAAACATAATCTGTATACACGTCCTAATCCCTTCCGTTAGCAGACAGATGATCAGAGATTAGACGCCTTCTGGGTGTGAGTGCGGAGGGTTGTCGTCTGGGCTAAGTTATTGGCCAGGTATGTAGGTAGGTAGGTATGTAGGTAGGTATGTAGGTAGGTAGGTATGTAGGTAGGTATGTAGGTATGTAGGTAGGTAGGTAGGTAGGTATGTAGGTAGGTATGTAGGTAGATAGGTAGGTATGTAGGTAGGTAGGTAGGTATGTAGGTAGGTATGTAGATAGGTAGGTAGGTAGGTAGGTAGGTAGGTAGGTAGGTAGGTAGGTAGGTAGGTAGGTAGATAGGTAGGTAGGTAGGTAGGTAGGTAGGTAGGTAGGTAGGTAGGTAGATAGCTACTTCCAGAAAACTGCAGGTCTGCTGCAACTCTTGGTTCTTTTAAAACAAGCCTGAAGACTTTTCTTTTTGCCACTGCTTTCTAAGAGGAGCTATGTTTATCAGTATACTGCACTGTAACTTTTATTCCTGTATTCTATTTGTCCTGCTTTTTGTTTAAATGTCTATAATGACTTGCTTTTTGTTTTAATGCTTTTAATTTGTCCTGCCTTTTGTTTTAAATGTCTATAATGTCTTGCTTTTTGTTTTAATGCTTTTAATGTCTCTTGTAAAGCACCTTGAATTGCCCTGTGGCTGAAATGTGCTATATAAATAAACTTGCCTTGCCTTGCCTAGGTAGGTAGGTAGGTAGGTAGATAGGTAGGTAGATAGGTAGGTAGGTATGTAG
>NC_140258.1:4276986-4281986 GCF_949987555.1 Borostomias antarcticus
TTCACGTTACCACCGGCCTTGCGTAGATTAATCCTTTTGCACTCTTGCAGCTCATTCACTGGAACTGATCATCTTGGCTAATCCTTCACTCCAACTGGAGGGCCAGCCATTCACCTGGCCACGTCAGCACACACCGCGGACGCTTTTTACCAACCGATTTCAGCGGTACGGGGGCGGGGGTGGGGTTCTTTGACACAGCTTCGCTAATTCTGTCTGGGAAAGCCAGCCAGCTCCCCAGATGCCGGTCTACGCGTGGCCCCCCGTCGTACAGCTTCTCCTCACGTGAAGCGTTTTCCCGCCGAGGGGGAAGGCCGAGCGCCGCGCTGTAGTCGGCCGACGAACGCAGCCCTGCGGCCGCACGGCGACGTCACAGGACTAGATACCGCAGGCGCCATGGTGGACGCGGGGACGTCACAGGACTAGATACCGCAGGCGCCATGGTGGACGCGGGGGCGTCACAGGACTAGATACCGCGGGCGCCATGGTGGACGCGGGTTCCTAGGAAGCCACCGCTGCGCTGTCGGTCCAAGCATCTGTTTATAAAAGCAACACCCTCCCAAGATCCTTTCATACGCTTTGCTTTTTTTCTTTCTTTCTTTTAGGGGGGAGAGCTGGACAAAAGTCCCCCTCTCCCCCTGTGATATCCTGTTTAAGGCTGTTCTGGGACCAGCCAAGCGTGGCCCTCCTTCACAGGGCCGGGGCCACATCATTCAGCTTCCTCCTTGTGATCCCGGCCCCACAACAAACCCTCCGGTCCACAGCTCACTGCTCAGGGAAGAAAGACCCCGCGCAGACGGTCCCTCACACACTCACACTTTTTTATACTAGCGTACTACCGTGCCACTTACACAAAGGCGTCCGCTTCAGTGTGCGTGCGCACGCCACGAACGCACGCATTCACGCGCGCACTGTTACACGCGCAAAATGCACTAAGAAGGTTACAGAACTCAACGACCTGTTTGACCTGCACACACGTCATGTTCACTTACTGTACGACGTTTGACACTAGTTCCTGTAGCTACAGGCACATGCACCTTGGCGATATACAATACAATATTTTCATCAATGGATTTTGACAGAGATAGCTTCCAAAACATAAGCTCTGCAACAACTGAATAGGGCCTCTAAGACACCACAAGTATCTCTCCTGAATGGGCCTCCATGTTAGGTTCGGACGGCAGACAAAGGTCTTTGTTTAGTATTCTGACGAGGCGCAAAGGCCCTCCAATGAACCCTCTGCTACCACGGGCTCAATTAGACCTGGGCTAACTTGGTATAATTAACACCCCCAACAAAGTAATCAAGCAGAATCTCAATTAATGGACAATGGTGATGAATAGGAAGAAGAAGAAAAAAAAACACACACAAAGAGCATATCTCAGGGGCAAACATGATAGAATTACAAAATGAGCAGCTTGCAAACTGTCTCAGCTTTGATGAAGAAATGTTTAATTACCCCCCGGTGGATAAGGTCCCCTATTGTCTAAAGCTAATTTGTCCCTTTTGGCTACTTCCCTGGCCCAGAGGCCTGTCTGTCTCAGGTTACCCCTGCACCACCTCCCCTCCCCCCCTGCTCCGCCTCTCCCCTCCTCACAGCTCCTCTGCCACCCTGGGTATCAGCGTCCCCGAGCACCAGGGACAAGCAGGACATGACTGAGGCCCAGACACTATTTTGTTTGTTAAGTGCAGCCCAAAGATCCGGGCCCTTGGGAAAAGATGAAAGCAAGAGAACAGCCTCCCCCTCAGAAAAGAAGAGAACAGCCTCCCCCTCAGAAAAGAAGGATCAAGCAGGTGAATTTCCTTTGACTTTGTCCCTGGCTGGAGTAAGAGTTCCCCCAGCCTCCAAAGAGGCTCAGCTCCCCTCAGCTGCCCTGTCCGTACCCCCATTTGATTTCTGGGAATAATGGATGGCAATACGTGTCTTGAAAGCACAGCTCCCCCTCATTTCAGAGTGAAACAAGAGATAACCCTCCCTGAAATGGAGGGGACATCAAAATAGAAATTGATACGATGCCATTCTCCTCTTCCAACACAAAGCAACTTAGGAAGAGTGTGAAAACAAGAGTCTTGAAGGAGGAAACATTTACTGTTGAATGTGATTAAGATGTCGGAATATACTAGTTTATGAACAATACGTTGTCCAGAATGTGTCTAAATCATCATTACAGCTCTTCTTTAGTGCAATTTCCCCCTTTACAATTTCTCATCCTTTTCAGACAATGAAATTAAATACATTCACATTAGGCCTGGCAGAGGATTCAGTTCACATTTAAACGCAATTTAAAAGGGGCATATATTTGCATAGTGAATTAAAATTAAGACCTAATTATGCAAATAAATTATGGAATGCGACAGGGGATGGTTTTCAATTCAGTTAATATCTCATTTTGTAAGACAATAGTCACTTGATAGTCCAAACGGCATGGCACAGAACCACACAATGGTGTTAAATATTCAAGTGGTATTTAATTACAAAAAAAATAGAAGCTTATAAATTACAAGTGGTGCTTCTTAAGTACAGCTAGACAAATCCCCCCCCACCCCCCCAGAGGAATAAGGTTTCCTTCATACATACCCCTTAATTCATTTTGCATGAGCTCTGAAAGCGAGCCCTTCTGAAACAGATACGTGGGAAGGATTATAAAGGGGAAAACAGGAGGCTTCTTTAAAATGTCTCAGGGAATTAAAAGTACATAAAACATATCACAACAGGACTGATTGTCAACAGAATTCAACTTTTCAGACCACTGCGTGGTTAAAATGATCTTTTGGATGCCAAGTCTTAGTCATGTGCATGATTCAATCTGAATTTGTTTTATTGCCATTGTAGTTTTTCAACATACTACTGTAGGAATTTGTTTTCGGTCGTGGTGTATAACATGGAGACAACATTGGACAGGGTGCAGGGACGAGACAGGACAGGGCAAAGACAGGACAGTGCAAAGACAGGGCAGTGCAAAGACAGGACAGTGCAAAGAGCAAGTACAAAATACGAGTGCAAAATAAGATAAGATAATAAACAATATGCAAAAGCTGTCAGTGTATAGACAGGTGTTTACTCTGGTAAAAGAGGACTAACTAACTGTAAAGCACCATCTTGGCTCTAGAGGGAAGCCAGTGGTAAATATTACACCATTTCTGATTTACATCTAGGCCCCAAAATCCTTTATGGACACTGAACCCTGATGAGCATGCTGGGAAAACCCCCTATCCAGCACAGCCTCCTGTGCCAAATCTGCTGAATGAGCTACAGTCCTCAGCACCATGCCCTGGTCTGATAGACGGCAAGCACAGAGGGTCATTCAAGATAAGGAATCTTATAACAAGCATGAATAAATAATCAGCCAAAACAAATAATAGGCTACTCACCAAGACAAAGTAACATCCAGCAGGGGTCCTCCCTCTTACAGGGACCCGTGAAGGTGCCTGAGTAAAAACCTCACCAAGTAATAATCTCTCTCTTATAACTGTTGGGCCAAGGAGATGGTTTCGTATTGTATATTTCCTCTATTTAATTAGTATCCATTTAAAGGCCAACCATTAAAAGCCAGGATGCATCTCCTTGGTACTGGTAGATGATTTTAATGTTTGAGAGGTCTGTTGGTACTGGCCTTTAATTAAGAATCACATACGGCTAAGTAGGCATTTAAAAAAGGGGGATGAGAAAAAAAAACTTGAGCTCATGCTGATGCTCCAGATTTGGGTAATCAAAGTGAGGGATATGAGGAGCTGGGGTTAATGAGCTGGTCAAACATTACCTTTCCTACAATACTCATTTACGCAGTTTGGAAGCTGAGGCAGACAAGGTGTGAAAATTACTACTCATGTATAAAAGCTTCTGGAATTTTTGTTGAGATTTTGTGACTGTTCCCTCTTTTCTGCCTTTTAATTTGAAGATATTTGAGGTGACGTAGGCGCTAAAACGACTCCTGTGTGCCTATACCATTGTTATATCTCACTGGCTAATTTCATACTGTAGGTTTGCGCTCAGAAATGAATACTCTTCATCAAAAATATGTGTGGCCTCTCCACCATGCCTGACCATCACAAACATTTACTGTACAAATCACCAGATAACAGGCAAGCTCAGGACATCAAAGAGAGAGAAAGTTAGAAAAAAAAGAAAAAAGGAAAAAAATTAGCTGATTTTGCTTTGTGAGAGTTGAGCTAATCTAAACCAGTTGAATCCCTCAAAACCAGCCTCTCAATGTCCAGGACCTGTTCATTAACTTAATACAAGTCAATGTGTGACCGCCCTAGACGATGGGCTACAACACAGACAGACAACCTGCCATCATTTCACATTTATACTGGATGGTACCTAAAAGTGACAAAACAAAACTTAATTTGCATTATCGATAGAGGCCAGGGACCATACTAGTTATTGTTTTCATAAAGAGGGACTGTGTAATATAGCTATGCAGTCGTATGGGGAAGTATTGTGCCCAGTGAGCTGTGTGGAGGCCTATAGCAGGCTATATAATGAATAGAAGGATACCCAGCGTTATGAAGAGCTGTGAGAGAAGGAGGTGGGCAGGGGAACAGGTGGAAGGTAATGAGCAGTATCAGAGGGTAATTGATGACCCCTTCCTGTGCAATGGGAGAATAGTCATCCAACGGGAGAGAGAGAGAGAGATGGGGAGGAGGGCGGAGAGACAGAGAGGGAGGGGGGGGGGGTGAGAGAGGGAGAAAGAGAGAGATAGAGAAAGAGAGGGAGATGGAGAAGGAGAGAAAGACAGAGAGAGACAGAGAAAGAGTGAGAGAGAGAGATTGAGGGTGGGGGCTTGCCGCTGTGTCAACTCCCCCTCCTGTGGGTCAGGTAAACACTCTACCAGGACCAGCACAGAGGCTGCTGTCTGACCAGTCAGGCTGAAAATGGCCCTTGTCCACTCCCGCTATGTAGCGTTTCATTCCCCAGCTGTTTGTCCGTTGTCACGGACACAGCTTGTAATAAGAAGAGCCAACATATTTATGGAGTGGCTGACCTCACTGATACACAC
>NC_140258.1:4291986-4303744 GCF_949987555.1 Borostomias antarcticus
CTGTCGATGCCGCAGCCCTAAGAGGTGATCTGCCGTTAGCCCCACACGGGAGACTAATGAGGGCTGAGGCTTGGGCTGATATGTCAATACTGACTCAGCCACTGGCGTCCGTCTGCTAGCAAGCTGTTTTATGTTGCCTCCTCACCGCTGTGGAAATGACGGAGGCGAGAAGAGAACCGTCGCACTTTATTGGGCGAGGAGAGTAGCTGACGAGCGTGCAGATCTTATTCACAGGAACAGAGGAAAGGAGTTTAATTGAAAAACTGAATTATGTCCACGAACGTGTATGAATTACAGACGTTGTCATTCAGGTCCTGGAGATGTTCTGCTATTTGAAGTACTTTATGAGTTTCTACAGCACCTCTAGTTTCCCACATTCACATGACATATTTAATAAGGAAGACATTAGCAAAAAAAAATAACTAGACATAACTTTCTCACACAAGCGCTCTGGAGCCTAGAGTCCTCTCCTCCCCTGCTCATCCCTAGACACATTCATCTAATCCATATCTTTCAGATTAAGATTTATAAAAACTGTGCATTACCAAACGTCACATATTTCAACATTTTATCTCGGAGGCCTGTTACTCCGTTTAGCTCTGAATCCTCCCGGAGAGTGAGCCAGCACACCGATCATAGCCAGGAGGCCAATTAGGATGTTGACGGATTGATTTTGGAAGATAGATTTGGGATGTGCGGGGTTGACATAGCTGCTGTGTGTCTCGCTGCATGCGTGGCTCCCAATTAAGTGTCAGGAGGCAGTTACGTTCCTTCCCCAGGATCAGAGCGCCTTGCCAACAGATGATTCACTAATGAGAGTACATCTCTCAAACTCCTTGAGATATGATGTATTGAATCATGCTCATATGTTATTGGGTTAAGAGCTGAGAAACATCCAAACATCCTCATTGCTAAGAGGACAAATGAGCTTGAATTGTAGCTCGTCCATAAAAATCTAAAAATAACACGTGGCATTACGTTGAGATTATTCAACTGCAGAGGAGTGATGCAGCATGTTCTTTCTCATCTATTTTGCCTAGATTCCATTCCCTTCCTACTTCAAACATTTTGGTGGTTTTAAAGCAGACATATGTTAAGTCCTGGGGCCTCAATCTGCCGCTCCTCCACTATATTCACAAGACAAATGAAGGTGGCTCTCTCTCTCATTACTACCCCCAAACATTCACCATATGCACCTCTATTATTAGACAACCACCAGAAGATGTCCTATTTTCAAAGGTAAATTACCTAGTCTAACCTTAATTGGTTTAGTGGATGATATCAAAATCAGGCTTGGGAGAAAATCCAACAGATGGCTTAGTCTCATGATTTGAATCAACACCTTAGAAGTTTAATGACGTGTTAATTGCTTTTCTAATACATAGCGGGTCCACTGACGTACTAGCGATAATGCAAACAGATTAGCGTGTTAGAAAATAGATAAACACCCGCTCCATTCAATGTCACCTTTAAGTATCGAAAAACAAAACAAAGTGAAGGCCGAGAGAGAGACGGGTAAAACGACAAGACGAGGGGAGGAGTCCTTTTCGGACGTCCAAAGACATCC
The DNA here is from genome assembly GCF_949987555.1 of Borostomias antarcticus. Lineage (NCBI taxonomy): Eukaryota > Metazoa > Chordata > Actinopteri > Stomiiformes > Stomiidae > Borostomias > Borostomias antarcticus. Next base: position 4,293,554 of record NC_140258.1, read on the forward strand.
AATTAGGAGCCAGAATTAAAGTTTTTTTAGACGTTCAGATATTCGCCTTATTCACCTTAGCTGCCATATTGGTCAGTCTGACGTAATTGGGGGTGCGGATGCGGAAGTGCCCGTTGACTTCAATGTTAAAAGTTCACTGTAAAAACACCACTTCAAGAACCGAAATAGTCAAAATAACAGGCTGAATACACTATCGGGGTTACAAACCCATCATTACCAGACTCTGATTGTTTTTCACTGCCGTTGTTTTCGCGTTTGGAAATACATGGGAGTGAATGCAGCTGACGGCTAACTATGGCTCATTCACCTCCATGTATTTCCAAACGCGAAAACAACAGCAGTTGTTGCCAGGATCTATAGACAGCTGTTTTCTTCATTGCATTAGTTCTACAGCGTGGTCTACGTTGCGTGTTTGCTGGCAGCCAGCTGGGGATCTGAAGGTCCCTGGTTCGATCCCGACTTCCGGCAGTGTCCCAAAGTGTCCTTGAGCAAGACACTAAACCCCAAATGTGTTCACGAGCGGCAAGGCAGCGCAGTACTGAGGACCTGGACCGAGCACTTGGACTTGGTCCCTGGGTGTCAATGACGAGGCCGCCCACTGGAGGAGGATAGCTTGGATGGCAAAATGCAGGGGACAAATTCCACTAGTGACCACTGAAGATGTGTGTGTGTGTGTGTGTTTGTTTGTGTGTGTGTGTGTGTGTGTGTGTGCGTGTGTGTGTGTGTGTGTGTCTCACCGTGTGGCTGATAAGGACTCCCCAGGTCCAGTAATTACGTGGAATGCTCGGCCTCATCACTTCAGAAGATTAGAGGGATTCTGGGATGGAACCATAAACAAATAGCGGTGTGATCACACGACTTCCTGTTGTATGTTTTGTCTTAGATCAGACCCAAGAGAGAGGTAGTGCACACTATCGCATTATATCGCATTATAAATAAAAATAACATAACATAACACACCACTGAGGAAAACAACAAAGACCATTTTTGCATTCACACATGGCCTGGAAGGAACAACCTCACTTTCTAAAACTACTCTACCTTATGTTTCAGAGATATCTTCCCCTCTGTTAATGCTGGCCGTTTGTTTAGGAGGAACACCCTTATCCTCCGCTCGGCCACCTGGGCCACCTGGGCCACCTGGGCCACCTGGGCCACCTCGGCCACCTCAACACCACTCTTGATCCCCATCTGTCTCTGACTGTCTACTGAAGAGCGACCTTCAGGCCGAGCTCTCAGGAGCCGGGTTAAGACGGTTCAGTCCGACTTCCTGTAGCTGCAGTCAGACACCACATCGGACCCGTTGTACTTCAGCAGCAGTCTGCGAGCTCCTACTGTACCTCAGAAGGCTCCTTTATTAGATTAAGCTTTCTTTAAGGTCAATATACTTCTCTAATGAGTTGTCTCTTTTGATCATCGGAGGTGAGGCTGTACCTTGGTCCTCTCTGCCTGTAATGGTGTTGGCGTCACAGCTAAGCTCACACCGACATGTTTTTTTTCATATTTCAGCTTAAGCCGAGTAAGTAATGCTTCACATGCTTAAAATCTATTTCCATAACTAAGTGCAATTTCCCCTCAGTTTGTTCCTGTTTAATGAGGTGGAGTCTTGTTTGTGTGCCTTCCAATGTCACCAGAAAAGTCATTGAAGCGGCAGTGTCAGAATTAAATCAAATTAATATCACCATACACACACACACACACACAAACCGCCATTTTACATCCAACAATCCAACATTTAGCTTCGTACAGTCGCCATACAACACCCTTCTCCCTTCCCTCAATAAATCCTCTTGTCTGGGCATGAGAATGGAGGACGTTAATGACGGCGCGTGTAAATGACCTGGGGGTGGTGGGCTGGCGTGATGGGGAGGCGGGCCGGGGGGAGGCAGGCAAGATGGCTAACATTGATTTATCCTGGCTGTTCCCTCGTCTGGTCGGTGCCATCAGAACACCTCACTGCGTCCCATTCCCTCCCATTATCTCCCCGCCATCGCCGCAGCCCAGCGAGTCTCCTACAGGGTCGTAAATACCTCCCCCCCGGACCCCATGCCGCTTCCACATCATCCTCCAGACGTCGCTTAATGGCAGGGAAAGACAATGCATCCGCTCTCTCTGGCTGCCATGTCTCTCCCCCTCTCTTCAAACACACCCCACTGTACCTCCGGATGAGAGACGTAGAGCCACAACCAAACAAGCGGCAGGCAGGTGTGTGTACTATGGGCCATGCCGTTAGAACGCTACATTAAAGACGCACGTGGGAATATATCTCCCATGATTGATGCATGTAATAAAAGTGTTTTCTGATGTGAGAGCTGTGTGTGTGTGTGTGTGTGTGTGTGTGTGTGTGTGTGTGTGTGTGTGTGTGTGTTTCAGTGTGGTGCAACGACTCGCCTAAAGGTACCTACAAGCAGGAAGGAGAGAGCAGGAGGTGGTGTTGGAAGAGGAGAGAGCAGGAGGTGGTGTTGGAAGAGGAGAGAGCAGGAGGTGTTGGTGGAAGAGGAGAGAGCAGGAGGTGGTGTTGGAAGAGGAGAGAGCAGGAGGTGGTGTTGGAAGAGGAGAGAGCAGGAGGTGGTGTTGGAAGAGGAGAGAGCAGGAGGTGGTGTTGGAAGAGGAGAGAGCAGGAGGTGGTGTTGGGAGAGGAGAGAGCAGGAGGTGGTGTTGGGAGAGGAGAGAGCAGGAGGTGGTGTTGGAAGAGGAGAGAGCAGGAGGTGTTGGTGGAAGAGGAGAGAGCAGGAGGTGTTGGTGGAAGAGGAGAGAGCAGGAGGTGGTGTTGGGAGAGGAGAGAGCAGGAGGTGTTGGTGGGAGAGGAGGAGGTGCTGTACTTGTCAATCACAGTCTCACTTGTCTACACAAATATGTACCGGGTCAAAGACTTCTATCCCTCCTTGATGGGAAGGAGACAATTTATTAGAGACGATGAATCAAATTAATTATTTTGACGTGCTGGTCAACCGGATCAATTAGCGAGCACCACACAATGAACCACCAGAGTAAACAAGCTCCTTTTTAACCCCCAAACATTCCCATCTAGCGTTCCCATTAGACGAACAGCCGTTCCAGGCATTCCTCACCCACTTACAGTAGATATGACACTAAAACAACAGCCATTTCATCGACTGTGGTTTGGGGCGAGGTCAAGCGGAGGTCAATAGTATGTCATTGTTACACTGATCATTGTGTGAATAGTAAACAAGTTGCCTTTCATTTACCCCTTCACAAAGGGAGGCCACATGTCCAGGGCTTAACTAATGGCCTCTGACTACAGTTCTGGCATTGCTACTGTAAGTGCTTTGGCCCTGTGTTTGCTAGTATGTGCCAGTACATTTTAATTTGAGAGCACTGCTGTAAATAGGCAATACAGCAACACATTAAAGGGGACAAACAGCCAATGGGAAAAACAGGTTTACAATGACAATATTGATGTTAAGGTGCCTGCACACTACCCCGGCCAACGCCTACCAACTCCCCACACCCATCCATCTCAGAGTGAATCTGGCAGGTGTTGTTAGAATGTTGGAAGTTGGAAAATGCATCTGAAAATCCATCCAACCAACACCAACAATCACCAACAAACATGGCACACCAATCCAACGTTGGTGTTGGTTGGCATTGGTTGGGGTAGTGTGCAGACACCTTTGGCCCACAAAAGATAAACTAACCATAATGCACCCATAATTCTGGAACTCAGAATACAGGAGTTGAGACAAACCATGTAATGAATAGCGATCAATCCAGGATCGGGCTCTAAAACCGACCGCAAACTATTCATAGGCATTTTTCAGGCCCTGTTCAGGACAAGCCTGTCAGCGTACTGTACGTAGTGTAATGTCCTCCCACATACGCTGCTCATTGTATAGATGCTACATGCTCTGTCAGCGCCCACAGATCAAATGTATACATTACAGACAGAGGGACAAGCAGAAACAGCAGCCCCTACCCACACCATGAAATCAGACCTTGTCTTCTTTACACAAAACATGAATATTCAGACCCAGCAAGCGTGAACATCATTAGAGACTGTCTCTGTGTCACTGGGCATTGAATGTTAGATATCGTCATGGAGACTAAAGACACACAGTTTACATAGTAATAATGTGTGATCTCTCATTGAGCACGTACACACGCATACGGTTTGAGGCGACGCTGAGGACGTACACAAATGAGTGAACATTGCTTTAAACACGCCATCTAACAGAAGTACATGTCTGGGCCTGTCACTCACAGTCAAAGGGCATCGTTGTTTGGTTAATGAATGTATGATTACCAGGCATAGCAAATGGCCACGTAAGTCTATGACTGAGGAAGTTGTTAAGGCTGGTGTTCAGTGTCTCTGAGGAAGTTGTTATGGCTGGTGTTCAGTGTCTCTGAGGAAGTTGTTAAGGCTGGTGTTCAGTGTCTCTGAGGAAGTTGTTAAGGCTGGTGTTCAGTGTCTCTGAGGAAGTTGTTATGGCTGGTGTTCAGTGTCTCTGAGGAAGTTGGTAAAAGGACCATACCGGTCTAAATATGATTTGAACTCCTTAAACTAGTCATCAACGTATATTACATTACCTCAATCAATTTTCTGAAGCAAAGCTCACGTTAAAAGATATTTGCATTTGCACATTTTACTTACATTTCAAAAGTTGAACATGATGCCTAAACAACGTATTGTTGAATTGTTCCCTCATTGCGCTGACAAACTTGCCCCAGTTAGTTTCAAATAATTTTCAGTAGTTTTTATTTGATATTATTTTAGTTTTTTGAATCCGTTGATCCACCTACGCTAGATTCTCTACCCAGCGCTCCTAGCAACGGCTACCATGTAAACAGGAAGAAGACAGACCGTTGGCGTAGGCTGCACAAAGAGGGTTAAAACTACAATAATAACTTCTGAAAATTATTTGAAACTAACCGTGGCGAGTTTGTCAACTTTAAAATAGGTTTGAAGCCATCATGTTCAACTTTTGAAATGTAAGCAAAACGCAAAAATGCAAATATTGTTTAATGTGAGCTTTACTTTGGAAATTGGATTGTATTAATGTGATATACGTTGGGTTGGTGTTAGGTATAGATCAAATCATATTTAGACCGGTATGGTCCTTTAAGGCTGGTGTTCAGTATCTCTGAGAAAGTTGTTATTGTTGGTGTTCAGTGTCTCTGAGGAAGTTGTTAAGGCTGGTGTTCAGTGTCTCTGAGGACATCGTTAAGGCTGGTGTTCAGAGTCTCTGAGGAAGTTGTTAAGGCTGGTGTTCAGTGTCTCTGAGGACATCGTTAAGGCTGGTGTTCAGTATAACACTAATAGAAACAGAAATCCAGGGCAGACTTAGGACCAACACTCTGGTTCAAGCTGAGGGCATGGCGTGTCTGGTTCATCTCCTACCCCTTAATCAAGGTTTAAACACCTTGTGTGGGATTGTCCCATTGTGTGTGTGTGTGTGTGTGTGTGTGTGTGTGTGTGAGAGAGAGAGAGAGAGAGAGAGAGAGAGAAAGTGAGAAAGAGAGAGAGTGAGAGTGAGAGTTTGAATGTCAGTGTGTGTGTGTGTGTGTGTGTGTGTGTGCGTGCCTGCTCTTTATATTGGGCATACAGTGATCACTCCCCTCCCTCCCTCTCTCTCTTTCTCTTTCCCTCTCTCTCTCTCTCTCTCTCTCTCTCTCTCTCTCTCTCCCTCTCTCTCTCTCTCTCTCTCTCTCTCTCTCTCTCCCTCTCTCTCTCCCTCTCTCTCTCTCTCTAATAGGAGTGGTGGAATTACAGCTAATTAAGGATGTAAATGGAACCGAGGAGTGACAAAGAGCCTGCTTGTAATTCGCTGCTAAATTGTCTCTTACCTCAGCAGAAAATTTATCACTGGGAGACAATGTCAACTTTTACAGGGGAGGCCATTTGCATTTTTGCATTAATTACAAGGTTTGGCATCGCGGTACGGACTCCTACCCCGCCCACGCCCCCCCCCCCCCCCCCCCTCACCCCTACACCTATCTCTCTACCCCACCCCGGAGCTAGCCAGGGGTTGATCTGATAGGTTCCCCTCCAGTGATCCCCAGCAGTGCAGGGAGAGCAGAGGGGGAGCATGGGAGATGGAGTGAATGAAGAGTCTCGCAGACTCAAACGTCTGTTCCTGGGGTTCAGTCTCTTCACATCAAGGTAAAGAGCTGTGTAATCAGGTTTGTTCTGAAGCCCGTGAGGATCACTAGACAAGGAAGGAATATCATCAGATACCGGGGAAAGAGTGGGGGGGGGGGGGAAACATCAATTGGTTGCAAAGGGGTTATTATTCCAAGGATCAAGCTTAGGGGTGTGTGTGTGTGTGTGTGTGTGTGTGTATACAGTATGTCCGTGTGTGTGTATATGCATGTGTGTATGTGTGCGTTTGTGTGTGTATACAGTATGTGTGTGTGTGTTTGTGTGTGTATACAGTATGTGTGTGTGTGTTTGTGTGTGTATGTACAGTATGTGTATGTGTGTTTGTTTGTGTATGTACAGTATGTGTATGTATGTGTGTGTGTGTGTGTGTGTGTGTGTGTGTGTGTGTGTGTGTGTGTGTGCGGGCCCAGCCACAGCCCTCTCCCGAGCGACAGAAACCGTGTTGTGATTTATGCGGCCTGAGATATGAGCGCAGTAGCAGGACATCGATCTGACAAACGCAAACCACACAATAAAGAGACGAGGAGGATGATGTGCCCAGTGGAGTGGAGAAACAGAGAGTGCACCTATAAGAGCTAATTATCTGAGCCCATCATTCTTCAGGTTAAGACAGAGGGAGTTGTGAGCCAGCCAGGCCAGTGTGGTGGGGGACCCAGGCTGGGTTAAGTCCAGGGCTAGGGGACGTGGGTTAAGTCCAGGGCTAGGGGACGTGGGTTAAGTCCAGGGCTAGGGGACGTGGGTTAAGTCCAGGGCTAGGGGACGTGGGTTAAGTCCAGGGCTAGGGGACGTGGGTTAAGTCCAGGGCTAGGGGACGTGGGTTAAGTCCAGGGCTAGGGGACGTGGGTTTCCAGGGCTAGGGGACGTGGGTTAAGTCCAGGGCTAGGGGACGTGGGTTAAGTTCAGGGCTAGGGGACGTGGGTTAAGTCCAGGGCTAGGGGACGTGGGTTAAGTCCGGGGCTAGGGGACGTGGGTTAAGTCCAGGGCTAGGGGACGTGGGTTAAGTCCAGGGCTAGGGGACGTGGGTTAAGTCCAGGGCTAGGGGACGTGGGTTAAGTCCAGGGCTAGGGGACGTGGGTTAAGTCCAGGGCTAGGGGACGTGGGTTAAGTCCAGGGCTAGGGGACGTGGGTTAAGTCCAGGGCTAGGGGACGTGGGTTAAGTCCAGGGCTAGGGGACGTGGGTTAAGTCCAGGGCTAGGGGACGTGGGTTAAGTCCAGGGCTAGGGGACGTGGGCTAGAGCTCCCAGTCCAAGACCAAAAAACAGCAACATATCCCAGCATCTCATCTGATAGTCTTCATAAGTTCAGGACCTGGAATTGTATCCTTGATGAAGGAACTATCTCCTGTATTTAATGGTCAGTATTTGTGTAGCGTGTAATAGCACTCTGAAGAGTTTTTGATACCAGACTGGTCAGTGAAAACCACCTGCTTATCTGGTCATACTCAGCTAGCAATTAAGAAAAAAACATTTTTTTTATGATGTTCCACAAAGATAATTCAGAGCCCTAATCTAATGCAGATAAAAAGCAATATTAAAAAGCTTCAGACAGAAGTTATATAACTACCTGCCAGACGCTAAAATGGTTTTAACAGTGAAGAGAATTATTGAGTGAACTTGAAACATGCGGCCCAAACACAAATCGTCAAACTTACACCATTCCTCCAGAAGACAAGAGAAAATAATAAAGATAGTATTAATAATAAAGATAATAATAATAATAACAATAATTCTCATTATTATTATATTTGCAATTATTATTCCTTATATTCTATTCCCTAGCTCTCTAAACACTGTGGTTTTAATTGGACTTGGACACACCAGGGCGGATGGTTCTCTGTCGTTAATAACGCCATATAAAAGCAATGCCAGACAGCCTCTGACACTTTTAGTAGTTGGGGAAACAAGATGTAATCTGCGTTTGGTGCCAGGAGCAGAGCGGGCCGGGCTTGGCCCAGCAGAGAGGGGAGAGAGGATCTGTAACTCAGCACGGACACAGCACTCCAACTACATCTCTGATGAAGACATTATCTGTGAGTTACACAGACAGACAGCAGGAGGGAGAGCATATAATGTATAGAGAGACCATAGGCGAGAGAGAGAGAACAGACAAAATGGCCGTCTGCCATGAACGGAGATAATCACTGCCGTGCTTTTTGATCGGTCTCGAGCTCTGCGAATTAAAGTGGTAGTTTGCTCAAATAAGGAATCTACTTGAACGTTATCTCTTCGAAGTATAGGATAGGGGATAGGAAAGAAGGATAGGATACAGGATAGGAGGGAACCGTCGAGTCACATGATGTGGGTGAACAATCTAAATATTCTGGAAAGAGTGGTTGTGTTGTGTTGTGATATTGTGTGTGGAGTTGTGGTGTGGTGTCGTGGTGTGTTGTGTTGTGATATTGTGTGTGGAGTTGTGTTGAGTTGTGTTGTGATATTGTGTGTGGAGTCGTGGTGTGGTGTCGTGGTGTGTTGTGTTGTGATATTGTGTGTGGAGTCGTGGTGTGGTGTCGTGGTGTGTTGTGATATTGTGTGTGGAGTCGTGGTGTGGTGTCGTGGTGTGTTGTGTTGTGATATTGTGTGTGGAGTTGTGTTGAGTTGTGTTGTGATATTGTGTGTGGAGTCGTGGTGTGGTGTCGTGGTGTGTTGTGTGGTGATATTGTGTGTGGAGTTGTGTTGAGTTGTGTTGTGATATTGTGTGTGGAGTCGTGGTGTGTTGTGTGGTGATATTGTGTGTTGAGTTGTGTTGAGTTGTGTTGTGATATTGTGTGTGGAGTCGTGGTGTGGTGTCGTGGTGTGTTGTGTGGTGATATTGTGTGTGGAGTTGTGTTGAGTTGTGTTGTGATATTGTGTGTGGAGTCGTGTTGTGGTGTCGTGGTGTGTTGTAGGGGCCATGAGGGGGTAGTCTAGGAGATAATGCAGTCAGTAGTTTCCCTCAGTGGGACCCCTGGCACCCATCTCTCCCTGGCTGACTAGCAGCCATGCTCTACTGGGCCTGAACATGCTGAGGTCGGACTCCACAACTGCCTCTGTGCAAAGCAGGCCGCCAGAGGAGAGATAGTCAACTCCATTAATATCCCCGACAGGAGAGTGCAGCATCAGCCAGAGCTTTGACTTGCGTACGTCCGCTTGCGTACGGGTGTGTACAGTATATCTGCAAGACCTGTTAAGCACACTGCACGCCTCACAATGAGAGTCATCATGGCACCCGCGTTAAGTGGGCGTGATGTAAATGATCACGACCAGTTTGAGCGCATTAGAGCTCCAGCGCTTTAGGGCGACCTATCGGAACGCTCCTCGGATCATCCGGGGTCAGTCCCTGTCATCGTTTGCTTGTTTGTGTGTTTGTTTGTTTAATCTGAACCATGAATCCTAATTCCGGAGGACACAGAATGGCCACATTAACTGGTCATGGCGTGGTCTGGGAAGAGGTCCAGCTGGACGCAGAGCCGAATTCCCGGGACGAGAACTGGCTTCAGAGAGGGAAGCTAAACAGACGAGTCTGACTTCCACACGCTCTGAGACAGACAACACTGACAACACATGCATGCTAAATAACAAGAAGCTTACAAATGGTAAATGCGAAGTGAATTGAGATCACAACCCAGATAGCAAGCAGATCTGGGCCATATATGGGCGGGAACTAAACCACAAGGGCCAGATCTGGCCTGTATATGGCCCAGATCCGCTTGCTATCTGGGAATAGCACGTTTCAAGGGGTCCGTTTACCCTCGGTGGTACCAGTGCAGCAGATCTCCACACAGCCGTCTGAACTGAGCCTACATGGGCCCCCTTGGCAGGCATAATTACACTATGATTTGTAGATCAGTTTTCAGGGGCTCTTATCTGTTCGTGTCAGAAGTCACTGATAAAGGGGAAGAGGGTCATGTAGCCCCTCTCTGTCGGAATGCGAGAGACTGAACTAATTTCAGGAGGAACAATTCATCTCCAGCTCCCTCAGATTTATCCGTGGCTGGTCGTGGTGTGAGGTGTGGGTGGGTGCGGGGCGGGAGACGGCGGGGTGAGGGCTGGGTTCAGGGGAAGTGCATCCGAGGGGGTGTGTGTGTGGGTCCC
>NC_140258.1:4303944-4311444 GCF_949987555.1 Borostomias antarcticus
TGGAGGGCGGGGGGGGGGGTGTAGTCCCGGGGATAGGGGGGTGGAGGGCGGGGATAGAGGGGTGGAGGGCAGGGGGGGGGGTGTAGTCCCGGGGATAGGGGGGTGGAGTGCGGGGGGCCGGGGGGGGGGGGGACAGCGTCTGCTCTGCTTCCCTGCCGTTACACAGTTCAGGCTTCCAATTAACCTGAGCGGATCCCCGTGCCAATCACACACGGCTCCTATCGACAAGCCACCCGAAAAGAATAATGTTGTTGGGATGATGTAGCTCACTGTAAGGTGTAAGGGGGGGAGGGGTTGTGCACCGCGCCCCTTACCCCCCCCCCCCCCCCCCAACCTCCCCCGCCTCCCACCCGGTGCTGACAGGAAGGAGTGGCTTAGTCATTTATCACCTCCTCCCCGGCCTGTGAGGGGCCAATGGGGGCCAGAGGCTTCTCTGGGACCTCCTGGTGCTCTGCGGGCCCAGGAGCTGGTCAGGGGGTGCCGGGTCGGGGTTCAGCCCCACGTGACCATGCACTCGCTGGAGAGGACCGATTAGAAAACACGGAAAAAAATCTGAAAGCTGAAATTGTCAAAACTACTTAGTTATTCTCAAATCTGACCACTAACCCCCCTCAATCCTGGCTCCTGCCAACCCACAGAAGATCCGATCCTATAACCCTTCTTCGCCGTTTCCGCCTGCTAACAAACAAGCAGCGTGGTGGCAGGCAGCACCGTGACATGATGGATCTGTTGTTGTTTACACCCCCCGCATCCCAGGCAGCGCTTCCCACTACGCCCCCCCCCTGTCAAAGCAAAGAGGATAGTTAACTCTTTTGTGCTGCTCCGGAGTTTCATAGGTTAGGGGTAGCACGTTGGTGGGCCGGAGGGACGGGGGGGGGGGGGGGCAGTGGGGGAGGGGGTGGAGAGAAGGCATGGGCCATGCATGGATGAGTCTGCATACAGGGCTGATTACAGGATGATTTAGTGATGGCTAATGTCTGTCTGTCCCCCTCTGTGTTGTGTTCTCTTCCCTCACTCTCTCTTTCTCTCCTACTCTCTCTCTCTTTCTCTCCTACTCTCTCTCTTTCTCTCTCTCTCTCTCTCTTTCTCTCTCTCCCCTGATTCCCTCATCCCCTCTTCAACTCCCATGTTAATGCAGTGCAGTGGAAGCAGACACACAGTGTTCATAACATTATCCACTTGGTATCGCTTATGGACCCGGGTTTTTGACGGGGCAACACAAACACAGTAGGTCTTTGCGGCGTACGGAATGAAGCATTAGACAACTCTGATGTGTAGTGAGCAGAAGAAGCAGAGGAAGAAGAAGATTAAGAAGAAGATTAAGAAGAGGAAGAAGGGGAAAACTAAGAAGAAGAAGAAGAAGAAGAAGAAAAAGAAGAAGAGGAAGAAGAAGAGGAAGAAGAGGAAAACTAAGAAGAAGAAGAAGTAGAAGAAGCAGAAGAAGAGGAAGAAGAAGAGGAAGAAGAAGAAGAAGTAGAAGAAGAAGAAGAAGTAGGAGGAGAAGGAGGAGAAGAAGACAGAGGTGCCAACAACCAATCGATGACAGGGTCGGAGGTGATAGCGGCTTCCTCTATCATGGTCTACTGAAGCTTCAGCCGTACCCATTATTCTCCGTTCACTGGTGAACAACCTGGAGATTTCTCACAAGTCTTCTGGTCCCAAAACAAATGTGTTACATCTCCAGGCGCTGGGATGCAAGATCAATCCATTCATTTTACCAGGTCCACCGAGAGCAGCCAGAGACAACATACAAATTGAGACTGTAGCTAAGCCACAGCAGCGGCCTAGTGCAGCTGCCCTGTTAGGATCTCAGGAGTGATGGAGAGTGTGTTTAAATGCTCAGGGCCAAACTCTAAAAGCATTGTTACATTGACAAGGCCGATTCAGTGAGAAAGTACCTCACTGCACTTACTCCCGCTTTCCTGTGCATCGCCGCCATTGGCGACTTCGATATTGATTATTGTTTAAGAAAAAAAAACTGCTCAAGGAACACAATCATGAAGACAGATGAAGTTCCACTCAATGCCAAATGCACAAAGGCCTGGACCTCTGAGAGACGAAGACCTGATCTCTCTGGACTTAGTAGTACAAACTGAGACCATACCAAATCTGTCAATGTTAAGACCATACCAACCATGTTACTGTAAATCACAGTAACAACTTCTAGACAAATTTTAATTCTCTAAGACCACATCATACCTTTATTGCGTCATATAGTTCTTATTTGATGATAAAAATCGAGCACCAGTTGTACCGCACAGTTGCCACGCGTCTGTACCTTTAAAAGCGTTTCCATTTGTTATGTTTGGTCATCTCATTAGCGGGCATTTGTTATCATTAGCGTGATAGAAGCGTCTTCCTTGGTGAGGCAAAGAAAACGCTCTCCTTTTTCACATTAAGATCGAGCGCCACTGGTGCGTCAGATTAATGTCCTTTTCACCCAAACGGGCTATCTATGACAGTCAACTCTGAGGGCAGCATCTGACACAACCATAGCCGTCCTACAGTGTGCTACTACTCAGGGCTAATCTACAGCTCATCCAAACAGGGCAAGGAGACACAGCGGTGGGAGTTTGCATATTATGTATCTTAGCATCAGTACTTTGGAAGTATGCTATGTTTACCCGGCCGGTCCAGTCCTCACCTTCAGAACCAGTCGGGTATGCGTCGTCCTAGAGAGGGGGTGGGTCAGGACATGTCATATCCTCCCTCCCAGCCCAAGTTCCTGTCCTCGTCCCGCCCAGTCAGGGAGACAAGCAGCAAGGTCTTCAGTGTGAGAGACAGGTATGTGTCGCTGATTCATTCTGTCCTACACCACAACGTGATTAATGGTTTCCTTAATCTATTCACGGCGGTAATAGAAGCCCCCTTGTGACTAACCTTGCGTAAAAATGCAAATGAATAAAGACAAACTGCGTTAAAAAGTCAGTGGGCAGGCCAGACCTGGGGAGCCTTGGGAAGTGGGTGTGCATATTTCTCTATTTCAGAGAGAGCAACTTGAAATGGGAGATTAGCCCTTGTGTGGTTGGAATAATTACAGGGATAACAGGCATTCACAAGAGCAACATGGATAAAAGGGAAATACAGTGTGAAATCACAAATTCACTTCCATATATTGGTTGTAGTGCAGTACCCGTCGGGGTTCTGCCCGTGCCTGTATCACCCAGAACTCATTCCTTATCAAGACTACTGCTTTGCTTTTTTTTTCTTAACACTACAGTAAGTAAAATGAATTCACTCTTACAATAGAACACTTGAAACAACTCCCCTTCTTTAATAGTCTTTTGAACAAATAAATATGACCCGGTGTTGCCGTTAGCTAAAGCAGCTCTGGGTCCTCGTTCAGAGCAGATTTTTTCCAGCTGTCTCGAGAACCGCTGATCCAAAAAACTCCACACGTGACACATGCACATACATGTATTTGGGTCCTGAGCAATACACCTGCCGGAGTTCAACCTCACACAGTGCAAATCCAAATACATACAGACAGACACAGTGTATGATGACTAGTACATTACATTACATTACATTTACATTACATTACATTACAGTCATTTAGCAGACGCTTTTATCCAAAGCGACTAACAATAATTGTATTTAACGTAGGAAGAGCCAATGTACTACTACTTGCCAGAACTCACAAGTGCATCTTCTTTCTAAAACAAACAAGTGACTAAGAGCATAATCTAGTGCTGAAGGCAAAGTGCAAGAATCACAATCTAAAGTACAGTGCAATATAATATAATAAGTGCTTAGGTGGGAGGATTGTTGTAGTACTTCTTGAAGAGATGAGTTTTGAGCCTGCGACGAAAGATGGGTAGCGACTCTGCTGTCCTGACATCAGTGGGCAGCTCATTCCACCACTGCGGGGCCAGGACAGAGAAGAGCCGTGACCGTGTCGATCGACCGGCTAGTACAGTGCCCGTTGTGATTGTTCTGTGCGTTGCATTAAACTTGTGACCCATACAACAAACTCTGCGGGGCTGCACATGTATACAAAGCATTGCTCACAACACCAGGGGCAGATAAATCTAGTGAACCAGTTAAAATTCACCATTCAAATCATCACCTCCGGCTTACACAAACCAAAACAAATGCACCCGGCCTATTTTTCTTTTATGCCACAAACCTAAACGAATGCACCCATAACTGGTAAACTCTTACAACTCCATTTCAACAGTGTTCAACAACCAACTATTGATCTGTGTGTCATATAGCGTAGCTGTTAGTAGCTTCACTTGCTAACAGTAGGCTAGCATGGCTATCATGTTAGGCAGTAACATTAGCATTGCTAACAATAGCAGTAGAACACTGCAAAAAACAGTTAAAATACAAGAAATGAATACTGAATTTTAGGAGAAACTACTTAATACTAATGAAATTATCTGTCCATGCAGCAAGATAATTTTACTTGATAAGAAATCTTAAGATAAGCTTGTTCGAGTCTAGAAATAAGATATAAATAAATTATTTACTAGTTTAAGAATAAACTAGTAAATAACTTTTAAAACAAGCAAATTAATCTTATATTTCCAAATCTAAGATTTTAAATCTTGGCAAGCGCAAAACAATTTGCAGTGTATTGCTAACAATAGCATTACTATCGTAGGTTAGGTTAGCTCCAGTACAACATAATTATTGATTTCTTTAACTCCAAATTACCCTTTTAGATACCTAGTTATAGCCTACAATGTGTACGAACCTGCGTGTCAAAAGAATGTCCTCGGGTCCTGAGAAATACACCTCCCAAATAGGGAGATTTCATATACAGTACATGATGAATACCTAGTCTTGACTAACTGCATGAACACAACATTTCCTGAAGTCTTATATCAGATCACATGCACTGATTGCACTCTGAGTCAAACTGAACCAAGCAGCCATTGTGTTACTCCGCCTCCACATCTCTGATATCATGCATGTATCAGTGGCACTATATACTACAGGTATATGAGGAAATTATGTTAAAATTAGCCAAAAGATACATTTTCTTAGCTTCATTCGACACATAACACATGTCCTATTAGGTCCTGAGCAATACACCTGCCCATGTAAACTTCATCCAGTGGCCCGAGGTTGTGAAGATATTCAGTATACAGACAGACACCATTGAACAGACATTATCAGAAAGACCCCCTTTCTCTCTTTATAGAGAGATGATGTAAACAAGATTATAATGTAAGAAGAAAGGTTTTAAAAGTTCTGTCTCAGTATGTCATGATTCGTCCATTAGAGGTGTTCTCTTCTATTACTGTCCTTCATTAATAATCTTGATTAATTGGGAAGTCAAAACCACAGAGGATAATAAATGTAGTATACATCACTGTCATGGCCGCTGCTATCACTTCATTTATACCAGCAGCATTTTAATTACATGGATCCTTACGTAATTGCAACTAGCAGAAACATTACCCCCACAACGTAGCTGGAGAGGTTTGATAGGTCTCCTAAAAAGACTTTCAAGTATTTGAATCTGACAATGATGTGTTTACTGGTCCGATCACTTTCCTGTAAATGAATGGGTGGAATGGCCTTGCCGATCACCTGGAACGACCTTACAGATCCATAACCCCTCAATGTATAATCTTTAACAGTCGAAATACCGGAGCATGTACTGTGGAGACACTGTTCCCTAAACACGGTCACATGGTGCTGTGTGACCTCTGGAGACATACACCCTTCTCATCGTTCATGAAGCCAGCGACCAGCCCTCGGAGGGATGCAGCATGGAGCACTTAACTCTCTGTACCATAACATGCTAATACGGGACGATGACTCGCTCATTGCTTGTCATTATGAGTCGCACGGTGGATTCAAACACCAGGGATGGCTCCAGCACAGAGACAGGAAGAGCTGCCTCCTCATCCTTCATCCGGCTCCTCAGCACAGAGACAGGAAGAGCTGCCTCCTCATCCTTCATCCAGCTCCTCAGCACAGAGACAGGAAGAGCTGCCTCCTCATCCTTCATCCAGCTCCTCAGCACAGAGACAGGAAGAGCTGCCTCCTCATCCTTCATCCAGCTCCTCAGCACAGAGACAGGAAGAGCTGCCTCCTCATCCTTCATCCAGCTCCTCAGCACAGAGACAGGAAGAGCTGCCTCCTCATCCTTCATCCGGCTCCTCAGCACAGAGACAGGAAGAGCTGCCTCCTCATCCTTCATCCGGCTCAGATGTAGTAGAATCTCACCTTGTTCCTCAGGGAGCAGGTGCATATACGACTAAAATAACTATTTAGGTGGAAATTATGATTTATGTATTTCATTGTCATTGTTAATGTGGCCAATTAACGTTTTTGATATTAATACTTGAATCCAGGTAATTTATTAAGGATCTTAACTCTTTCATTTTGTCCTAAAGGCTTATTTGTCTGCCATCTGGGATCCAATTAGGGTTCCCATGGGGATGGTGATGAGGTGGGAATGACTCACATGTCGACTCCTGTATTATGTAATGTATAATCTATACCCCTAGCTCAGTTTATTCCAATCAACTATATAGACAAATCAAAAATGCATCAGTGCTCCACATGAAATAACTTGAGACATGTCCTATCACTGTTACCTTCTAATATCACACATCCACATACGCATTTCACACATTTTTGTTTTAAGAATGAAACCATGCGCATCCCCTCGACCTTAGAGCTTGAAAACTCCATCTCACTTGCCGATGACGTGAACTCAAAATACTGTAAATGTAAATTGTTATTTACAATATTTGTGAGTGTGTTTATTTGTGGGTGTGGAGTGGTTATGGAGGAGGTGTGTGTGTGTGGGGGGGGGGGGGGTGGGGGGGGGGGGGTGAGGGGGGGCAGTTTAATCTCTCTGTAATGTTGAGTTGGGGGTGGGGGGGTGTTGAGGAGAGCTGATGTGAAATGAACTGTGGTCACTCTCCTTGACTGGTTCTCAGTGGTCAGTGGGCCACGTCCAGCTGACTAGATTGGATTTATTGCTACTGGGTCAGAGGTAACAAATACATGCAATATAAAGGCAGAGATGGACGCTGTTATCACAGGATGGATTTGGTGCCCATCATGAGGGGCAATCATATGAAATAGATTGATACCACAAGCGAGGGCCGACTGTATATTAGCCTGATACAT
This sequence comes from Borostomias antarcticus, assembly GCF_949987555.1. Lineage (NCBI taxonomy): Eukaryota > Metazoa > Chordata > Actinopteri > Stomiiformes > Stomiidae > Borostomias > Borostomias antarcticus. Next base: position 4,311,046 of record NC_140258.1, read on the forward strand.
CTTAACTGGACATCCACTTACACGTGAGGCAAAAGACTGCTCTCCATTTGAGGGTGACAGATAAAGAGACATGTTATAGTCAAATATGCCTGTGACTCTCTGTACAGGATAGTGTTCATAAATCTGGTTTTACTGTAGTCATCCACTCAGATTGGTTTCATCAGTGTTTATTAAACACTCTGATCAATAAGCAAAATCAACCACGTTACCAAACAATTATTTCAAGAGGTACAGTAGAAGGGTAATATGAATGAAAGATAAAATACTTCAAACACATACAACACATAACATCTCTAGATGTCTTTTTAAGAAAAGAGCCGAGAGGCTTCAGAGGGCCAGGGGTGAGATATCTTCATCTGTGGGCTGGGCTGAGGGATTCTGGGGGTCCGTGGAGAGGTG
>NC_140258.1:4323944-4355225 GCF_949987555.1 Borostomias antarcticus
TCAGAGACAATTTGTAAGGCCGGCTGTTAAAGCCAGGCCAGAGCCTGCAGAACAGCTGGAGCGCCTCAATGATTGATAAACGCGGCAGCGAGAATTCGGTCTCTCCCTGAATGAAGACAAAGACCGGCCGTGCTCAGCCAGGGTGCAACGCCGCCGCGTCGTTAAGTGGGGAGTCACTCTGGACGTGCCCCGGACCTCAGCTGGGAGAGTTGAGACGCCAAGAGGTAAGGTCAGGACCCAAACTAATTACCATTTTATGACAAAACGGTTCTTTTGTCGTTGTTATATAATTGATTTACCTTTCAGGGGAGATCATTATGAAGTGGCTTTGTGCTGGACTGTGTGTGTGTGTGTGTGTGGGGGGGGGGGGGTGCTGGGGTTAAAGGGATCTGTCTCAGACGTGTACGAAACCATGTCTACACACACACACACACACACACATGCGCAGAGACGCACTCACATCTACATGCACTGTGACGCACTCACGTACCTAGAAATTAGTCTTTATGCAAAATATTGGGGATTTTTTTCACATTTATTGAATGAAAAGCGAGACTTGAATTGCTGTCAAGATGGGCATTCATATCAAACAACCTTTTAGGTGTACTGAGTGCCCCTTGCATAAACATTACAGGGGAAGTACTGACCCATAGAAGATAATCACACACACACACACACACACACACACGAGCGGCTATGTGCCGCCAAGATGTGATGACTTGTATCTGCTATCACTTCAGCCTCAATTGAGGATGATTAAAAACACATCATATTCTATTGATCGTGGCGGATCTAGTCAGTCATATTCTATTGATCGTGGCGGATCTAGTCAGGTCCAGCGCATATTGATAGAGGCGTACTCAGTCGGTCCACTGCTCCCCTGTGTGTGTGACCCATGCAGGACCAGGTCACAGTGGCAGCTGATGACCAACTCGGTACAAATAGATGTCCTATATGTTCTCAGATACAGATTGATGCTCCGACAGGTGTATCTATTATTCTGAAGTATTCACTTGTTTTTTGATGGGGGGGGGGGCGGGGTATTTCGGCCGGGCGGCTTTAGCAAACACGCTGCCCACTTTCTTTGTTTGATTCAGCGAACGAGCGAGGCAGCGTGGGATACGTCCAACCCTGACCTATTAAATGGCAGGCTTCTGTGGAGGGCCCCGCGGCACAAATTGAAAAGTTTTCACTCGGTAAGTGAAATGTATGGCTCTGCCTCCAGTCTATAGAGATGGAGGAAGTGGGGGGGGGGGATTGTTCTATTTTAATTCCCAACTTGATTCTCGCCGTCCTCCTCCACCACGGATCTCAGGGACATCCATCCTGCCGTGCGGAGTCGGCCGTTTGAGCTGCCCGCGGCTGACGATGAATGAGTGAATATTGATGAACGTGAAAGATGTGCCGAGGCCCCGTTTCTCTTCGGGGTGCGGAGGCGGGGGAGGAGAGCGTCCACGGGGCCTCCCCCGGGGAGAGAGCACCCCTCTCCATATTCACAATATTCCCTGTGAAGTTCAGAGAGAGATATCAATCTCACTTTGAGGCCCTGGGCCTTCATTTGTTTGTGAGAGATGCGGCGCGCTGCTCAGTTGACTGTGCCAATTCTTCAAACCCCACTTACAGTAGACACACACACACGCACACACACACACAGACAGAGTGGAGCATCTGCCGCCCCTGCTCCGTGCGCGTCCTGCGTCCCTGGTATCCTCAGGAGCCGGTCTGCGCTGCGGTGCACCAGGGCCTTGATTGAAGAAACACTCGTCTCTGTCGCCACCTGAGTGTTAGGAATAAAAAATCCACCATGGTTGTTTGGGCAGAAGCATGAGGACTGTACCCTGGATAAATGGGTTGGTTTTTCCTTGTCACACTTCTTGTGAGAGACAATTGTGTGCGAGAGGGATGGTACAGTAGGGTCATCTCGCATCGGGGGACATAGTTGCTGAACTGGAGTTTTCGTATTAGATATTTACATAACGTTGAAACAGAAAGGCAACTTTCAGTGTAATATTTGCATGGAATAACATTTCGCTGGAGAAAAACCATTATGGTAAATGGACTGCGCTTACGTATATAGCGCTTTTATCCAAAGCACTTTACAGTTGTCTCTCATTCACCCATTCACACACATTCACACACCAATGGTGGCAGCTGTCATGCAAGGTACTAGACTTTGGGGTTCGGTGTCTTGCCCAAGGACACTTCGACATGTGGACAGGAGGAGCCGGGATTCAAACCGCCGACCCTACGATCATCGGATGACCCGCTCTACCTCCTGAGATACAGCCGCCCCTAGCTCTGTTTACTGTACATTTTAAGGTGAGAGACTTTCTCAGGTCAGTATGCTAACACCACTATGTGCAGCTAATCTACAGAGGCGTGTCCTGTTTAAAACTCAAGCCTGACACTGGAGAGCACGGGTGGAGAACACATGTTAAATTGCTACTGTGGAACAGTACATCTGTATTCCTCACAGAAACAAGAGGTTTTTAGCCACTGTCAGAGGCGGGAACGACCAATAATGACTCTATGAAGCAAAATAATTACACGCATCCCTACAAACCCAGCCATCGCTCACCTCAATGAACACCTCTCTCTCTCTTGCTCTCTCTCTCACTCTCTCTTTATCTCTGTCTCTCTTCCTCTCTCTCTCTCTCTCTCTCTCTCTCTCTCTCTTCTTCGCTCTCTCTCTCTCTCGCCTGCCTGACACATCCTCTCAAACCCACCAGTGTACAACCAAACACTTCCTGTCACTGACAGGATCTCCTTGCTCTGACACTTTCATGGAATGAATATTTCCAACAGGCTGACTCTACCTTCCCTTTCTGTGTCTCCCTCTGTGTATCTCTCTCTCTCTCTCTCTCTCTCTCTCTCTCTCTCTCTCTCCACCCCTCCGCCTCCCCCCTCCCTGTCTCAGTGCTAGTCTTGAGCCCAACCTGGCGCAGGTTTTAGCAGGGCAATGGTCCATGCAGGCCTTTTTTTCCACAGTGGGTTCCTAATTGGACTCTCCGCCCTAGCGTGCGTTCAGTTGGGCCTGCTTTACCTACACTATTGATCGCAGTCAATGTTCTGGACTCAGTCCAGCTGACCTCGGAGGAGAAGCTAGATACATCACTGTCCCAACGGGACCTCCAGAGACTGGGCAGCACCAACAACACGCACGCATGTCCAGGACTCATCAACGACTACATCTGCCCACAACAAAGACACCAGAAAACGTTGGATAGACTTTTCAGTTTCACTTCGAAGAAAGCAGAAGCTGATTTTCATATTAAAAAATTATATATATATACACACACACACACACACAAAAAGTATTTGTTCTATAGATGGCCATACAGCTTTACAATCCTTGGCTTCGGCATGTCTTAACCCTGCATGCTAATTAGAATCTTGCAATCATGTTAACATTGATCCTAATTTGTGCACCATGACTATGTGTTTCTTACGTGACTCAGAGTAACTGATGGATACACAACCAGGCGACGTCTCTCCTGCCCACGGAACCAGCTCTGTGCCTGATGAGAACCAGCTCTGTGCCTGATGAGAACCAGCTCTGTGCCTGATGAGAACCAGCTCTGTGCCTGATGAGACCTCACTGGGGGGGGGGGGGGGGGCAACGCCTTAAATTAATTAACATCGGACCTCTTGTAGCTGCTCACTTCTGTAAACAAACACTTTAATATGCAGTAATTAATTAAATCTGCCAAGCTCCTCTGCGCCTCACATAGATCTTCCTTCACTCTCTCTCTCTTTCTCTCACCCTCTCTCTCTCTTTCTCTCTCTCTCTCTTTCTCTCTCATCTGGGTGTGTGTTGAGGGATAAGGGCTGAAAACACTACTTTTCCCAACACACTTCATTCTAAGCTCAGGCTTTCAACCGTGCTCTCTTGAAATAGTGCAGTTTTATTAAATTTGACTTCTAAAAGACTCAGTTCTGTACCACAATCACTGAATGAACATATCCAACATATCCAACACCCGCCTTCCTCCCGACCAGCGGGTCTCCAGAGTTCCCGACCAGCGGGTCTCCAGAGTTCCTGACCAGCGGGTCTCCAGGGTTCCTGACCAGCGGGTCTCCAGGGTTCCTGACCAGCGGGTCTCCAGGGTTTTCGACCAGCGGGTCTCCAGGGTTCCCGACCAGCGGGTCTCCGGTGCTAGGGGGTCCTGACCAGCGGGTCTCCGGTTCTAGGGGGTTCCTGAGCAGAGGGTCTCCGGCGCTAGGGGGTCCTGACCAGCGGGTCTCCGGCGCTTGGGGGGTCCCGACCAGCGGGTCTCCGGCGCTAGGGGGTTCCTCAGCAGCGCTGGTGGACTGTGATCATGAAGAATAATGTATGGCCTGGCAGAAGATTATGGGAGCTAATTACTTCTCTTGGCTTCGTGATGTCACATCTGATGCTGACACGGCCTGGCCAGGGTGGCCCCATGTGACGGTTTGTCTGGACGGCCCAACCGCCATCCACCATCCGTGGACTCGCCCCTGTTACGTTTGACTGTTATTGAGCTGCATTGTTTCTGTTCCTATAGCTAGAAGCTCCTTCCATACACCCCAGCATGCTGGTCTCTGAGACAGACCTCATCACAAGAGCATCGTTCCAAACCACCCTCTGTAATGGAAACAGTCATCAGGATCATTCACGCATTATCAAAATTGTTTGAATGCTAAATCCTTAAAGGAGAATGTTCGTTTTTGACAACCTGGACCTTATTTACGGCATATTATAAGACGTTTGACTCACCGAGATCACTTTGGTGTAATTCGGAGGCCTGTAGAAGAAATTTAAACTCCAGTGCGAGCCAAGTATATCCATGTAATGGCGGTGGACGGGACACTGAGAATGCAGCTTCTAAAAAATCTATTTTCTGCCACGAAACGGTTGTTTTCACCAATCTGTTTTTATGAATCGCTAGTTGTGCTTACATAGAGCGAGGGCTTGTTGTGGTTTTCACATGCCTCTGTTATATGATCTTTAGAAACGTCTTTAGAAACGAAATATAGCTTCCCCACTTGCTCCAGCACGCATGCGCACAGCGCGCAGACTGGCTATTCTCCATCTGTAGGCTACACTCGCGGCTCACATTCTCACGCTACGATCAGCTTCCATCATATTCTAAGTCATCTTCTATATCCTCAAAATCTGATAAATATTCAGCCATATTGCACACAATATTCCAGGCACCAACAAGCCAATCGTAGCGTAGATAATGTGAGCCGCGAGTGTAGCTTACAGACGGAGAATAGCCAGTCTGCGCGCTGCGTGCTGGAGCGAGTGGGGAAGCTATATTTAGTTTCTAAAGATGTTTCTAAAGTTCATATAACAGAGGCATGTGAAAACCACAACAAGCCCTCGCTCTATGGAAGCACAACTAGCGATTCATAAAAACAGATTGTTGAAAACAACCGTTTCGGGGCAGAAAATAGATTTTTTTAGAAGCTGCATTCTTAGTGCCCCGTCCGCCGCCATTACATGGATATACTTGGCTCGCGCTGGATTTTAAAATTCTTCTACAGGCCTCCGAATTACACCAAAGTTATCTCAGTGAGTCAAACGTCTTATAATATTCCGTAAATAATGTCCGGGTTGTCAAAAACGAACATTCTCCTTTAAATCAGCCGACTATCAATTAAATTCGGATTGTGTGGATTTCTAGTCGGCAGTAAACATTCAGTATATCTAAAACACAAGCATTTATGGAAATCCAGGAGCTGGGACTGGAGAGGGGATCCGGGGGCATCGCTGCTCAGGTAAGCTGCTTTTTGAGGGTTTGTGTAAATCCTAAAGTCCAAAAGTCAATTACTGGGTCATCTCAAGCGTGTGCTCCTCAAAGACTCAGATGCTTTATTGGACAGGTTTTAATTCATCAGGGCTTCTCAGGTCTCTTTCATGCCGCCCAGAGAGAGAGAGAGAGAGAGAGAGAGAGAGAGAGAGGGAGCAATGCACCTCCTTCAGATGGCCGGTGTCATATGACACACACACACACACACACACACGCACACACACACACACACACACACACACTCAGCAGTGCCCAAAAACAACTCTCAGGTGGTCTGCCTCGCTCTACTGACCAGAGTATTACCCCCCCCCCCACACACACACACCACACCCCCCCACCCACCTCCCTCAACACACACAACCCACTCGATGCAGACCACCGATGAATAAATGACAGTCATCCCCCCAACACAGTGATAGCATCCTTTTAAATGTAACAGGATGACGCCAACATAGATTTCAATCATAACTCGTCAATAACTCTATTAACCATTTATCAGGTGTCTTTAATATCAACAGAATGTATTCCTTCATTGTGACGTTACTATTGTTATCACATGTCTATGGTCTGAGGTTTGAAGGGAGGCTCTCCTTATGTAGGTTAATATCCTTCTACCCAGTAGGCTCCTACTGCCATTGTTCAGTAGAACAAACTCATTATCTCACAGCAGGCTTGGCAAAACAACCATCCATTACAATTACAACAGGAGCAGGTACTAATACCTCTCTCCCAGCTCCTCGCTGCTCGCTGGATGTTCTGTAGCACCAGGCTGCCGTGGCAGACGCTGTTTGCTGTTGATAAATGTAAGAATGGATCCACTTCGTCTAATATCTCTGAAGATGGATTCGATGGAATAGACGTGTTGGCCTGAGCGAGTTTAAACCTTAGTCCTTCTCCACTGTGACTAGCCAGAATGGGACGCTTGTATACAAACGTAAATGTGTTTCTCAGGAGTTTCCTGTCCTTCTCTTTCTTCCAGCTCCTCTCTCTCCCTCCCCTCCATCTGTCACACAATAGATTGTAATCTTTAATCCATGAGCAGCCATTGAACATTGAACACCAGTGAATCTGTTTTTCTTCCCAGCTTCCTGTACAGGCCCCTCAGCTCCACGCTGCCGTTCGGTGTCTCTCTAACACACCAACGCACGCGCACTCACTCTCTCTCTCTCTCTCTCGCACACACACACACACACACACGCACACACACTGTCTCTCTCTCTTTCTCTCTCTCGCACACACACACACACACACACGCACACACACACTCTCTCTCTCTCTCTCTCTCTCTCTCTCTCTCTCTCTCGCACACACACACACACACGCACACACTCTCTCTCTCTCTCTTCTCTCTCTCTCGCACACACACACACACGCACACACACACACTCTCTCTCTCACACACACACACACACACACACACACTCTCTCTCTCTCTCTCGCGCACACACACACACACACACGCACACACACACACGCACCACACAAACACTGATAAACACACACATGCACTCCCACAAGCATACACTTCACTCATCACTTGTGCACACACACGCGCGCGCACACACACACACACACAGAAACACACACACACACACACAGAAACACACTCATTGTGTGCCATCATGGCACCATATGACACTGTCATCATTTGGTAATTAAACCCTCGCTGGCTTTAAATATGAAAAGCTGGCATGAGCTGATGATGATGATGCTGGCTGTCGTACAGCCCAGATTTCCACCAAGCTCTCCAGATTTCAGGCAGGAAACATCTTGTTTCCACGTTCTCTTACTTTCTGCCTGCCTTTTTTTGTCAATATGTTAAAGCTGTGAAGGCAGACTGCAGAAAAACACATTGTGCTTTTGGAATCTCTCCCGCTGCCCTGAGAGAAATGGACTTTCTTGTAGGCGGCTCTGAAACGTGGCTCCAGTGAAACCTGGCCTGTGATTTCTGCCTTTTAAAGAGCAAGAGGACGGAGACAGACACATCTGACGTCCATGTTGGCGGAGATGAATGATGTCCGCCGCCCGTATGCAGAGGGCTCCGTTGGCTAACATGGGCGGGGGGGGGGGGGGGGCAGGGCTGAGGAAGGGAGGCTTATTTAATGCTTGAAACAGAAATAAATGGGACACTATTTTTACAGAGAATGGGGGTGTGGGCGGGGCGGTACAGGGGGAGGGTAGGATGGGGGAGGGTCTGTCCGAGGAGAGCAGGCAGGAAGGGAAAATTGCGACGCCGACGCCGTAACATTAATCTGATGCCCCCTAACTTCCCCCGGCCCTCCGGCGGCCCACCAGGGACAGTGTTGACCAGTGTAATGGACTATGTGAACAACCCCCCCCCCCCCCCACCCCCCCTCCATAATCACCTCTCTCCCTCCAATTTCAACCTGCGTCTCCCGTCAACTCCGGCAGTCGCCCAGCAGGCCGAATGGACCGTCTGCCAATGAGGAGAGGGTCTGGAGACATCCCACGCAGCTTTATCTCCCTTTAATACCTCTATCTGAGTCCCTCCAGTTGGGATGGCCCCGCGTGGCCCCCGCGTGCTGGATGAGGAGGGAGGCGTGTGGGGGAGGGGGGCCCGCTCTCTCTGGGCGGGGAGAAAAGCAAGGTCAGGTCTTTGTCTCAAGTCATAGAGTGCTAACTGTTTTAATGATTGTGGATTGCATGTGTATCCTGTATGTGTATTGGCCACAGGTATAGTGGATTAACACCTCTCTGTACTTTATGCGGGCACGCAGACACACGCACACACACATGCACACACATGCATACATACACACACACATGCACGCACACATACACATTTCAAACTAAATTCATATTAACTTTCTGTGCGTGTTGGTGTCTAAATCTGGACTCTGGAGTCGGCTTCTTATTCTCTGATGAGTTCCTGAAATATTACACCAAATGAAGAGAAAATAATACAGCCCACTTTTGGCTTCACAGAGATGAAACCTTTCATCTGCATATTTCTATGTAACAGTTCTGTCAAAAATATTCAGTGTTTACATATAGATTCATCAAATAACTTCTTAAATAACGTATTTTAGGGATATCAATGAATTGGTCTGAAAGAGATTGAGCTCCTCAGTTGGAAAGTGATTTGGGATTTGACTTCAACAACAACCAGTGCCTGGTATTAGACTAGTCACAGACTGATCCAATGGGCCACCATACATGGATGGACATTAATAGATCACTGTCATATACTGTACAGTTAAAACACAAAGATATTAAGTTGTTCTTATGGAATATTTTGTCTCAGATAGAAAAGCGCATGTCTCTTCCCTCGCTACTGGTCCAGTGGCCTTATAGCCATTATACTGTAGGTCCTGAAGCATTGCACTGTGCTATAATACAAAATGTTTGTTAAATAGCCGATTTAGATGCTATAATGTTTTAATGTTGAATTTTATAGCTTTATCACGCTCTGTCGTTCTTGTGAATATTGTAATATTGTATTTTTACTGGTTACTCATCTGTTAATGTTCCACTTAGTAACCTTTATAATCCTCCTCACTTTTTCTTTGTATTCCCTCGCACTGTTAAACACACTGGGAAAGTTTCCATCAAACTGTGTGTGTAGACTACTACATGTGTGTGTGCGTGTGTGTGTGTGTGTGTGTGTGTGTGTGTGTGTGTGTGTGGAGACTGCTACATGTGTGTGTGTGTGTGTGTGTGTGTGTGTGTGTGTGTGTGTGTGTGTGTGTGTGTGTGTAGACTGCTACATGTGTGTGGGTGTGTGTGTGTGTGTGTGTGTGTTTGTGTGTTTATAAGGGAGATTTCTTTATTTCACCAAACCCCACACTGTCCCCAATTGCTTTGTCATTATTCATCAGTATGTTGGTGTGAGGTGATTATACTCAATTAAAGACCCCTATGAACCACTGATGTAGAATAGCCTACAGTACATGTTTTTCATTGTGCTCCATGTTACTAATATGAAAGTTACAAAAACAACATATTTAATTAGCCTTATTGCACGTATTTATTTCATGCCCATAAGCAACGTAGCCTATGTAAGCATTTAGTTTTAAAGTTAACATGTTGGCATGTGTGTGTGTGTGTGTGTGTGTGTGTGTGTGTGTGTGTGTGTGTGTGTGTGTGTGTGTGTGTTGAGGCCTATACTCATCATCGATATGAATATCACTTGCAAATTCTCTAGTAAACGTATTTACTGTAGGTCTCGTTTTTGAAAAAGACAGACGGGGCCTCTTCATCTGCTTAACATGGATATAGATTAGCCTAGATTAGACTAGCACTGTAGGTCTAGACTGACCCACTATTCGACGTGCCTAAAATTGGGTCCAGAAACCATGGTGACCGTTCAAAAAAGGTTGCTTGCTTTTACTGTACATGGGGATACTATTGGAATTCCCAAGGAAAACGCGTCAAAACATTTTAGTTTTTTTGCAATACTACGTCAAGATTAACGATGATAATTAAATCCTGGGTCCTAGTTGACATGGGAGATTGACCGCGTATGCTCTAAATTGCATCGTTATAACGTTATTGTGAGGACTTTTACATTGGAAACGATTTAATTGATACGGAGACTGCGTGAGAATGCCACCAGTGAACAGTAAGCACTCTGCAACACTTTCACCACCGATAACTACCTCCTAACTTTTCTGAGACAACTTTGCAGAATTTAAGGAGCAAGATAGATTGTTATAAGATTTGCGTATGAATCCAAAACATACGTACCATTTACAAACTGTGTAATCTGCAAACTGCGCATATCCACCTGTCATGATTCCCAACTTGTAGCCTCCCGGTGCGACTGTATCTTAACATATCTCCATACTAAATGCGCTCTTTTTACCCCCGGTGGGCAAGTTTTATTCATTCTTTACATGCGACACCTGAAACGCTTTATGTACTTTGATTTCTATTTTGCTCTTTTATCAATTCCTAGCTCAGTGGAGCAGGGTTGCTTCCCTTTTTGTTGTCGCCTAAACCGTTTAGTTTTGGATGATCGGTCAAAGATTCTGACAACCAGCGGGGAGAGGCGCGACGCCCAGCCGAGGAGGGAGCGCAGGAGGCCGGACAGATCTATTGGGCTGCATCGAGGAGACGGACCATTAGACAGGGGAAAGCCATGCCTCACAGCCTTGGTCGATCAGGTAAGGATTTCTCTCTACTGCTACCCCCCTCCTCTGAGCGCCCTCTCTGCCTCTCAAAGAGTGTCAATGTGGATTTGCTGGCGGGAGAGGTGCTGCCCTCTGTTCTAAAAGGTGAGCTTGAGTTAACTTGCAGTCTTATGGTTAGTCAAACGATCACAAATATTTAATTTCTAGTGCAACACTGAATAGTTTGTGTTGAAACTTTATGGGCACCTGCAGGTGTATGTTTACGCATGCGTTTGGCGGCCTAAAGGTTATAGCTAGGCTACACTATGAGTCATCTTTCTCCTGTTTCTGAATAAGGTACCCAAAAATGTCATCATTAGTATTAATATAATGCCAAGGGTTTAGCTTATCAAACGTCGTTTTGTGTGGGGCTTTAATTGAATACATAGATCACATTCTAATTCACCTCTCGATTTTGGGTTTAAATGGGAAGATCAATGGAAAACAGTTGTAATGATCTAATTAATTATGGCAAAATTAAAAGCAAGTACAAAATCAATCTCTGACGGTGTCGGGGAGAGAGTTAAATTGATAGTCCATCTGCTCCCGTTATAAAGCACATGAATAAGCACTCTAAGGGCGCAGCTGATATCACGTCGCTGGGCGTCCCGTCCCCTCCGTTGTCATGAGAGCAGAGTAGGCCTGCAGGTGATTCCCTCATCATTTAGACGCTCTCTTGACTAATCGTGCAAAAACCAGGCCGGGGAAAAGGGGGTTGTTAGTTGAAGGTATATAGTCCACACAGAACATGGAAGCAAGTCTGCATGGATAAGAGCCACGACATTTATGTCTGGATTTGAATTAGACCCATGCCCTCACTTTGGGGTCAATGCGGTGGGAGCACGGGATTGAAAACAAATTGTTTTCATAATAAGCTAATAACCACAACGATGATAACAATAGTAATAGTATTGTAATAATACTAATGAAAATCAATGACAACAATAACTACAATAATGATGTAATCAATAGCAACATTAACAATACTACTAGCCTACTGATTATTATCATTATGATTATTATGATGAGGATGATGATTATTATTATTATTATTATTATTATTATTAGTAGTAGTAGTAGTAGCAGTAGTAGTAGTAGTAGTAGTAGTAGTGGTAGTAGTAGTAGTAGTAGTAGTAGTAGTAGTGGTAGTAACCTAGTAGTAGTATACATAATAATAATCATCATCATAATCATAATAGTAGCCTAATATCATTGCAAATAATAATAATAATAATAATAATAATAATCGGATTATATGATTCGTATTGGTATTAGCATTATGGTTATTGTTATTATTACTGACCTCAAGTAGCCTACTGACATAATATATTATCGTATATTAATGTACGAAATATTAGCATTCACAACACACTTGAATAGTTAAAATAGTTTAATCACAAACAACCACAATATTAAAGTTGAATGCAAGACTGCATAGCCTATAATAGGATTTAGGTGTCAAATATCCCCAGTCGATATTAAATAGGCTAAATGTCTTGTGTTTTACAGTGATTAAACAGGCTGTTCTTTAATCTCATTTACAATGATGGAAGTTATTTTACTGTTCCCTTAACAAGTCTGTGTATCCCCAATAATCTTACAAGGCCTACCCATAACAAGCAGAAATATAGACACTTACAGAGAAAAAAGAAGAGTTACCTATAATAATAATTTATCTTATACTCGCTGACTATTGATCTAGACAATTCCACAAGTCAGATCTACAGACTAAAGTGCACCAATAGTTGACATGGCCTTTGGTAAATCAATCTCATCTACATGTAGCCTACAGTAAGAAGTGAACTTACACCACGCGAGCAGTTCCGACCTGAGGTGCAGGGGAGCTAGATGCTGAAGAGAAAAAAACTGGAAAAAAAACAGCAATCATCGATTGGTGACGTGGGGATGGAAACATAAAAGAGAACAGAAACCACAAGCTTCAAAACGGGAGAAACGGATTTCCATCTCCCCCACAGGAAAGTCATGCTTTCGATAGCGAACTTTGCAGGACATGGCAGTGACATGTCGCTAAAGCGTCTGTTCAGTCCCCAAGCGCGCAGTGTCTCCCCCTCTCTCTCACCCCTTCCTCCAGATCTCACTCAGTATTTCTGCAGCTCATTAACATCTCACAACTATAAACACCATTATCATAGAAATATGTGTTTAGGAAATGCCATACGGTAAAATGAATAGGCTATGAATAGGCTACCCATATATAGGCTATTGTGCGTAATTTGGCGATTTTATTCATGCACCTTGCATCAATGGTATTACAGCATTTGTGGAAATAATAGCTGTTACCCTAATGAGCTGCGAAATTTGAGTGTATAGATACTGTGCATCGCCTATGATAGTAATATCAATGGGATATCAATGAAAACATAAATTCTAGAATTTAAATTACACGTGATATGATCCGAGTTAGTCTAGACTCAGTTTCTTAATTATCACGCCATTTGTTTTGCTACTCCTCTACACGGGAGCGTCGCCATGGCGGTGCAAAGGGCACGGGGGCAAATCGGGGTGTTGTGGGGAAATAGCAGCAGCTTTAGGGCAAAAGTGCAGCGATGTGTGAAATTACAGCCCATGGTGCTACATATTGTACCAGAAGCTCCCTCCAAAAAGCTGAAACAAAAAGAGGAATCGTCCTCAAACTTGTCCAGAGGGCAGAACGCAACACGGCCTCCTATTCCATTGAAAAGTCCGACATCCACAAAGGTTCACTGTCTAAATAACAGGGACTTACTGTAGGTTTGGCCAACTGGCAGATTCCCTTCCTTGATAATGAAGAGGAGGGAGAGTAAAACTATTATTATAAAAGGATAATATTACAATAACACAACTAAGAAGATAACACCTATAATTACACTACATTAGCCTGCAATGATATATATTATTATTCTATTCCTAATTGTAGTCATACTAATTTGCATGATCATTATTACACTTTATAGTAGTATAGTCTATAAAAATAATAATAATAATAACAAATATTATTATTATTATTATTGTTGTTGTTGTTGTTGTTGTTATTGGCGTTATTAGTTGATCATAACATATGTATATTTTTCAGTTATCGCAATATAATGCTATATGTTCTATTTTTTCTGTCTAAATAACAGGGACTTACTGTAGGTTTGGCCAACTGGCAGATTCCCTTCCTTGATAATGAAGAGGAGGGAGAGTAAAACTATTATTATAAAAGGATAATATTACAAAGCAACTGAGGTTTTGTTGTTAGTTGATAGGATGAGGATGGTTTATACGAGGAGCGCTAATATCAACGAGATTACCTTCATTTTCTTTTTTTCTTTTCTAAGAAAGCCCTTTTGTTTGTTTACTTGGGCTATTATATGTTAGGCATGCTCTTCAAAGCATGAAGTGAACACACTAATGAATAATTTGTTTTGCATATATATGCTTGCGTTTTCATTCACAAACTCATTGCGTCCTTATAAATGCGACCATTTGCCTGCCACTCCAACTGAATAATTTGAGAGAATTTCGAGTTGAGATGTGGCTCACCTTTTTACCAGTCTGGAGACAAACATGACATGGACAGGTCATTCGAATCAACATTAGTTGGATTTGTAGTAGCCTAGTATTATAACAGGTTATTAGCTGTATTGTAACAGTTTAGCAGCCCGTTGTGTGTCCTGATATGGTGCAGTTCGTTCCCATGCTTCTAAAAGATTCAAAAGGAAACGGAGAAAAGGGAGAAAAAACTGTAGCCTATTACTAAATCAACACTGGAATTGCACTGATTTGTTTGCCAAACTTTTTATTGAATAGGCTAATAGCTCATTATTAGCAGTGCGTTAATCTATCCTGCTACAGTAACACTCAACCTCTGACCCGACCCACTCCCTGGCAGCAGCACCGCTGAGGCCGCCTAGCAGCTTGACAAACCTAAGAGCGCCATCTACAGAGCAATGAAGCAAACAGCTTGTTGAATGAGAGCAGCCATTCCTACCCTACTGTAAACACATCCTGCTCAATGAGGACCAATAGCTCAATAAAGACGTGGCCTATAGCAACGGCAAAGCTACAATCAAACCCAATCGAGGATTTTCACAATATGCCGTTGCATCTTTGTTTTGAATGGTTAGTGTTAATTAGGGTTTGTCTAACATTCAGTGAAGTGGCATGTTTCAGTTAGGCCTCTGGGTTAGCCTACCATAATAAACACACCTTAAATACCAACTCTTTCAAATGGACCGTTGTGACAATCTGGAGAGAGAGTGCCTTTAAACTTTGAACAACACACACTTTAGAAATAAAATTGATCTTGCCGGGTTTGCCTCTTTTCACCAGCTGTCTCTAATTTCTTTGATTCCTAACCTCAAAGTCTCATCATTTCCCCTTTCGTCTCCCTCCCCTTCCGAACTGTCGGATACTGGGACCTCCTCATTTGGGCTCCAGGTTTTCGCGTTGGCGAATCACAAAGTGTTGGAATCTATTGCCTTTGTCTGACAAGCCATCCATCTCTATGCGAGGGGATCTGTGGGGTGGAGGGAGGGAGGGGGAGGAGGGATAGGAGAAAGGGGGGGTATCAGTAGGACTGCAGCTTTTAGAAACAGAAACGCAAGGAGAGGGGCTTCATTCTCAGCCAAAAGCTTCGTTTAGGCACAGCCCATTGTCGATGAGAGGGGGATAGAGAGACACTTTCGGCGTGTCTATGTTGCCCCTGTCACCACCGCCCCCGTCTGATTAAACCCGAGACCCGCCAGTCCCCGCCACCGACAAGAAGACGGATTTTCTACCGCAGTTTCGCGACTGGACCGTTGGAGACTCCGCCGACTATTAACGGCTGTTGTTTTCTTCATGATGTCGTTTAACGACATCTAGAGAGACCCAGGTTTTTAGCGAATGTTGCGACCGGTGACCGGCACGGAAGAAGCGTGGGTCATGCTCCGCACCTGACAGACCTCGGTAGGCTATTCACTCAACGGACTGAGTTTAAACTTAGCCGTTTTCCAAGAAGTTATTCGCCTACTGCCAACGGACATAGACTCTTATTGTACCGTTAAGCAATCTTTGTTTTTACATATTTAAAGCCCCATCATCAAGGCGAAACGGCGACTTCAGTCGATTACCTGTCTTTTCTTTGCTATCCCATGGATATTCACTGCAAAGCGGACCCCTTCTCAGCAATGCACCGTGAGTAGAGAATTAGTTTACTATAGATAATCTCTTCGGATTAGTAGGATACATTATTTCCTAGACTACTATGCTTTCTGGGAATTATGCTTTTGTTGTTCCCATTCCCATGCGGAATTAGTGACATGTTTTGGCTGTACGATGAACCTACAGTAGCTACGAGCGACTAACTTGCACTGTCTGTCTTTTTTACTCATCTAAAATGGCTTGTGTAGAGACAGCACGTGTTTAAACGGACTATTGATAACAAGTCTGAATGTCTGTCTACAACAAGAATAGCCCACAAAGTTTAACTAATAAAACAACTGAAATCAGTGTGTAAAATGAGGATGTTAAATAAAGGGAAAAACGAATGTAGCCTGATATAAATTAGCCTAAATTCATAGCCTAAATTGTCTTTTTATACCACCTGTATTTTTCCTGTTTTATGATCCAGCCTATCTCTATATTCTGAATAGAATGGAACATTATTGACTTAAAGTCAGAGGTTAATTGAAATGGCACCAAGGCTCATGGAGGAGTCTTTTAAGGAAGACAAGGCACAATAATACCTTTCCGATGCCGGAAATACATTTGAATATAAAGCCTTCATTACCTTTGATATAAACAATAGGCTACCTTTGGAGAGTAGATGCTACTGGAAAATGCATTTGGCCTAATGTAGCCTAATCTCTAGAAATATTTTACAATATGGGAAGACTCAACTACCTATTTTTACTGTTGGATTCATAAATAAAATAGATTGGCCTTCATTCATCATCTTACCAAAGCAATAAACTATTGAGAACATTTCTTATAATTTTCAACAATACAAATTTATTCTACGATTCTGATACACGAGTGCCACATGTAAATAATTAATTCTTCATCATTCGCACTATCCACGTTTGTAATATGAGTTATCAAAGCTCTCCTTTTAATTATTTACCCTAATTGTGCAAGGCAAATTAAACAGCGTGAAACATAATATCTGCGACATGTGTTAGCTGCACTGCAAACGTTGCTGTTGGAAAATATGTGGCAAGAGTAGGATATTCTTGCGTAGAGATGCAGATTAATTTACGACCAAAAACAGAAATGGCCTATATTGTACTATTTTGAATATAAAAATATATGAGGACATCATGGTGTTTAATGGATGACTCTGAAAGCATGACGCCTCCAGTTGCTACCAACTGCACCTTCAGTGACAAAAGCCAAATAATAACAAAAATGTCAACAATAATTATAAGCAGCCTATAGGTACAATTATTATTATTATTATTAGTAGTAGTAGTATTAATATTATTATTAATATTATTAGTATTAGTATTATTATTATTACTAATATTATTGTTATTATTATTATTATTATTATTATTGTTATTATTATTATTATTATCATGATTATTATTATTATTATTATCATGATTATTATTCATAATAACTAATAATAGGTATGATAATAATAATACCAACCACAATAATATAGGCTAAATACCAATCATAGCAATAGTAATAAAACAGCAATAGCAACACTAGACCCAATGAATTAAGCTTATTTTAGTTACACGCCTATATGTAAGAGGTAGTGAGCAGTCGGCAATGGCATGATGAATATGGGCTACGATATAAAACAAGACTGTGCCTCTTTGTATGTAAGCCTATGATGTAGCCTAGTTCCTGTATGCCAACCTGGCGACCTTATGGGTACACGTGTTTTAAGTCTATACTTTAAATGTTCACGTCCCATGTACCCTGACTGAGAATAAATGTGTTTGAGTGTGTGTGTGTGTGTGTGTGTGTGTGTGTGTGTGTGTGTGTGTGTGTGTGTGTGTTCGAACAGAGCCAGGCGTGGGGAACACTGTACTGGTGTGGATCCGAACAGGCCCGTGTATCCTAATTGCATGTACTATAGCATCTTATCTTCTGTATGTATGTAATGTTATGTTTCCCTGTGCGTGCTGTTGTATCCCACATAGGGCATGGGGGTGTGAACCAGCTAGGAGGGGTGTTTGTGAACGGCAGACCCCTACCTGACGTCGTAAGGCAGAGAATTGTCGAGCTGGCGCACCAAGGGGTCAGGCCGTGTGACATCTCCCGACAACTACGGGTCAGTCACGGCTGCGTCAGCAAAATACTCGGCAGGTAAGGGTACCGGAATCACCAGAGCCTACGTGTCAAACATAAATCTTATGACATATGTGTGCCCAGCTCTATTTTAGCCACAGTCATCATCGGTAATAGGTAATTTTGCTTGAATACAGAAATTCTGGCTCGACTATTTTGAATCGATCACCCCAATTTGCAAAGATGAAGTCCCCAGTCCCACACCTGGACGCCTAGACTAGCCGGCTTTTCAGAAAGCGAGGCAGCCGAAATGGCTTCTTTGTAGTTTTGGGGGTTCTTAAGGATTCACCATCGTTTTCATTCTTAAAACAAAAATGTAAGGAGGTAATGTCTTGAAATATTTTTTCAGCCATCAGAAGGATTTCAAGAGGTATTTTATTTATTGAACTTGGAATGTTTTGTCACCAACATAACACTCGTTAGGCTTATATGGTGGCATGTATGTTCTTCAGTGCATGTGACTTCAGTTCGTAATGTAGCCTACGGTTGATTAAATATAATCTCAATCTCTTCATTGAGCTGACCTTTCTTGTTAATTACCACTTCCTCTTAAACGTGCGTATTCTGGTTTTGTTATAAAATAGCCTATTGAATATAGCCTACGTGACTCCAAATGTTTTGGAGTAGCCTACTTTTGGTTGCTGGTCATTTCACGTATCCAATTGAGTAGCCTACTTCCAGATAATTTGCAAAAGAGTGTTTAGGCTTCTCCATGTGACATGGTTATCAAAAAACGGTTTAACGTTGTGAATATGTTTTATGAAACGGAAATCATGTAGACTTCATGTAGATGATAACTATGCAATTTGCTACCTCAGCAACACGAGTCATATTTCTGACCATTGAAGTCCGTTCGTCCTGTTCTTGCAGGTACTACGAGACCGGCAGTATTAAGCCTGGAGTTATTGGAGGCTCCAAACCAAAGGTCGCAACTCCCAAAGTAGTGGATAAAATCGCAGACTACAAGCGGCAGAATCCCACTATGTTCGCCTGGGAGATACGAGACCGACTGCTGGCCGAGGCCGTCTGCGACAACGATACCGTCCCCAGCGTGTCATCCATCAACAGGTAGGCGATTTCACTAAAGTAACATTAGTGTAGACTACATTCAAATGAACATGCCAACTTTAGGCCTGATATACGGATTTTGTTTTCTTTGTTGAAGTCAGTGAAGTGGTAGGCCTATTATATCCATGGTAGGCTGACCTCGTTCTAACGTGGGCAACTGAAGCGAGAGAGGACATTTTTGGTGAAATTGATCTCGTGCACAAAGGCAGGAGATGCATTGACATAGAACTAATGAGGACTGGAGACTAGCAAAAACTGCATTTTTTAGTATGGTTTGAAGAATATGGAGGTCAAAAAATATTCTGTTTTATAGGGCCCGTCTAGGGTGGTCTCACACGTGCAATTCAATCCCGCTACCTCTCCTCAGTCGGCACGGGAACTAAGGTTGAGGCCACGAACATCACATCTGTCTCGATAAAAACCGATCGATAGCGCGTAACCAGATCCAGCGGCGGGAAATACCCAAGAAAGTCGCTCGATACGCGACCACACTGCGACAGCGCGGCAGCAGCGGATCCTTTATTATCAGATCCTTTATGATCAGATCCTTTATGATCAGATCCTTTATGATCAGATCCTTTATGATCAGATCCTTTATTATCAGATCCTTTATTATCAGCCCATCGCTCTGTGTTCAGATAGAGGCCGCGTGGGAGCCACAGTAAACACGTCACCTGCGGGAGCAAAGGCACGGGGCAGGGGATTATTTGTCCAATAGGCTATGGAATATTATTTTCATATCAGAATGGAATAGCCTGTTAATGTAATAATAATAATAAAAATATTATTATTATTATTATTATTATTAGCCTATTGTAATCAGAGTAACTTTCAACAATGACACAACTGACCGACTGATGAAATTCATATTGTCCTGAAATATTTCTGTTGTCTCTGTTACGTAGGCCTACTTAGGCTACTATTTTGATATTTAATTTAATATTTTTTATTTCGGGTAGGCTAACGTTGTCTTTTTCTTTTTCATCGGATTCTTGATCTGGGCTCTATACAGTAACTAAATGAATCAACAGGAGTGTGTCTCCAAATCGGGGAACAGTCATTCTACACCTTTCACATTAAACGGGACGAGTCTAGACAAAGCGTCTTTAGATGGGAGACGCTTAAACCCCAGCGGATGTGCAGAAGGTGAAAAGCCCTATACCTGCGAGCGCGAGTAATGAACTTTGCTTAGGAGGCAGTGTTCCATAGAGCTGGCCATCAGTATTACATTTTAATGAGCTGTAGGGAGATCAGAAGACTCCTCTCTCATGACATATAGCCTGGCTAAATAGATTAAATATCACATGGAAAAGAAAATATTTTAGATTTACCATGGAGATGAAATTGGTTGCATGCCAAATTATCTTTCTGTGCTTTGTTTGTTGCTTGAATTTTTTACCTAAATCGTGTGTAACGAATTACCTAGACATAGCTAGGTGTAACAAAAAGACAAAATGTGAGTAATTTTTAAATATTCAATTTGGTGCTTGTAAATAAAGTTTTACAATTCTTATACAGACAAATACAATTCTAAAAATAAGTTTCCATTGACACCGTTGCCAAGATGCAAAACAAATATAATTTTTTATTTTCTTTTTTAATGGGCATGGTATTTCTTTTTTAATGGGCATGGTATTTCCTTGTCATTGCCATCCAAGAGTGCATTCTGGGATATATAGTACCAACCCTGAGGCGTTTTTTTCTCTCTTCTAGATTTAGGCCAAGTGTATTGTATAGGGTCTCTGATATTCCCAGAGAGAGGCAGATTAGAGACATGTGTCTCTAATATGGAGCAATAGGAGGTTTACAAATAAGAGAGGGAGATGATGATATGCAGTCTGATTATGAGGCTCCTAAGTTGTTGCTGTTCAACATAATGTGTGGTTGGAGCACGGGCTGCATGGCCACCCCGCATGAGGCCACCCCGCATGAGTCACTACAGCCTGGGAAATACTCTTTTATAGGGACGTTTCTTTTAACCTTAAAAAGAACTAGAGGCAGAAGATGGGAAGGGACATGATGAAGAGAGAGGGAGAGGAAGACAGAGAGAGTGGGGGGGGGGCAGAGAGGGAGAGAGAGGGGGAGAGAGAGAGAGAGAGAAAGAGAGAGAGAAAGAAAGAGAGAGGTAGAGACCACAGTGTGGTCAGAGAGAGAGAGAGAGGTAGAGTCCACAGTGTGGTCAGAGAGAGAGAGAGAGGTAGAGTCCACAGTGTGTCCAGAGAGAGAGAGAGAGAGGTAGAGTCCACAGTGTGTCCAGAGAGAGAGAGAGAGAGAGAGAGAGAGAGGTAGAGTCCACAGTGTGGCCAGAGAGAGAGAGAGAGAGGGAGAGAGACCTCAGTGACCTCTGTGGTTAAGGAGTTGACCTCTACTCTGTTGACTAAAGAGGATGTCGTGGCTTTAAACACATTTTTCCCGCATGAATTATTAAAGATTACACAGCGACTGGGTTGCACTTTGTGTTGTAGCCACAGAAAGGAGTTTCCAGCCACATGGCCTCTGGACTCAGCACACCTACTGGACGCTCCTAAGCGGCTTCCAATCGCATTGATCCACATTTTAATATTTCTTTGGGGATTAAATTTTTTTCAACAACATCCATACACTAAAGTCGTTAATTCACCCACCCAAATTGCTTATTCAATATCAAGAACATGGATTCGAAATAAAGTCCTTGAATTTATGAGTCTCCCTCGAGTCATGGGGTCAGATAACTGTTGCGGTGAGATGTTAAAAATTCAAATAAAATATTGATGTGTGTGTTTTCCCGAGGAGTCTGCTGCCAGCCCTCGTGGGTCTGCCCGGAGGGGAGAGGATAGAGGACACACGAGATAGCGAGGAGAATGAAAAGAGTCTGATGTACATTTTACCCCCGAGGCTGTTAACCCTTCCCTGCCCCCCGATCCTGTACATGATAACTCCGAGCCAACGGTGAAGAGCCTCGGACGTGCTTTGGTCGCCTAACGCCTGGTGCCAACACAGCTTTCACGGGGAGAACCTTTGGGTTCCATAATATTGCGAAACCTCCAAAGTCTTACTTTTGTGCGGCATTCAAATGTGCAATGATGGCGTGTAATGGCTGCTGTCTACAGGTGGAGGGTGTGATTCCTATTACATCTTACCATTCCCATTCCATCTCCAGCCTCTCAGGGAAGTGAGGACCCTCCCATTTCCCCACAGTAGCACGCCGAATCACAGTAGCTAATCTGCGTACTGTGTGTACTCACTGATCTGAGATGATCTCAGATATCTTACGGTTGGTAAAACGATGTCATCCGTAATTCTGCAGTAGCACACCCCCCACAGTTCTCAGATTATTGTGACAGCTGCCGTTTCTCAAAGTGCGCCACAGATTAAACGACATCAGATGTTGGATTGGGCCTGGGCGAGGGCAATCAAGCACTATCGCTTTCCTGTCACATATCATTTATAGCTCTACCATTTGCATCTGTTCTCTGGTGCTACTGGTTCCCAACTTTTCTACCCCCCCCCCCTCCAAGTCCCAATCAATAGGGCCTGATCCACATCGACACTAGAGGACGCCTGTGTGATCTGACTGATCTGGGCAGCCAGAGACCAGAGACATGAGAGATAGGGAAGAGAAATAGAAATGATGAGAGAGAGAGAGAGAGAGAGAGAGAGGGGTTAGAGAGATAGATATAGATAGAGAGATAGAGATATAGATAGACAGGGAGAAAAGAGGGCTGGTATTGGGGCCAAGGGAAATGATACAATGAGAAAAAATGTAGGCGGAGGAAGAGAGTGAAGGGAGAAAAAGAGAGGACAAGATCGAGAGAGAGAGAGAGAAAGGGATAGGGGCAGCAGGGAACGAGAGGGGGGAGATTATTAGAGGGGGGCAGGTAGAGCCAGTGAAGCTCATCATTGGGGTGAATTGATGTGATTTCATGCTTTGTTTGCAAGATCATTCAGTCCAAAGAGCAATGAAGACTTTCCCCCTGGTATCACATCTTAAAGGTATGGTGGGAAGGGGGGGGGGGGGGCTTTATCATATTTCTAACCCCAGAATCCAGCTCGATTGAATCCACTCTCTCTCGGGGGGCACCCCCTATTCACTCTCCAACAGCAGCAGAGAGATTGGCCCTAATGCCCCGAGATTGGTTATTTGTGACAGAACCCTGCAGTGTGTGGGACACCGGGGCCCTCCGACGGCGGGGGGGGTTGTTCTCACACGTGGGCGTGAGCGGACGCGCTGCCGGAGGATGCCGGGCCAGAGGGCCACTGTCTCTGTGAATCTCCATGCAGGAGTATTTATTGATCCCTGTCTGTTGTCCACTTTGGCAGGATTATTCGCACCAAGGTCCAGCAGCCGTTCCACCCGTCTCCCGACGGATCTGTCACGCCGCTCTCCACGCCCGGACACACCATCGGTGAGAGAGAGAGAGAGAGAGAGAGAGAGGGTGAGAGAGAGAGAGACATGCTGAGATGACCCCCCCAATTCTAGATGAGGGAAATGTGAGCTAACTGTCTGTAGGGGGGAATCGAACCCCGGTTTTCCGCTTCCTAAGACCCCCAGCATGCACAGCACCTTTAGACCAAGAGAACATTCTTGTTTCGCCTGTACACATATATGGAAATACATACATACATACATACATACATACATACATACATACATACATACATACATACATACATACATACATACATACAATACGTGTGCACCACACGCATGTACACACACACGCACACACACGCACACACACACACACACACACACACACACACACACACGCACACACACACACAAACCCAACCCACACATGCCAACTCTCTTCCCCCCGTGTCTCCCCCCCTCAGTGCCCAGCACAGCCTCTCCCCCCGTGACCAGCGCCTCCAACGACCCTGTGGGGTCCTACTCCATCAACGGCATTCTGGGAATCCCTCGATCCAACGGCGAAAAGAGAAAAAGAGACGAAGGTAAGAGAGAGAGAGAGAGAGAGAGAGAGAGAGAGAGAGAGAGTGAGATCCTTTTGTTTGTCACACTTTCATTTTGTCCCCGTCTCTTGTGTGGTACTTGTCCGTGTGTGTAGGGGAGGGCGTTTATGACGGTGTGTTTGTCTGCTCCCTCCAGTGACTTGTTATGTTCTATACTGTATTGGGGGGCTGGCCAGGGAGCGCTGTGTTTCAATCAGCCGGCAGATACCCCCCCCCCCCCCCTATGTTTTACCACATGCCAATAGAGCTGCATCTCAATTTTTATATGATGCACTAGAAATAACACATAGCTGTCGTAAAAACATAATCCCCCCAGGCAAGGCGGTGGTCTGATCTGAGAGAAGACAGTCCACTTAGATATTACCAATTAACTCCTTCATACCTGCTCATCTTTTTACCTGGATATACAATATCTTATCATTCGAGATTAAAGGATAGATTTAGGTTCATTATTTTGGACTTTAGGGCCTATTCTCAGTCTGTCTTACATTATATCATATCAATCATATTGAACTAGCTACAGTTGTTCTTCAGACGTGCACTGAGCTACAATGGAAGTCAACGGGGCTAGTGAGATGTTGGAAAAAGTATAGTACGGTAAATGTGCTTTTCTGAGACGGGAAGCACAGGGTGTAATAATCTTACCGGTCTCAATGTGCTCTCCTGGGAAATTTATCACAATCCGAAACCAAATGTTGAAACAAAAGTTCAATTTGAAACAGAACAAATTTGCGACCTATGACTGCACTACCTCATACCTTTCACACTACCTCATACCTTTCACACTACCTCATACCTTTCACACTACCTCATACCTTTCACACTACCTCATACCTTTCACACTACCTCATACCTTTCACACTACCTCATACCTTTCACTACCTCATACCTTTCACACTGCTAACTTCCTCAGGACGGAAGGCTGCTTGATCACAGCTGATCACGATTACCTCTTTACAATGTTGAGTGTTAAGTAAATGTTAAGTTGAGGACCATAACAGACTATTCATTCCACTGCTTTCTGCCTCTGCACTAAAAGTCTGTCTGTTGTTTTATTTTCATCTGTATTTTTATTTTGTTTTGTCTTGTTTGTTCTTTTATAGTGTTTTGTCAGTAACTTGTATTGTATTGTCGTTGTTGTCCTAGTAGGTCTCCCTTGTAAATGGGATTTCTTATCTCAATGAGACTACCTGATTAAATAAAGGTTTTTAAAAAGGTACTGCGGAGGTGTGCAGGTGATAAGGTAGCGTGGTTATATGTGGTTGTGAAATAGTTCTGTTTCAAATGGAACTTTTGTTTCAACATATGGTTTCGGATTGCGATGAATTGCACAGGAGAGCACATTGAGACCAGTCAGATTATTACAGCCTGTGCTTCCCGTCTCAGAAAAGCATATTTATCAGACCAACATTTCACATTTCACTGAAAATAGGTCGTAACTTCCAAAATAGTGAATACTTGAATACTGAATAGTGAATACTTATCCATTAAAAAAGGTTTTATCTAGAACTTATCCATTAAAAAAGGTTTTATCTCTCTTTGGCTACAAACCCTTTAATAATAGTTTTAACAGGCTTGAAATAATTTCAGACATTCTTTGAACAGTCTTTGTGAAATAGACATTACAGAATAGTGTTAGGTGAGTGTGCAGAGCCAGATGAGAGCCCAGATTAAGGGGAAGCCTATCCAGTCCGATCCAGAATCCCTCCTTCTCCCAGCCAGTGAGTGGACACACCGCCTGAGGCATAATAGATTATCGGCTCTGCAAACAATTGGCTTTTTAATGCCTATGAATTAACATGTCCCCGATGTTGGCCTGAACAGGTGTAGGAACAGACTGGTGGAGGCATGGGGGGGGGGGGGGGTCACTGTGTGTGTGTGTGTGTGTGTGTGTGTGTGTGTGTGTGTGTGTGTGTGTGTGCGCGCGTGTGTGTGAGCGTGTGTGTGTGCGGTGCATGTGCATGTTTGTGTTATCTGTATTAGTGTATATGTGTGTGTCTCTGTGAGGAGGGTGTTGGTGGGTGTGATCTCGTGTGTTATCTGTATTAGTGTATATTTGTGTGTCTCTGAGAGGAGTGTTGGTGGGTGTGATCTCGTGTGTTATCTGTATTAGTGTATATTTGTGTGTCTCTGTGAGGAGGGTGTTGGTGGGTGTGATCTGTATTAGTGTATATTTGTGTCTCTGTGAGGAGGGTGTTGGTGGGTGTGATCTCGTGTGTTATCTGTATTAGTGTGTATGTGTGTCTCTGTGAGGAGGGTGTTGGTGGGTGTGATCTCGTGTGTTATCTGTATTAGTGTATATGTGTGTGTCTCTGTGAGGAGGGTGTTGGTGGGTGTGTTATCTGTATTAGTGTGTATTTGTGTGTCTCTGTGAGGAGGGTGTTGGTGGGTGTGATCTCGTGTGTTATCTGTATTAGTGTATATTTGTGTGTCTGTGAGGAGGGTGTTGGTGGGTGTGATCTCGTGTATTAGTGTATATGTGTGTGTCTGTGAGGAGGGTGTTGGTGGGTGTGATCTCGTGTATTAGTGTATATGTGTGTGTCTCTGTGAGGAGGGTGTTGTGGGTGTGATCTCGTGTATTAGTGTGTATTTGTGTGTCTGTGAGGAGGGTGTTGGTGGGTGTGATCTCGTGAAGCACTCATCAAAGCCACTTGCCTCCTTTATGTCTCCGTCTCTTTAGTTCACTGGAGCGGCGGCCACTTGGATGGAAGGAAAGTAGGACATTGTAAGTTGAAGTTAGCACACCTTCTCTTCTGCTGTGGTCACTCACATGCCTCTTCACTGTGTTGTCTCTGTCCGTCGGGGGTGGGGGGGGGGGGGGGGTAGTCTTGGGGGGGGGGGCAGTCTTGGGGGCGGGGCACTTCACGGTGGCAATTCTTAGCCACTGAAACCAACCATGCTAAAATGACTGTAGCAAATCATATTTTTCCCAAATAAAGACACAATATCCATGACAGAACAGATACAGTCACGGTTGTCCGTGATCATGACAGGATTTCGTCAGCCCAGCGAGTGAGAGAATCATTATTTCCTTTTTACCTGGGGCTTTTTACCTGGGGCTTTTTCTTTCCTGGTGTATTTGTGTGTAACAGTGTCTGATGTCAGCATGCAGATGAAGACCTCTTGATTGGTTATTTGGGATAGTGCCAATTGTCTAAAAGGCTTGTGGGGTTATTTAAACATGTAGTGTTTATTTCCCAGCGAGTCATCTGGGAGGCGCTGGGCGTTGGGGCTGGGTTTCAGACACACACGTTCTGTACAAAGGCCCCTGGCCACCCGACCCTCTTAAAGCCGTCGTTTATTAGGTGATGACAGAGCTGTAGTCTCCCTCCTAATCTGCTCACTGCTCACTCTCTATTAGATCGGGGGGGGAGAGCGTGGAACCCGCTGATGATATATACAGGTATATATATATATATATATATTATTTTTTTTACTCCTCATTGTATCCTGATCACTTGAATCAACACAGCAGGTTTGTTCTTGTGTGTGTGTGTGTGGTGATTGTGTAGAGTGTGTGTGTGGTGATTGTGTAGAATGTGTGTGTGGTGATTGTGTAGAATGTGTGTGTGGTGATTGTGTAGAATGTGTGTGTGGTGATTGTGTAGAATGTGTGTGTGGTGATTGTGTAGAGCAGAGGGCCCCTGTAGGGGGGCCTGGGTGGCCCTGCGAGGGAGAGAGCTGGCGCTGTGTGTGCGGTGGATGAAGTCAGCCAATGCCCTTTCAGGAAAGAGAAAGAGGGCTGTGGAGATAATCTAGTGTGACATGCGTTACATACACCAGGTACTCGTAAGGGGAGCTTCAGGGACACAGGTGCAATGAGGACCATTAATCTGTCCTTGTCATGTGTTATTGCAAATTAAAAGTAGCATGTTACACCGGACAGCTAGGAGTGGGGACAGAATGGGATAGGAGAGAGAGAGAGAGAGAGAGAGAGAGAGAGAGAGAGAGAGAGAGAGAGAGAGAGAGGAGCAGTAGAGAGAGGAGTAGGAGAGAGAGAGAGAGAGAGAGAGAGAGAGAGAGGAGCAGGAGAGAGAGGAGTAGGAGAGAGAGAGAGAGGAGCAGGAGAGAGAGGAGTAGGAGAGAGAGAGAGAGAGGAGTAGCAGAGAGAGAGGAGTAGGAGAGAGAGAGAGAGGAGTAGGAGAGAGAGAGAGAGAGAGAGAGAGAGAGAGGAGCAGGAGAGAGAGGAGTAGGAGAGAGAGAGAGAAAGAGAGGAGCAGGAGAGAGAGGAGTAGGAGAGAGAGAGAGAGGAGTAGCAGAGAGAGAGGAGTAGGAGAGAGAGAGAGAGGAGTAGGAGAGAGAGAGAGAGAGAGAGAGAGAGAGAGGAGCAGGAGAGAGAGGAGTAGGAGAGAGAGAGAGAGGAGTAGCAGAGAGAGAGAGAGAGGAGCAGGAGAGAGAGGAGTAGGAGAGAGAGAAGCTGGTGAGAGAGAGAAACAGGTGAGAGGGGGATAGAGAGAGAGAGGAGTAGGAGAGAGAGAGAGAGAGGAGCAGGAGAGAGAGAGAAGCTGGTGAGAGAGAGAAACAGGTGAGAGGGGGATAGAGAGAGAGAGGAGTAGGAGAGAAAGAAGCAGGAGAGAGAGGAGCAGGAGAGAAAGAGAGAGAGAGAAAGAGGAGCAGGAGAGAGACAGAGAGAGGCAAGAGCATGCTCTATGGGAGATGAGCTTGGCTGTGGTGGAGCAGTAGGAGCAGTGTGTGTGTGTGTGTGTGTGTGTGTGTGTGTGTATGTGTGTGTATGTGTGTGTGTGTGTGTGCGGCGGGTCTAGATTGTTACTCTGGCAGCTGCGGTGCCTCCTTGCACGGTGAACAGTGACATTTAAAAGAATTTGCAATTCTGCAGAGAAAAGCTATTAATTCACAAATTAACATCCCTCCTCCCTCCCCCCTCTATCTGGATGTGCAAGCTATCGAAAAGACAAAAGAAATAGCCTTAAGGGGGGAAAGAGAGAGCTTCAGCCCTATCTGAGGAGAGATTGGTTTGCATGTCTGCGAGCAGCGATACCAATTATGGCAGCGCTGAGAGAATGCGCCTCAATCCCCCCCCCCCCCCCCCCCCCCCCACACACACACACACACACCTCCAAACCCCGTATACCACCCATAGCCAGATTTATTTGTGTATCTCATTACGTGGGAAATAGAATACTACCCCCTGCCAAATGCATTAGGCAGTAAAGTGGGGGGAATTAGCCTGTTGTGTGGGATGGCTTCACTCATGCTGCGGCACCCCCACGCCGAGAGGGCGCCAGGCACGGACGAGAGCACAGAGGCTGAGCCTTTATGATTGAGGCTCTGCCGCCACTACCACCTTCCAGCGTGGTCCTTAGTGACTACCACCTTCGCCGGCGTGGTCGCTAAGGCATTTCCTAAAAGTTTGAAGACTATAGTTTAATGTTGAGCGAGACAAGGCACAGGGTTGTTGTGTCCTGTGTTCGGGACAGGTTGGTCCTGACCTCAGCAGGTTGAGCTGACCTGACTGACTCCGCGCTCGTCTCCGGGTTCTGGACGTCTAGGGAGGACAGGCGGTGCATATCGGCGGTGATGAATTAGACGCAGGAAACAAAGGTCTTAGCGCGGCGATGTGGCGTGGGATGACTTCAGAGGGGGGAGTTGACGAGTGTGCAAGTGGGGAGGAAACATATGGCCTGGCCTGGTTCTGCATTCAGCCCGTTTTCACATGAGGGCCCGAGCTAAACTAACTGACACTTACCTCAGCGAAAGCCTTAAGTCTACGTTTTGATTTGTTTCAATTTGATATTGAGCCTTTTGAAGAGGCGTTGGTGTGTATAGACTATCACACTTGTCTCTCATTGAAGGAGTTTAAATCCGTTAGTGTATGGATTTTTTTAGCTGTGCTCACTGGTTGGCCAGTCAAGCTGGTCCGGGACAATGAGTCAATAGAAGATGACTTTTAGAAATAAACGCATCCAGAGCGAGACAGAAATAAATGGAATCATGAGCGCTCTTACAGCCATGATGGGGTCTGAGAAAAGCCTGGGTTTGAGGGGCCACAGAGCGGAACAGCCAACGCACGGCTCCCACAGCACAGGAGCGCACAAAAGGGGAGATTCTCCTCCTCTTCCTCTATGACGTTTCTCTCTCTCTCTTTCAACCCTCTCTCCTCCTGTCTGTCTCTCTCTCCCCCTGATGTGTTAAAACCCACATCCGCATTCAGCACATCATGTCTCCTCGCGCCCCGCACAAGGGTAAACAATATACTGTACCAAGGGTAAACAATATACTGTACCGAGGGTAAACAATATACTGTACCGAGGGTAAACAATATACTGTACCGAGGGTAAACAATATACTGTACCAAGGGTAAACAATATACTGTACCGAGGGTAAACGATATACTGTACCGAGGGTAAACGATATACTGTACCGAGGGTAAACGATACTGTACCGAGGGTAAACAATATACTGTACCGAGGGTAAACAATATACTGTACCGAGGGTAAACAATATACTGTACCGAGGGATCCTTCAGAGAAATAGAAGGAGAGGGAATTCGTTCACATGAAGAGGAATCATGTCGCAGAAAAGTCAATTATGGGCGCTGATGCTGTGAATTAATGGAGCGATGCATTACTGGGCCTGAGAGGGAGGGAGAGAAAGAGAGAGAAAAGGAGGGATGCGTTAATTGCGTTTCCACAACGACTCGTAGCACGGGGTGGAGACGCTAAACGACAAGCCTGGCCAGAGGACTGGAGGAGAGGACAGGAGAGAGAGGAGAGGAGAGAGTAGGGGACAGGACAGAGAGGAGAGATGAGAGGACAAGGGAGTAGAGGAGAGGAGAGGACAAGGGAGTAGAGGAGAGGAGAGGACAAGGGAGTAGAGGAGAGGACAAGGGAGTAGAGGAGAGGAGAGAGGAGGGAGGATAGGAGAGGACAAGGGAGTAGAGGAGAGGAGAGAGGAGAGGACAAGGGAGTAGAGGAGAGGAGAGGACAAGGGAGTAGAGGAGAGGAGAGGACAAGGGAGTAGAGGAGAGGAGAGAGGAGAGGACAAGGGAGTAGAGGAGAGGAGAGAGGAGAGCGGAGGAGGAGAACAGTTAACAGGGTAGAATAGGAAAGGAGGAGTAAAAA
>NC_140258.1:4355425-4360425 GCF_949987555.1 Borostomias antarcticus
CAACCCCCCCCCCCCCCCCCAACCCCTCCTCTTCTTTTTAAACTGGTGAAAAGGTGGACTATTAGGCTATTAGGGGCTTGTCTGGTGTCTGCGACAGGGCATTAAAAAGCCATTTTGGAGAGGCCAGGCTGAATAGGCCTCATCCCTCCCACACTTCTGTCAGCCATGTGGTGGAGCCATTCAGACCCACCCCATCCCACTCCCCTTCCTACCCCCGGCCCAGCCCCCGGCCCGGCCCACCAAGCCCATCTGCATGACAACATGGCTCTTGTTCTGCGGGGGCCTGGCGGACTAGAGGGGAACATCCCGGCCCCTGCCAGGGAGCAGTTGTAAGCAGACAGTTTGAGTTTATCTGGGATAGAGAGCGACACGGCCGGGGTCACCGGCGCACCCCTCTGGGACCCCCCGGTGCCACACACACACACACACACACACACACACACACACACACACACACACCGACACAAACACGAGACACGCCGAGACACAAACACAAGCGCGTGTGAGCGCACGCACACACACACACACACACAGACATACACACTCAAACAGAAAGAGGGGTCAGGGAGTCTCATCTCATTAACAAACAGGATTCATCACATCTGCTAGCGGAGCTTTATCCTCGGATTAAAGGGAGTAAGTAGTGAAGAGGAAGTGATGGCGGCTCAGAAGGGAGGGGTTACAGCCCCCGCTTAAACACACACGCTGCACCGCTTTCAAAATGTTCATATCCAACATTGCGCTTTGTTTTTTTACTACGAAAATAGCATAGCCTGCCTCTGTATCCAATATCATTTTATGATGTAAATCCGTGCTAAGTTATAAGATAAAGTGACAAAAATCAAACCTTGAAATATTTTTTACACATTTCTTTTATTCATTCTGCAGCGGAAATGGTTGCTGGTTTTAGAGGTGTTACTCCCCTTTAAAAAGCCTGGGCCAGGCTGCCCCCCCCCCCCCCTGTAACAAAGCCCTGAATGTCTTCTCCCTTGACTGGTCACAGGGATGACTGCAGCAGAGCACAAAGAACCAGCTGACACCCCGTCCTCTCTCTCCCCTCCCAATCCCTCTCTCATCCCTCACCCTCTTCCTCCCTCTCTCTCTCCCTCCCTCACCCTCTTCCTCCCTCTCTCTCCCTCTCACTCTCCCTCTCTCCCTCCCTCTCTCCCTCCCTCCCTCACCCTCTTCCTCCCTCTCTCTCTCCCTCTCACTCTCCCTCTCTCCCTCCCTCTCTGTCTCTCTATCTCTTCCTCCCTCTCTCCCTTCCTCCTTCTCTCCCTCCCTCTCTCTCTCTCTCTCGCCCAGACAAGCCTAATGCATGCACACATCCTGGGCCTTGGTGAAACCACCAGGGGTGGGGGGCGGGGGGGTCACAGGAAGCGGGGGAATATTCAGGAGGAGACTGTGCGAAAGCTCCTTCAAACGTACTGCTGTTTCCTCACCCTACTGTCTGTGTGAACACTAGCGACACGAGTCCAACACGGGGACATCTCTGCGAAACGCTGTCTGTGCTTAAAACACGCTCCGTCGAGTGGACGAGCACTGACTGAAATTGAACCTCACTTCCTGGCTTGCGCAGCCTGTGCCGCCTGTGCGTAAACTCTTTTCAGAAACTGCGGCTGTGTAACTGTAGTGCAAACACATTTTTTCGCGGTCGGACGTACCTCGTGTTTACCTTTACCTTCCCTTTATTGGAAACCGCCAGGTGTAAATAAAGTCTTTTTTCACTTCCCTCCTAGGCGAACGAGTACTCTCTCCCGGGCCACGCCGGTCACGATGAGGTGAAGCCCAGTCTGTCCACCAGCGCCAGCTCTGACCTGGCGTCCAGCGTCTCACAGAGCTATGTCGTCTCAGGTACAGTAGGACCCCCTCTGCTCCACGCCAGACCAGTTCTCTGCCCCACACCAGACCAGTTCTCTGCCCCACGCCAGACCAGTCCTCTGCCCCAGGCCAGACCAGTTCTCTGCCCCACACCAGACCAGTTCTCTGCCCCACACCAGACCAGTTCTCTGCTCCACGCCAGACCAGTTCTCTGCCCCACGCCAGACCAGTCCTCTGCCCCACGCCAGACCAGTCCTCTGCCCCACGCCAGACCAGTCCTCTGCCCCACGCCAGACCAGTCCTCTGCCCCACGCCAGACCAGTTCTCTGCCCCACGCCAGACCAGTTCTCTGCTCCAGGCCAGACCAGTTCTCTGCTAGAGCCAGACCAGTTCTCTGCCCCACGCCAGACCAGTTCTCTCCTCAGGCTGTGTGCCTTGTACAAGGCCTAGCTGTATCATAAAGACTTCCCAGCTAATGTACATGCTGTACGCAGCCCGTCCGTCATCATCCCTTCACTGGGATATTCGATTTGAAAAATGAACTCTCAAGTTCCTGTAGATGGAGCTTCCTCGGTGTGAAAACGCATATCTCCTGTTTCAATCAAGTGTGAAACACAGTTTGATGATAGGAGTATGGCAGTACACCATACATATAAGTATCAAGTGGCATCAAACCACACGTACACAATTGTGTGTGTATGTGTGCGTGCGTGTGTGTGTGTGTGTGTGTGTGTGTGTGTGTGATCCGGGTGCTGATAGATCATCCGGGGTCCTATAAGTCCCCCAGTCCTTCCGCACGCTGTTCCTAACTGGCTCCTGTGTTAGCGTGGATAGGCCTGCTAACAGATTGACTGGGAGCACTTCTCAGAAGAGACAGCTGCTGTTCCCGCCGTGACAGGACGCTGTCATCAAAGGCTATGATAGGATGTTGATTGACAGCGCGCTGGAGAGTATGGGAGAAAAACAATATTTTTTTTTATGTGAGAAGTTTCCACTGTGTAATGTCAAAAGAGTGTTCCCGTCGGGCACGGCGTATCAAATGTCCCCAAGTATTATCTGTCTGGATCACATAACCGATGGCGGTCCACCCTGCGCTGCTTAAGAGCTTCTCTTCCCGCCCTCCTCAGGGTCTGCTGTGGAGAGGCAGGCTGCCAGGTTAATTGAAATATTGTTTGGCCGTGGGTGCTGCCGGTCTTCCCAGGAGAGGGCTGGTTTACTGATAGCCAAACACTGGCTGGAGACTAACATGCCAGCCTTTTAATAAAACTCCCATAATTATGCAGTAGCCATCAAAGTCAATGAGTCCTCTGTGTGTGTGTGTGGGAGGGGGGGTGCTTGTGTGTGTGTGTGTGTGTGTGTGTGTGTGTGTGTGTGTGTGAGAGAGAGAGAGAGGGAGAGAGAGAGAGAGAGAGAGAGAGAGAGGACAGGATGATTGAAAACTGCAGTAGCCCTTCTCAGATGATGGCCGGGCCAGAGCCAGACCCAGACACAGCGTTAAGGGAGAAGAAAGACTTCTTTTTTCTTCTTCTTCTTTTTTTCCTCATGAATATGTGGGAGGTAGATTTGCCCCAGAAAGTTGGGCCTCAGGAGAAGAAAGGTGTGTTTTTGTCCTTTGTGCAGGGGCCCGGCTATGAAAGCAGTCTCGCTCTGGGGAGCACGCTCGTAGCAGGTGGCCCC
This sequence comes from Borostomias antarcticus, assembly GCF_949987555.1. Lineage (NCBI taxonomy): Eukaryota > Metazoa > Chordata > Actinopteri > Stomiiformes > Stomiidae > Borostomias > Borostomias antarcticus. The sequence continues at coordinate 4,358,924 of NC_140258.1, forward strand.
CCTGCCACCTGGGGGCCCGGGGCCTCCTATTGGGATGTATGGGGGGCCACCAATGAAACGAGAAATTATTATGAAAACTGAGACATTTGTTGGATTTGTTGGAACATCCGGTATAATATATGCATGCAAATGTCAGGAAGAGTTGTATATTTCTTTAGGTCTATAGAGCATTAGAGATTTGATTTTAACAGATTTTACATCTTGCATTTGATTCAATCGGTTGAACTGAACTAGTAAGAACTCTCACTGAAATGTGAAGTTGACAGGTTTTGCCTGTGATTAGCTAGTATGTTGCTACAGCAGAATATGATGGTTTACTGCCGTTTGATAAACCCTGTAAATAGCAATATGCGCCAAGCTGGGGGCGGGGCCGCCAAGCTGGGGGCGGGGCGACAGCTAAATGATCTTCTGCACTTGGGCTTGGATCCAGTTCTGAATAAATTATGTCCTCTTATTGGATAGAGCTAGGAGATTATGTTCCTTCTTTAAATGTTTTCTGCTCCCAATTAAAATTCATGCAATTATTGATCTTGTTGATTTTTACGTCCTCACATTTGCATAATCTATTAGAGATGAATGATTAATGAAGTCCTGGCGTGGAGATTGGAGTTTCGAGGGCACATGCGAAGGAGATGTCGGCCATCTTTAGTGCCCTCTGTTCATCCTACCTGGAAAGAAGGAAGAAAGCGCGATAAGAGAGGGATTTCCAGCATCGCAACGCATCACTGGCATTCAGTCCAAAGTGTTTGCCTTCTACGAAGAGATCCTCTTCTCCACAAAGACTGCATTTGTTTATGCACTCGAAAGGCAAGCTGCTTTGATGAAAAAGAGATAACATGGCTTTGAAAAGCACCATCAATGTTGCTTTGTTATTTCAGAGGAATCTTGTAATTTCATGTTCATAAAGTATTGAATGTAGTAAATGAATTCAGGGCCTATCTGGTTAAGCTGATCCAGCCTCACACTTGGCTGATTAGGATAGAGTGAATGTTTTGGTTGGGTTGTCAATCGATACGACCAGAAGAAAACGTTGTGTTGAATTACAGAATTGCTGGATTTACTTTCCCTCACTGCACCAGGACAGCGTGAGCCAGGGCGGTCCGTGTGGAGCCCACCTGTGTGTGCCGGGTTCTCACAGACAAACAACCCGTCAGGATTTACTCCTGCCTCTGAACAGAACCTGGAACCCAGCCAGAACCACAGGCCTGCCCTCGACGCAGTTTAACACATCCGACCTGAACAGAACCCGCCACCGCTAGGGACCTGCGATAGAGATCAGTGTCAGGCTGTTCCACCTCTAACCCTAGATGTAGTTATTATGCTGATGTAGTAATATCTGACCCTGAATCAGTTGTTAGGAGTGAGTCTCTGCCGAGGGAGCTGGAGCCCCAGTGCATGCTGGGTGAGATAATCAGACTGTTCCTCGAGTCAGTGGTTTGGTGTAAATAGGTCTCCCTCTGTCTCACCACGAACCTGAGCAGGTGCTGCACACATCCTCTTGC
>NC_140258.1:4365425-4395476 GCF_949987555.1 Borostomias antarcticus
CCACCGGGCAGGGCAGCTACCCCACCTCCACACTCGCCGGGATGGTCCCCGGTAGGTGACATTACTGCTTTTTTATGGCGTCGTTAATTTTTAACGCCGCTCGTAATATTTTCAGTGGGTAGTGCTTTCCATTTGATCGTGTTCGGAAAAACCGGAGGTCATTTAAATCCAACACGAGCCGCAGCTCGAAAGACTCTTACAGAAATGGTGTCAAACTGAACATTTCAGTCAACAATTTCAGCCAATAAAGACACACAAACACACACACACACACACAGCGTTGGCCTGTAAACGCAGGGCGGAGTCACACCGCCGACCTGCAGGAAGGAAGCTCGGTTAGCGTGCGGTTAGCGCGCGGTTAGCGGCCCGCCGACGAAGACGTTAGACGAGCTCGATAGGCGATCACCGCAATCAGCCGCCGTGTGATAGGACGGTTCCTCTCAGTTCCACTCCAGCTCCCAGGGCTCATTATCCGCCGCCGTGTCCGCACACCCCCCCCCCACCTTCCGTCGATAAACACCCGCTCTTCCTCTCCGCTCTCTCCTCCTCCTCCTCCTCTGCTTCGTCACCAGCGCCTCGCCTCCCTGGACGACCCGGGGCTGCAGACCGTGTCTCTTTCCCCTCTACTTAACCTGCAGTTCAGGTTCACAGCAAACAGTTAAGGGTCAGAACACAGAGGCGTGGAGGGCCTGTAAATATTTAAATCACTATCTCTCTCAGGACGGAGCTCGGGTTGCAGGCCGGTGCCGGGGATGCTAGCAGGGGCCTCCTCCCCTCCCAAACACAGGGGCCTCCTCCCCTCCCAAACACAGGGAAGACACACGGAGCGGTCTGTTCTACTGTTGACCACCCTGACTGTAGCAGCACGCAGCAGTAATCTGCCTTGGCTTGGGATGCTTGTAGACGGTAGCAGTAAACTGATTGGAGCACATTTGGGGGAACACAGGGTACATGTAAGTGAACGCTGTACGAACAATCACATGGTATACTGTTTTTATTTACTCAAATAGTATGTTTCTTTACCACAACACACACACACACACACGCACACACACGCACACGCTGAGAGATCCTCTTAATCCGCTGGCCGTAGGTCTTTTGCCCCCCTCCCATTCATCCAGATAGGAAGGACTAAGATTTAGTGACAGGGCCCAAACACTGTTAAAGCAGAGGCCATTCCTCAGCAGCCTCGTATAAAACCCAGCCCTTTATTGTCTCGTAAAAGAAAGAAACGCGTGGGACCCACAGCACTGCTCACTGACACCACCTCGGCCCACCGCCCTCTCCAGCAGGGCCTCGCCAGCCAGGAGAAATGGAGAATGAGGGGCAGGGGGAATCCATTAGGGGCTTTTGAAGCGAAGCGTCGTCCGTTAAAAGCAGGAAAAGGGCACAGTAAAGTCCCGGCCAGAGGAGAGAATGGGTAGAATCTCCCAAAGTACCAGAGGATTAGCAGAACGGTGAATTCACCTAAAGGGAACGTTCAGGAAGGCTTAGAGACATGGCGCGGAGGGTGGGGGGGGGGGGGGGGCGCGGAGGGGGGGGGGGCGTCTCGGGAACATTGTTGCGCAATGCAATGGCGTTTATTCCTGTTCAGTGGAACGTGACTTTAATTGATTTCACAAAAGTGAACACTGTGAAAAATGTTTTTGTGTCTCTGTATATAAGAAAACATGATATTACAGGAACATGAACAGCGTAGCCACAAAGACATGTCTGTTTCTTGTGTGTCTTGTGGCTGACGCCTTGTTGATTGTTTTTTGTTGCGTTAAGGAGGAGACTTTTCTGGAAACCCCTACTCTCACCCACAGTACACCACCTACAACGAAGCATGGCGCTTCAGCAATCCAGCATTACTAAGTAAGTTGTGCCTCCTCTCTCTGGCAACACAAAGACAGTCGAACCTGCAGCATACTTCAGAATCCTGATGCTCTTAAACTCTAATAGGCTATTAGACAGAGACAAGGCTACACACAGTATCTGCTTGTGCAGCTCTGGCTGAACTGAGCGTCTGTGTGTGTCGTGTCCTTGCATGGCGTTTGACCTTGTGGTTTCAAATGGTGCGTTCTTCTGTTAACTTTCAGGTTCCCCTTATTATTATAGTACCGCGTCCCGTGGCTCCGCCCCTCCCACTGCTGCCAGCGCCTATGACCGTCACTAGTTACCATGGAGACCGGCTCAAAGCGCAGGGCCGGGGCTGCGGCCTCCACATTGTCCCCGTCTGAGAGGCTGCGAGGTGGAAGGGAAGCCAGATGGAAATCCTCCACATTCTCCAGTTTCACCGAGCGGAGGCAGGACTGGCAGGGTCGGACGTGCGCCTGGCTGGGCCCCGAACACAACGGCCCCGGGTCGGGAGGCCCCCGGGAGGCCCTCAGAACCCCAACACCAAGCCCCTGCCACTTACTATCTCGCAAGCCTGAACATTTCCAGAAAGACTTTGAGAGATTATATAAATATATATATATATATATATTATAAAAAAAAACAAAATATACATTGAAGAAAAACTGTGTGAAGAATACAAAGTGAAAAAAAAAGTTGTGAGCTTTTATTTTTTTGTTTATTTGGTGTTGTTGTTGTTTTCTTCATTAATCTTCACATTCCTTTACATGACTGAAGCTTTGCAGTGCGATGGTTGTGAGAGGGGATATTTACCAACATACAGGTGCAGTGTTGACCAGTGTTGACCAGTGTTGACGGGCCCTTCTGACTCAGCTCTGTGAGATCCTTGTAACAGACTTCAGGGTGGGTCTGGTGCTGTAGCTTGATCAAGTCCTTCCATCCTCCAGTCCCACCCCGGCACACAGCATGCGTGACAACGTTTACTGATCTCTTATCAAATGGAACCACCCTACTCCTTGTGGAAAACAATCAGATGTAAAAATGTAAATCATTTTGAGAAGTATTGAAAACATGGAGACCATGAGGCAAAAAATGGTCCTGCCACTCTGAATTAAAAGTACTTTAAATTATTATCTTTTTTTTTTTGCTAATGTACAAAAGTATCTAAGATCATTCAGAATAGGTTTCTTGTGTCACAGTTCTTATTTTTAAATAGCAGTGTCCTTGTCTGTGTGTTTCATTCACTTCTCTTTTTTTGCACTACTCCCTGAGCATCTGATTTCATCGGGTTTCATTTTGACAGAGTACATTCACAGCTTCAACTTCAGTTAACTTATATCCAGCTACAATATCATTCTCAAATTCTCATTAGGTGAAATAAACAGACACTGTAGAAAACGATATTGCTAACAGCCACCTCATATCTGGAAAAAAAATCTTTGTGAGGAACAGCATTTTAGAGTGAGAGTGATATATCTGAAGCGTTACACAAGGCCCTCTTCAGAATTACATCTTTAAATCTACCATCAGTTGCCTACATTAAGTGCAAGCTCCAGCTGTAACGTGACTTCAACAATTGCCTTACAAACCTCAATACTAATTAATGTCTGTATTCTTAAAAAAAGAAGAAAAAAAAGGCCTTTAAACATAGTGGAATTAACCTTGGACCAGTTTGCCCCTCGAGAGACAGAGAGAAAACGTTCACTCATTCATTGTACTCCTGGACATTTTGTGAATGTACTTTTTACTACATTTGCCAAAGACTTAGTTTGATATTTAATATTTTATTTACAGTATATGTATGCATAAATAAAACAGTATTATCTTTTAAAAAGTAGTCAACACTGAACATGTACTGTATGTGGTAATTTTAAAAAGAGGCAAAACGTCATGATGCATATAATATCTGTAATGAAAAAGGTGAAATTCAATTACTTAATATTACATCATTTGCAACAAACTGCTGCTTTGTAGAATGATTTGTGAATAATGTGAAGACAAGTCTTCTCTGTAAATAAGATCACCTACACTTGACCATTGCAGTATCTCACTAATTTACTGGCTCCATTTGTAGATATACAAATTGAAAAAAAAAAGAGAAAAAAAAGGAAAAAAAGGACATTACATTTGTGTCTTAAATGTCTCGTTGTGTTCTGAAGTAAGACGCAACACAAATCTGTTGGCTACTGTGCTGCAGGTTTCAAATGCTAACATCACATGTATGGTTGCTTGTATGTTTTTGTTTTGATTTTGTTTTTAATTTTGTTTTTCATGATGATGTTTTATGTCACTATGCAACTGAGTAAAATGGCTTTCTGTAATCTCTTTTGTTGCTGGGCTCAACTTTTAAACTTCCCAAGGTCTTGAATATGAATGGTGGGCAGGAGCGTAGTGATTATGAGGAGTATGTTGGACGGCCTTTAGTACGGAAGGTTGTTTCTGCATGCTTTCTCCTGCTCCACATTCACTGTGAAGTGATGTTCAGAGCCGTTGGCAAGGCTCAAAGACATTGTCTTGTTTGTTGTTAGTAGATATTGTGGTCATTACATCCACCCTACTCAATAGATAAAAACACTCAAGCACACACACACACACACACACACACACACAAATGTACTGTCTCTCTTTCTATCTCACCAACCCACACACACACACCTACACACACACACTCTCGCAAAACACAGTACACTCATTATTAGACCCCAGATATAAGCATCCAATATAAAAGTTTACTTTAGGTCCACTGAAGCAAGTACGTTATCTGAGTCAAGTCCTGCTGACCCCAGACCAGCCACCAGAGACAGAGGAACACGCTGCAGCCCCACGCGGGGTACAAGCTCTCTAACACAAATTGCACTTGGGATTTGCCTATATTTCCTGTCTACATGTGTAGCTGAGCATAGCTGAGTGAAACGCTGGTGAAGGCACAGAGGGGTCAGATACCTTCCTTTAAGAGAGGGTGGAGGAGAGACAAGCGTGCTTCAGATAGAGGAGAGACCAGCGTGCTTCAGATAGAGGAGAGACAAGCGTGCTTTAGATAGAGGAGAGGAGAGACCAGCGTGCTTTAGATAGAGGAGAGACCAGCGTGCTTCAGATAGAGGAGAGACGAGCGTGCTTTAGATAGAGGAGAGACCAGCGTGCTTCAGATAGAGGAGAGACGAGCGTGCTTCAGATAGAGGAGAGGAGAGACCAGCGTGCTTTAGATAGAGGAGAGACCAGCGTGCTTCAGATAGAGGAGAGACGAGCGTGCTTCAGATAGAGGAGAGACGAGCGTGCTTCAGATAGAGGAGAGACCAGCGTGCTTCAGACAGAGGAGAGGAGAGACCAGCGTGCTTCAGATAGAGGAGAGACCAGCGTGCTTCAGACAGAGGAGAGGAGAGACCAGCGTGCTTCAGATAGAGGAGAGGAGAGACCAGCGTGCTTCAGATAGAGGAGAGACCAGCGTGCTTCAGACAGAGGAGAGGAGAGACCAGCGTGCTTCAGATAGAGGAGAGACCAGCGTGCTTCAGACAGAGGAGAGGAGAGACCAGCGTGCTTCAGATAGAGGAGAGACCAGCGTGCTTCAGACAGAGGAGAGGAGAGACGAGCGTGCTTCAGATAGAGGAGAGACCAGCGTGCTTCAGACAGAGGAGAGGAGAGACGCAGCAGGTCAGAGGGAATGGGTCTTCTTTCCCGTTGTAAAAATGATGCAGGAGACGTGTCATGGACATATAAAGGATTTCTGATGAAAATCTATAAGAAAAGCCTTGTGGCCTCAATCATTGTTCTGTTCCAGTTCTGTTCCAATTCTTTTTGTGCACATGAGAAATAAATTCTTTTGTATGTCAGTCGTTGACTCGGTGTCTCTCATTATTAACCCCATAAGAAAATGATTCAGAGTTCAAGGTTCCCGGGAGCGAGCCTGCTGCTGTATTGATGTGTGATTTTATGAACACTACTCCAGCACTCCTATGGGTTACAGCCTCAGGTGATGGGTGAACAGTGTGTGTGCGCTTGTGTGTGTGTGTGTGTGTGTGTGTGTGTGTGTGTGTGTGTGTGTGTGTGCGCCTGTTGAAGTTGTGTTTATAATGTGGTTATAAGTATACCATTAGTTTCAGCAGAATATTTAGAGATAATGCACACTCAAAACACAAAGTTCAGCTATCACTGTAAATGAAGGAGATACAGATATTTATCTGTGGAGAGATGAGAGAGAAGAGAGAGTGAGGGGGAGGGGGGAGAGAGAGAGAGAGAGAGAGAATCCAGACTATTGTAGCTGCAAGAGGAGTGCTCCAGCTCCAGACTCAGTATATTTAATGAAATGCCTGGTCTCAGTCTGTACCACGCCAGTGCTGCTGCTCACTCTCTGCTCCCAAACACACACAATCCCAGCCTGTTGTAATTCAATTCCTCTGCTCTCCCTGCCTACTGTTTATTTCATGGATCCCCTGTGAAGCATCAAAAGCTGCTGTTTCTGTCAGCCTCTAACTGTCCTGTGTGTTTGTCATTCAACCCTTGTTAAAAATATATAGAAAAAAAAACACACCCACATGCCCTCCCTCTTCTCCAAGCTGAGAATTCCCAGTGGTAAAATTATTCCATTTAGATGGGAACTTTTTTGTCACTCCCCTGTCTAAATTGGCATATCTGGCTCTCTCGCAGAAACCAATAAACTGTGAACCCGGATGCATCTGTCAATCAAGCTCATCTCTACTTTAGCAGGCCAGATGACAACAACGGGAGAAGAGACACACACCAGCAGAATGGGGCCCACTGATTGGCTCTCATCAGCAAGGCATTACACAGAGCACCTGTCATCCCGAAGGCTCCTCAAACCAGAGGGGCCCAGTCACGGGCCCCAGCTAAGACTCCCCATGCCCCCCCCGACCGGCTCCCTCATCACGGCCTGGCTTGGCTATGCCAGATTGGGCCCGTTGGCATTGTTCAAATACCGACTGTTAAAACGATTCTGCTAGGGGCAAAATAAAATAGCTCAACATAGAATAAGTTCTGTTTTTTAAGACATCAGGGTGTTGACAGACATGGTGTTGGAAAAAAAAAAAAGTTTTTTCTTTTCACGTTTACATGTTATCCCTTGGATTTTAATGTCTGCAATATCCATAAATAAAATCAATGAATCAAATCGATCACTAGTGAAAAAAACAAACAATCTAACTATACTTTAACTATACTTTCTCTCCCAGAAAAATAGCAGCACCTATACACAAACACCCAAGACACAGGTAATGCAAACTACAGTAGCCTACATACTGTACTAAAATGTTTGATTTGGAATTTGTTCGCGTGAGCTTTTAACTCCAGAGTCTGGAGGGCGTCGTCATGAGTGGAGCGGTTCGTCTGGGAGACGGGACGACTTGCGCGTGTACGGTTTTGAGGAGAGGCGGCGGCGGCGAAGTCCCTGTCATCTGTCTGGAGGCATGGCTGCCTGTCATCGTCCTCATCATGCGGCTGTCATAGATGATGCTCGGGAGGGGGAGAGGCCAACGTCGCCGTGTCAATCAACAAGCCCTCATTAGAGCCCGCTTTAATTACCAGCAGAGGCTGGGTGGGCTCGCCACTGTTTACAACACCGTCTTCATTAACTCTTTGTTAGCTAACAACGCTCCCGACATCGACGTGGGTTTCCATTGGTGGGGGGGGCGGGGGTGGGAGGTGATGGGGTGGGGGGGAGCTGGGAGGAGGGGGTGGGGGGTAGGAGGAGGGGGGGTACATCGTAGTATAGGATTGGGCCGAGTGGAGATCGCCACAAGTGACATCATCCCTGCAGAAACAGCAGGTTAATACGCTGTGTTCGTCAGGATAATTAAGCCATGGTCTCTTATCGGATACGCTGCTAACATGTTGAATATGAATGAGCGCTGCTCTGCACCCGTTAGTCCTTGTGAGCAGGAAGCGGTCATGGTTGTGATCCTCAGCTGATGGTGAGGTGTGTCCGCCCGCCCCGCCCGCCCCGCCCATGCCTGCGCTGCTCTCTGAACTTCCTGCTCAGCGGGGGAGAAGATCTTCCCGTCCGAACCGTGGGGAGACTCACTCTCTACACAATGTTCACTACAGTAGCACACAATTAGAGTAACGAGCAGTTTCAACGCGTTCCCTGCAAACGTGTTCCCTGCAAAGAACCACATCATCTCTGCCAGATCATTCCAGAGCACAAACTAATTTTCTTTCAGCGGCTAAATGATGGTTTCTGATGGCTATTGTGCGACGCGCGCTGTAATTAAGCTCTAATGCAATATGCCTTGCTATCTAGTTACTGAACGTCACTCAGCTCCGAGAGAGAGAAAGAGAGAGAGAGAGAGAGAGGCAGAGGCAAAGGAGAGATGGAGGGAGTGTGTGGAGACGGGGTGGGGGAGAGGGCAGCACATGGGAGAGACCAGAGGCCAGAGTGTGTCAAAGGGGGCTGAGAGGACCCGACTGGCCCAATCAAGAGGAGATCTTCTGCTGTCTCACAAAGGCCCAGCCTGAGGGGGTGGGCTGGTTTAACACCCAGAGAGACCCTCACCAGTCAGGCTAAAACAAAGCCTGTTTACTCTATGGAACTCTGCAACGCGGCCTGTCCACACGGCTAAGGGGTCTACCAGGAGGGAGGGAGGGAGGGAGGGAGGGAGGGAAGGAGGGAGAGAGAGAGGGAGGGAGGGAGGGAGAGAGAGAGAGAGGCCAGAGTTACCAACCCCCCACCACCTCCACCAAGCTACCCACGCCGCCCCCCCACCCCCCACCCCCCTCCTCCCTACAACCCCTTCGCCTCCACCTCCTCCCAACACCCAGTCACTGTCAGGCCAAACACATGATGAATTGCCCTGTCAACAGAATTCATTCAGGGACCAATTAATTCAGCAGAAATGAACTAGAGCCATCAGTCGCTGAAAAACTCAGAGCAAAGAGAGCAAAGTAGCCAGTCTGGAAAACGAGGGAGAGAGAGAGAGAGAGAGAGAGAGAGAGGAAGGGCGAGACAGAGAGAGAGAGGAAGGGTGGGACACAGAGAGAGAGAGAGAGAGAGAGAGAGAGAGAGAGAGAGAGAGAGAGAGAGAGGAAGGGCGAGACACAGAGAGAGAGAGAGAGAGAGAGAGAGAGGAACGGTGAGACAGAGAGAGAGAGAGAGAGAGAGAGAGAGAGAGGAACGGTGAGACAGAGAGAGAGAAAGAGGAAGGGAGATACAGAGAGAGAGAGAGAGAGGAACGGTGAGACAGAGAGAGAGAGAGAGAGAAAGAGAGGAAGGGGATACAGAGAGAGAGAGAGAGAAGTAGGGAGAGAGAAAGAGAGAGTGCATGGTGGAAGTTAGTCTGACAGAAATTGGTCATTTAATGCTTTAGCGCCCTGGAGACAGGCCCTGTCATAGAGGCAAGGCAAGGGCTCCCCTGGTACTTTATTTATTAATTATCCCTATGCAGCGAGGCCCTGTCTCAGTCCAGGCCTGTCAGCCTGGCTTCCTGTCATTTTCTCTCCACAAACAGATCCTTTAACACCGCACTGCAGGTTAATGGAGGCAAAGCCAACATCCTCCATGGTACGGTGTTCATCTGTACTTCAGCCAAGGAATTACCTAGAGTTCGTCCCTTGAATTTTGTAGTTGAGATGCTAATAAACCGCTATGGAGTTAGTGAGCAGACCCCCCCACACACACACACACACACACACACACACACACCCAAGACCATTCCAACTCCGAGCTTCAGGAGCGCAGCTCCTACGGTGGGCAGCAGTTATTCATACCTGACTAGGAACAGAAAATAAACACAATCACTCATGTTCTAATGATGGTTGCATGTATAAGAATTAGCCTGTTTCACCAGTCCCATGATATAGGATACTGTAGAGTAAATGATATGAAATATATAGAATCAAGTGAAATAGGTTCTGTCAAATAGCAGTTACAGTACAGTATGCCCATACCTGTATCATTTCATTTACACAGGAGCGTGCAGTATCACCTCTTCTATTCCTATCCTATACCTTCACAGCGTCAACAAAGTCCCTCCACATGTCTGCCAGAGAATGCTTCTCTCCTGGTGACAAACAGACCAGCACGTGAAGGGCTATGGATGTCAGCACCAGCTAATTAAGGTGTCGTGTGATTTTTGGGCTCCAGATCAAGAATCTGCTGATTCATCCCAGGGGTGATTATGTCGTCCATATGGTCAACGTACAGCGAGCGGCGCAGCGAAACACTATCGGCCCTGCGGCGGCGCCCGCCCTGCCAATGTTTTGATCTTGTGTTTTTGTGTTGGCGTTGGGTGGCGTTCATCAGCACTCTGAATTATTAAGGGGACCTTTTCTTAAGGCCAGGATGCTCTGGTGGAAGAGGGAGAAGGAGGGGCAGCTGGGACACTACTGCTCCCCCCCAACACCAGGAAGTGAAACTCAATGCTGTTTCCACTGCGGTGGAGTCAGGGTACACGCGTTGATGGGCTAGCGTACCTTGGATGGCCTTCCGCAGGTGTCACTTGGTTGAAAGGTTTATCACACCTCATCTACTGTAATTCCCTGTCTATTCCTAGCTGGTATTCAGTGACAAACGTCCGATATTTCCCAGGCTATTTGAGACGTGAGATACTATTCGCAGAATTCCTAGCAGATCAATTTACACATTATGAAGTGTTTGCGATATTTACAGTAGTAGGAAGCGAGTGCAGCGACTTAATAATGATGTGAAACTAGTAATAAACTAAAAGTACTGATTCCTAGAACTCAGGGCAACAACAAAGAAAGAAAAGTAGAGAAAATGTACAATTAGACAACTTTTCCACTGGGTCTAAATGATGAGTTATTGCCCTGGGGTAGAAGTCCGAATTCCAAGCAAACAAATTAATAAACGGTAAAAGAGTCTAAGGAACTTGCACCACCCCTATCTCTCTCTCTCTCTCTCTCTCTCTCTCTCTCTCTCTCTCTCTCTCTCTCTCTCTCTCACCTCACTTCACCCCTGCTGTAGTGCTGACCGTTGGAGAACAGGCCTGGGCTGACGGACAGCGCTGGCGCTTGACCCAAGTGGAGCTGACAAACGGAATGGAAACCCTAAGGGAGAAGAAAGAGGTGCTCACTCTCACTGCTGCGGTTAAAGTGTTCTCCTGACGTCTGTTTACTCACCTCGGTTTCAAACTTCACTTGTTTTCTCAGAGCGCACTAACGTGGCGGCGTGTGTGCGTCGTCCGCGAGTCAGCTGGTTTGTTTCTGGATTGTTTCTGGAGTGTTCCATAGAACTGACTATCTATTTATTTATTTATTTATTTATTTATTTATTTATTTATTTATTTATTTATTTATTTATTTATTTATTTATTTATTGTCCCTTATTGTCAGGGTCCATACAAACAACACTGTGACAGGTTACAGTAACATGAACCAGGTGTGGTGGACATACCTGTAGGGTTTCTAGCCAAGGCTAATTTGCGACCCCTGTCCCTGGTTAGGCTTTTCTAAACTGACAAGACAGCATTCAGTTCCTACATTTATTGATATGTGCGTTAATACATTATAAACTGTACTGTACAGTATATAGTGAGTAATTATTCTGTACGTGAATATGTATTTCCTAGTACTGTACCTACATCTAACACAGTGAAAACCACCCGTGTACAATCACAGTACCTCACTATACTTTCTATGAGCCGATGTCTATATAATGCAGTCTTCACACCTTGTTATTCTCTGTGTAAGACCAGGACTGCCATGACACACTAACACGCACATCTCAGGGGACCCACAGAACCTAATTCCCAGTTTAAAATGAATGGAACTGGAGAGGAGCAACGAGGGAGAGAGAGAGAGAGAGAGAGAGAGAGAGAGAGAGAGAACAGAGGAGATATGTGCAGCGGAATATAATTAATTAAATGGCACTAATTAGGAACATGAGAGCAGGTGCCAGGGTATAGGCTGACAGGGAAGACAGCGAGACAACATGCCAGCGCAAAAAAAGAGCACACACACACACATAGATACACACACACACATACACACCGAGTAAAGGGTGTAATGTGACAGGCATGGGGACAAAACTACTTTCTGCGTGTTGTCATGTGAAAACCCCACAGGAATACGCTTGACAGGGAGAGAGGACCCCAGCACCGCGGGGGGCTCATCCCTTTGTCTCAGACACCGTTTCTCCTTCTTCTTCTTCTTCTTCTTCTTCTACTTCTTCTTCTTCTTCTTCTTTGTCTCCTTCTCCTTCTTCTTCTTCTTCTTCTTCTTCTTCTTTTCTTCTTCTTCTTCTTCTTCTTCTTCTTCTTCTTCTTCTTCTTCTTTGGACTCAGGGAAGTTTGCACAAGGTGAGAGCTTCATTATCTCAGCAGATGCTCACACTGGTGGCAGCATAAATTGAGAGGCTGTGTTTTGTCTCCTGCTCTCGAAGACCATTTTAATTCTGTTCAGCTGAATTACTCGCTGTAGCTAATTTTCTCTCTCCCAGAGCCTAAATGAGATTTCATACTGTATGTTCAACATGACAAGGCAGAGTTATGTTTAGCTGGGCTTATTTGACAGTGTTTATCCCTAAACATGCTCTAATTACAATATGCAGGGAAGAATGTTTTAAGGATACTGTCGGCCTAGTTAAGGTGCATGTTGTACCAAACCTCCAACATAAAACATTGGCCACAAGCCGCAATCTTGCCTATGGTACAGTATGTACAGCACCACCATCAGGCAGCCTGCTCTCCTCGTACACCAGTGCTGCTCCCTCTCTCCTCGTACACCAGTGCTGCTCCCTCTCTCCTCGTACACCAGTGCTGCTCCCTCTCTCCTCGTACACCAGTGCTGCTCCCTCTCTCCTCGTACACCAGTGCTGCTCCCTCTCTCCTCATACACCGGCCTCTCTCCGAGGGAGGGGTGGGAGAGAAGTAGGTCAACAAGTCGTTGCTGCAGAAATGAAATGAGTTCATTAAACAGTCTCACCGGCTGATCTTATCTGCTTACCCCTGATGAGGTTAACTACTCCGGAGCACATTTCCAACAAATAAAAAATGTCCCTCCTTTCCCCCAACCCCCCCCCCCCCCACCCACGGAGCGACGGGCCCCCCACACCTCCCCGGACAACACAATGGATTCTGTCGTGTCAGCTTTCTGAAGTGTGCACTACTGTATTCCAGGCCCGAAATACGGGGGCCAATTAACCCCCTGAGCACCACCTCTCTACAAGAGGAGAGCCCGGCCTGTGGCAGCGAGGGAAGCAGCGGAGGGAACCCAGTTCCTCACCAACCAGCTTACAGGTTACAAATGTGGCATGTGATGAAAATAATGAGGCTTGATGTCACTTAGCCTGCAGCCGTGTGTGTGTGGAATCGTAAAAGGCTGTCAGGGAGCTCGTGCACCCCAGACCTGCGGCCCTCGCGCTCACAGGGACGTCTGCTCCAATAACAGCAGGGACATCACAGCCTCATAGCCTAATGATACCATCTCCTCATAGCTACAGCAAGGGAGTCTGTTTTCAAGAGAAAAAAAAACATCTAAAAAGTCTGACTCTGTCATAACTTTGAATCAAAACAGTGAGGAGGACATTCCTCTCGTCAGCCACCAGCAAAAGACCCAAACATAACCTTCCTTTTCCTCTAAGAGCCTAGGAGGGCCTGCAGCCAAGACACTGCCAAGCGTACAGCTCAATACTTAGTACTAGTGTGAGCTGTCAGCACAGCCCCACCTGAGGACAGTGAGAGACGGGTGGGGGGCGGGTTAGGGGGGGATGGGGGGGGTGGGGGCTTTTTTAATTATCTGTGGCCAGGGAGGACTGTGCATCATCATTAGAGAGACTAAATAGCAGTGGTCACTGACTCAGGTAGTGGTAAACGGCACAATTAACTGGGCTGAGGTGGGAGAAGTGTATTCAATTTGAAAGCCTTCTCTCCTAATCTGTCTCCTGTGATCAGCGCTGCTGCTGAGCTATGGGCTTCTACATTCAATTCAATTAATCAGGTTATTACCCAGCAAAAGTCAACATTTTAATCAAGAACCGCCAAACTAGGGCGAGGAATGGCACTAAGACGGGCGCTATGTGACAGTCAGAAGAGGTATGTGATGATATTCCAGTCTATTGAAGATCATCTTTTACTCTGAGGTAAATACCAGAGAGTGGGAACACATAAATTGCCTCTGAAGATCCTGGTTGTCTTTAGTTGGTGAGGGATTTGTGCCTGACTTCATATTTGCCTTTCAACTGATTTAAACTTTCACACGTCTCTTCAGAACTCGTCACTGAGGTCGGCATCTTGACAAACTTAAATCAAGGTTGCCAGTCAGTCATATGACAATCTCATAGATGCCCCCACAGGTTAACAACTCAGGCAGTGCACGTGAAATTATTTATTTTGGGGGCGTTTGCGACCGCAAATCTTTGGAGATAATCCTGGCAGAGGAGTTGTGAGCACAGCAGGTGCACCAGAAATATAAAAACACAGCTGCAAAGACCCCCATCCCCGGAGCTGTCCTTTTACCCAGAAACCCCCTGGAACACACTCAGTCATATCAAGTGATCATCCTCTCTCTGTAGATATACTCATAGGATACAGTATTTCATAGGCAGGTTTTTCTATAAGGTGTCAAAGAATGTATTCAGATGTAGATTCATTTGTATCACAGCATGTTCAAGTTGACTTTGCTGAGCGGAAGCCGGCTGCAAGCAAAGCAAACAAACCCTCCCAGATTTAGCAGAACATACGGCCAAGCAGCAATGTCCTCCCCATCCTGTCTACACAGCAGATAGAAAATCAATTCCCAGTCATCTATAATATGTGTGAGAGGTGTTTTTTTTGTTTTTTTTTAATTCCTTCTCCTGCCTCTTTGCATTTTGGCTAGTTAGTGTTTCTGTGCTGGTGCTTGACCCACAGAGAGCCCTCTGATTGGGTGGGATTCTCTAAGTCCGGCCTATAATGAGAGAAGACAGAGGTCAGGACGGCTCAATAGCACAGATAACCAGTGTTTGATCCAAACAGCCATGCAGAACCTATACCCAGCTCACCGTCAAACAGTGCACCGTCAGGACTTTTCCATTTAAATCTCCTCTTATCAACCCCAAGAGATAGTAAGAGATGCAGGAGGCTAATGCACTGGACAATGTCCGCAACTTCAATTTGACAGTAGAATATGGTGCAGTCCAGTGCAGACTTTGTGTAAATGGGAGGTGCTGACACTGTGTTTGTAGTGATTCCTCCACAACAGTCATTGTGAAACTCTACCGACAGTATATCAGTATATCTGTATATCAGTATATCAGTATATCTGTATATCAGTATATCTGTATATCTGTATATCAGTATATCAGTATATCTGTATATCAGTATATCAGTATATCTGTATATCAGTATATCAGTATATCTGTATATCAGTATATCTGTATATCAGTATATCTGTATATCTGTATATCAGTATATCAGTATATCTGTATATCAGTATATCAGTATATCAGTATATCTGTATATCTGTATATCAGTATATCAGTATATCTGTATATCAGTATATCAGTATATCTGTATATCAGTATATCAGTATATCAGTATATCTGTATATCTGTATCTCAGTATATCTGTATATCTGTATCTCAGTATATCTGTATATCAGTATATCTGTATATCAGTATATCTGTATATCAGTATATCAGTATATCTGTATATCTGTATCTCAGTATATCTGTATCTCAGTATATCTGTATATCAGTATATCAGTATATCTGTATCTCAGTATATCTGTATCTCAGTATATCTGTATATCAGTATATCAGTATATCTGTATATCTGTATATCAGTATATCAGTATATCTGTATCTCAGTATATCAGTATATCTGTATATCAGTATATCAATATATCTGTATATCAGTATATCTGTATATCAGTATATCTGTATATCAGTATATCTGTATATCTGTATATCTGTATATCTGTATATCAGTATATCTGTATATCTGTATATCAGTATATCAGTATATCAGTATATCAGTATATCAGTATATCTGTATATCTGTATATCAGTATATCTGTATATCAGTATATCTGTATATCTGTATATCTGTATATCAGTATATCTGTATATCTGTATATCAGTATATCTGTATATCTGTATATCAGTATATCTGTATATCAGTATATCTGTGTGTGTTTAGTTATACTCCCCAATGGACGTCAGTGTTACACATCAGAATCCATAGACAAGCAATGTTAATCCATTTAGTGTAACAAACTAACATGTCTCTAATTAAAATCAGCCTTTTAATCATACCATACTGACATCCTCGACAACACTGTCACGCTTCCTTCCTCTAATATAGGAATATGCTAATAGCTTCTGTGCCGCCAGAGTCCAAATCCCAGGGTTGCCTCCTATCCTTCGGGGACTCTGTGCTTGTGTTTTCTGCTCAAACACAGGTCAGTAGAGTCTGCTTGTTAAATGTTGCCCCTGCTCCTATCATAGGGTACTACAGTACATGCTACCAAAACTGTTAATTTGCCGAAACATTCAATTCGCCATTTGGGGAGCCCACCCCCCAAGTCCACCATACAGGAGGCGTCATGGCAGGCAGGTAGAGACCTCAAGCCTCCCCACATCCAATGGCAGTTCAATTAAAGGGAATCAGCCTGATTGCTGAGCTCACAAGGCCCAGGTGCTAAAGCAATTAAAGCCCTGTAATTCTAAGTCCAGCAGAGGGGCAGCTAAGGCCCTATAGATAATTAACTACGTTATAATAAAATCCTTTTGTTAGCTTTTTCTCTTTACCTCTGCCCCAGCGATAACGCAGGTGGTGTGTGTTCGTTGGTTAGTTCGTTGATTCGTTAGTTCATTAGTTTGTTGGTTCGTTAACAGGATTACGCAAAATCTACCAGATGTATTTTCATGAATCTTGGTGGAGGGGTGTAGCATGGGCCAACTTAGAACCCATTCAATTTAGGAGCACATCCAAATCACGGGGCGGATCCACGAATTAAAATAACATTTTGAGCGAAGCCAGCTCCCTGTGGGGGCGCTGGAGACACGGGGTTTGGACTGGGGGGGTGCAGAGAAGAGAGATCAGAGTGCACCGAAATTCCCCCCACCAGCTGCATCCCGAGGGGGACGCCATAGAGCCACCCAAACACGACCACCCATTCACCTCCATCCCATTCATTTTTTGGACCTTTTCATTTTTTGGATTGTCAGTTGGGGGATTGAAACATGGGAAGGTCACAGACACACAGGGTTTGGATTGGCATAAAGCTCCTACTGAATGCAGCAATACCAAACATGTCCTGCTCACACAGATGTGCGCACACAGAGCCATGAAATGCATTCATGGGAGGAGGTCTGTGCCCTCCGAACACCATTTCTAGTTTTTCTTCTTTTTTTATTTTTTATTGTTTTGCTTGGTTTGTTTTGTCGTCGTGCTGCTGTTGGTTTGGTTGGTGGGGAGGTAAGCAGAGTTCCCAGAAGCCCTCGCTGTGGTGAGAACTTCTGGCAAGTAGCTATGACATGCGTGGGCACCAATGAAAATGTTTTCAGATTTTAAACACAGAGGAGGGGAGGCTGATTGGCCTTCTTGATTGGCTGTTCAAATGCAGCTGGATTTGAAAGGTAATGCGCTGGCTCCTCCCCTATACTCGTGTTTTGTGGTGCTTCACTCCAAACCAGCAGGGAGGGAGAGGTCCATATCTCTACCTGTCCCTGTGTGTGTGTGTGTGTGTGTGTGTGTGTGTGTGTGTGTGTGTGTGTGTGTGTGTGTGTGTGTGTGTGTGTGTGTCCCACCCAGATGAGAACAGATCCTTGGTTAATAGGCTCTCTCCGGACAGATGAGGTCCATTAGGAGGTTAATTTGAAAATGAAAGGGGGAGCAGGAGAGAGAGAGAGAGCGAGAGAGAGAGAGAGAGAGAGAGAGAGAGAGGAGAGATTGGGTTATCGAAAGCAGGATTCAGCAGTAAAGCCGAGAGAGGGTCCAGTCAGACTGCGGGACTGGGACCAGGAAGTGGGGCGAACAGGAAGTGGAAGATAGAAGAATGATATTTGACGAGGGTGGGGGAAGTGGTTTCACCCGAAAGAGGGGTGGAAAAAGGTGAAGAGCATGGCTGCGTTCCGAATCACATACTTCTAGTACATTATTTGCTCGCAGAATACTACCTTGTCATAACATTGCGCCTTGAAATTTGACCTCATCCTTCATCCTCATCCTCATATGTGACATAAAATTATGTCACGTGCGCGACACGCACGTGACATAATTTCCACTGCATACTGGATTGTGAGTCAAAATAGCCAGAAAAGTGTGCTGGTTTGCATACTGCAAAACACGACCGGATGTAGTAGGACATCCTGGTATTTTTGCCATACTGCATGTGGCATACTATGTATTAAGACATATTACATTCCTTCTTGGCATACTATATAGAATGGATGTACGCGATTCAGAACGCAGCACATGCTTTGAATGAAGACAAGATGGAGACCAAGATGGAGGCTTGCAGAGAGGCATGACTGCCGGGATTTCACTCAAAGCTCTAGCCTTGCTCTTCACGCCACGTTTTGCATCGCTCAATGGACTGAATGATCAAGTACGGACCACATACGGATAATAGCCAAAGAACATTGTTAGATCCTTATAGAAAATAAACTGGAACCAACCAATCTGGACGCAGCGAACGCTGGGAGTGTAGACTCTGGCAGGAGAACGCCAGGAGAGCTGCGCCTGGAACTGGAGCAGTTGGCCTCGAGGTGAGTCACTTAACTATTCTATTGTACATGAAAGCAAGCCTGTGTTGTTCCTCTTAGCTGCGCGGTACACCAGGGATTCGTCGTGGAGAGGGAGATAGAGAGGGTATAGAGACTGATGCTCCTAGGGTGCCGTGTCAATTTCATCATTGTTATTTGTCAAGATACAGATACAGCTCTGATTTTAAAACCAGATGAACACCACTGTGGACTGATTTTCTATTGATTGGCTACCACCACCAGTTTGGTCATTACAGTAATTGCACCGATTTTACCCCATATCAAGAGAAGCTGGTCTGCTGATCAACAACAACAACAACAGAAGCCTATCACACCCCATACAAGAGAGCATTTCTTAAACATTGAGACATTGTTCAGATGCATGGGGCTGCAGTCTCTGGCTCGCATATTTCCATTTCTCTCCCTCTTGCAGAAGGGCTGAGTCTGATCCGGACCCATTGGTGTGTGGATAATGAAGGGGTTACCAGAAGCTGGCAGAGGCCCTGTAATTCCCTTCACCGGGGGACCGGGCTTTTGGGTGGGGTTTGGATGAGCACCCCTGCTCCCTGATGCATGCACTCATGTGAGCTCCAGACCGCCTTACCCACAATCCAAGGCCAGACTTAGGCACCACATGTATTATATAGATACACTGCGCAGTCTGACTTCAAGAATTTCATAGCCACAGCTGTGTCACTTTCCCTCATAGAGACAGAATGCGCCATACATGACATTGATATTTAGATTGTATATATTAGGACACTGGGCGAAATTTAGGAAATGCCATTTATTATAATAATTATTTTATAATAATTATAATATTCTATACATTACAATCCTCAATTCATCTGCTTCCTTCTTTAACCGTGTGCTGATACATTCTATAGTATGCTGATTAAAAGATAATTAACCTGGAGTACAGGGGCCTGTTAAGCAGGCGAGGGACCCGGTCCCTCAGGTCCGTCGCACGTGGGAGTGTCCCAGCCCAACGTAAGGTCGCGCTCATTAGCATATCATCTGGCGATATGGTCAGCCAATGTGTGGGCGCCTCCCCGGGGGGGGTCACCCTCTCGGCCCCCCACAGACGCTCCCTAAGACCCTGCTTTAGTCCCGGGTTGAGTGTCTCCACTTAATTATGACAAAGACATGAGTCTCTGCACCCATCACCCATCCCACCGACACCGTCAATAGACCATCAGGCCCGGCTCTCTCCCCTCTCCAGAGTCCCTCCGTGGGCCTTCATCCATCATCTGAATACCCGGCCCTCCAATCATCGCTGATCATTATGGTAACGCGGAGAGAGGCTGTGATTGGCTGGGATCTGAGGATGAGGGGGATCTGAGGGGTGATCCATCATGCCGGGTGGCACCCTAACACCTCTCTGTGATGGGGTTCACCCCGGGGGTCAGGGCCAGGTCACAGAGCCACAGCAGAGGCACCACCTCCGCTGAGAGCACCTCCCAAAGCGTCCCAGGCACCCGTGGGCCTGTGTTGGCCCAGTCTGATCCGTCCGTCCAGTCAGGCGTTCTTTCACATGGTACCGTCGCTAAGACAGAGCGGCGCGCCAGAGCTACAACTCACAACTTTGAATGTCAACTCGTCCAAACTCAAGGCTGCAGTGAGCAACCGCTATCTCTGGTGCATGAAACTCGTCCCTCTGTCCTCCTCCTCCCTCGCGACGAAGGGATGAGCCACTGACCCCGCCCCACTGGCTCCTCAAAACTGGTGCAGGAAGACAACGCGGCAACCCGAGGCTATGTGTTGTCATCCAAATGAGATAGGTTTATTTTCTCCTGGCCCCAGCATTTGTTCTGTCAGCCTGTGGGGGCCGCGGACCTCGCGAGGGAACAGTGGGGAGCCCCTCTCAGCACCTGCAGCTCCAGAGAGGTGGCCCGCCAGCGAGGAAAGGCTTTGGCCGCTGCCCAAATATCTGCCCGCACCTTCTGTGCCAGCGTGCCAGCCTAAGGAAAGCAGGAGGCAGCAATATTGTGGAACAAATGGCCCCTAATCTAAGCCTGCTGGTGTGCGGGGGCTCCAGTGGGGCCTGTTGGTTGTCCCCCCCCCCCCCCCTCCCTTCCTCGTCACTGCTCAGACCTGCGGCCTTCGTGGGCCAGCCTCAGGGAGGAGTGTGTGTCTGTGTGAGTGTGTGTGTGTGTGGGGGGGGGTGTTTGGTGGGGGTGGGTATAACAATAGGGTTAACATGGAGGACACCAGGCATGGGGACCTGCAGATGATCCACAGACGCTCCACCATAATGAGGACATCCAGATGTTCCTCTGTTTCCTCTCTGTGGAGCTGGTGGGGAGACGTGAGCAGAAACACCCCCCCAGTACGCGAGATACATGATTAATATCCATCCTCGTCCATCTACTGCCTCCTTCCTGGCTGCTGACTACATTTACAGTACCGTTGATTAATACTTTTATGTCATATAGCACAACACCCAATGACAGTCAGTCAATAATACTCGCATTGTTTATCTACCAGCCTGACATGTCCGGCACCGAATCAATGCATCATGCACAAACTGTGCTTTATTAAGATTTCATTCATAAATCGCATTCTTAATAGTGTCCAACTTGATTAAATGAATTAATACGCTTACGTTAGTCTTAAATCTGATATTAACAGTTGACTGTAGCGCCTCGTGGAGTACATGTAATTTCTTTCAGCAATAATCTTTTCATAACAACTAATGCTGCTGCAGTATACACATTATCTCCCCAAACATACTGAGCAAGTCTTAGCCAACTTTATATGACATGTATCTGGCTCCCTCACTCCTGAGACATTTGATTTAAAATCTGATTAAATCAATTGTGGGAGATCATGCCTTCTACAGTAATTCACAGTCCATTCAATAGGCAATCAGTCATCAATGATTATGACTTGTATCTCATATGGAAAGGCAAAGGATATGAAGGGTGTTATTGGAAAACAATTTCAAATCATTTTCCTGATCACCGGCGTGTCCGTCTGTCTCCGGAGAAGAGCTCTCTCCGATGAAAGAACAAACAGCGATGAACTGGGGAATTGTTTTCTACTGTTCCAAAACCGCTCTCCATTTTACGGAGGCAGTTCCACGTAGGGAACATTTAAAACTTGGGAAGGCATGAAAAAAGAGGGGATGAGATGCTGCTCACTCTAAAACCCGAAGAGGGGATGAAAAGAAATGTAGCAGGAGAAGAGAAAAGAGAGGAACAGATTTAAATTGCCTGAACGTTGAGAGTTTAGTGATTCTCAGATCGTTTCCCGTCGGGGCGGGCGGGTTGAATCTGTCTCAAATGAGCAGTCTGGGGGGGGGGGGGGGGGCGTAACCACAGCAACGGCCTGGTCCCCAGCTGTCACGGCGACGAGAAGATGGGTGCCATGAGCGAGGAGACCACTTAACCTCAGCTGCTCCTCAGCTTAGGGGAGTCAAGATGCTGTTGAAACCCCTACAGAACCTCACTTAATATGGAGACAATAGGCCCCTCCAGTAGACAAAACAGCCTCTGAACCGGCCAATGAATAAAATGAGCTTCACACAGAACCACTTCATATGCATTAACTTCCCTTTCTAAAGCCCTGCCATGGCGGCTGGGAGAATGTAAGAGGTAGGAGAGGGAGCACAACAAAAACAGGTTTTGATTGGTCAAAGAAAATACTTTAGGATATAAAATAAAGATTAGCATCAGTAAGAGCAGGTATCTGTACAAATAACCTTCAACCAATATCATGAGTCAAACCACACCGACATGCCATTTACAATTTACCCTGCTCAAGGACTGGACATGCTGAGAAAGGGTGACACCTTTTCCCCGCCTCACTTTTCAATTATTGACCCGCATTCAAAATGGGTAACTACGTAACCGAGGTCAGGCCATCCCATAATGGACAGTGTGAATCAGATTCAGCACTCGGCTCTGATTGCAGTCACTGCCGAATGGTTACACCGAGCAAGAACGGGCTGCAGCGTTTATCTGTGAACACAGCGTGGAGCGTGATGTCTGTGAGAGGACCGTGTTGGGATAACCAGGTGAGGGATTCAAACTCAGAGATTAAGAACACTTAGCAGCATGCAGATCCACACTAGCGTCCCACACAGCCACTCACTTCCCCCGTGAGGTCTGCAGCTTTGCCTAATGCACCTTTCCACACCTTCAGAGACAATAGACGCCATCATTCATTGTTTATTCTGATGTTCAATGCAGCATAAGCAATGTCAGCGAAACGGAATAACATATGACATCAAAGTACTGCCAAGGACACCACTAGACTCCAATCTGAATATGACACTGTGATGCATGAATTCATAGCAGCATATCATACATATATTCAGCAATAGGTGTTCATTATCACGTGGAAGGTGAAATATACATTAAGGTCATGTTCATATCAATATGAACAGGAAGATCTTAATCGGGTGACAATCAAGTATTGTGTGGCACGGTGGCACACACTGGGGATCGAATTCACGACCTCCCAGGCTCAGGGCGGACACTCTAACCACAAGGCCACTGAGCTGGTAGTATTGTGTGGCACGGTGACACGGGACGCCTCTTGGGATGCTGTCACTGAGGATGTTCTGCCCAGGGCCGTCAGGTGCTTAGGTGGGGTATGTAGGTATCTTTCTACCCAAGAACCCCCCATAGAAAAACATGCAGAAGAACAGAGCGTTCTTCAGTCCTGTCAGGACCCAGGGTCCCCGGGCGTCAGTGATGAGGCTGGCCCCGACCAGGGTCCCCGGGCGTCAGTGATGAGGCTGGCCCCGACCAGGGTCCCCGGGCGTCAGTGATGAGGCTGGCCCTGACCAGGGTCCCCGGGCGTCAGTGATGAGGCTGGCCCTGACCAGGGTCCCCGGGCGTCAGTGATGAGGCTGGCCCCGACCAGGGTCCCCGGGCGTCAGTGATGAGGCTGGCCCTGACCAGGACTCTGGGTCCCCGGGCGTCAGTGATGAGGCTGGCCCTGACCAGGACTCTGGGGGTCAGTGATGAGGCTGGCCCTGCTGGGTCCCCGGGCGTCAGTGATGAGGCTGGCCCTGACCAGGACTCTGGGTCCCCAGGGGTCAGTGATGAGGCTGGCCCTGACCAGGACTCTGGGTCCCTGGGCGTCAGTGATGAGGCTGGCCGCTGCTCCTGGAGGACGACAACACAGATGGGTCAAATGCAGAGGACACATTTCAACGGTGATGGCTGGAGATGCATGCATGTGTGTGTGTGTGTGTGTGTGTGTGTGTGTGTGTGTGTTTGTTGTGTGTACTGTGCCGCCACTTATTCACGTGTGTTTGTGTGTCACTTGCCGTGTGGCTAATAAAAAGAACCTTGAGGTCCTATAATTATCATTAATAATTAATTATTATTGTATTGACATGTATGACCAAGAAGACGACCCTGCTGTAATTATCATGACGGGTGAATTTAGGCACAGTCCCCCAAAAATATTTGATCTAGTATGAAATGCAGTCTTTCCCCCCAAATCACCTGAAAAACAAGACATACTCTTTTTTGGCTGTGGCTCGGGAGGCAGAGCGGGTCATCCGATGATCGTAGGGTCGGTGGTTCAAATCCCGGCTCCTCCTGTCCACACGTCAAAGTGTCCTGACTCCTTGGGCAAGACAATGAACCCCAAATTGCTCCCAGTGTGCAGGCGAGCTCCTTGCATGGCAGCTACTGTACCGCCATCGGTGTGTGAATGTGTGTGAAAGGGTGAATGAGAGGCCATTGTAAAGCGCTTTGGAAAAAGCGCTGTGTAAGTGCAGTCCATTTACCATTTACCATTTACCATTTACCATTTACCATTTTCACAACTAGTAAGCCTGATGCAGAGGCACCCCAGAGGGGTGGGAAAACAAATCATCCGCAAAATTCGTTTGAAACAGAAGACATGTTGGGTCATCATGAGACGGTACCTCTACTCATATTTGTGATTCCAGGCACATGTACGTAGAGTGGAACACAAATCCAAACCAAAACCCCAATCCTAACTCTGGCTTCCCATCCTATCTGCTTCTTACTCGCTCTTCCAAAGCATAAAAGTATCAAGCCAATAATACAAAAACAGCATGTTCATGATTCATAGAACAGTTTGAAAAGAAACTTACATTTGTTTATGTCAATAAATATAAAATAAGTTAACCAACATATCAATTAGCTTCTGATTATCAGATGGAAACACAAAAGTAAACATTAATCAGAGAACAGAACACAAACCATACCCCCCACCCCCTGTCCTCAGAACCTAACCCCCCACCCCCTGTCCTCAGAACCTAACCCCCCACCCCCTGTCCTCAGAACCATACCCCCCACCCCCTGTCCTCAGAACCTAACCCCCCACCCCCTGTCCTCAGAACCATACCCCCCACCCCCTGTCCTCAAAACCATACCCCCCACCCCCTGTCCTCAGAACCATACCCCCCACCCCCTGTCCTCAGAACCATACCCCCCACCCCCTGTCCTCAAAACCATACCCCCCACCCCCTGTCCTCAGAACCATACCCCCCACCCCCTGTCCTCAGAACCTAACCCCCTGTCCTCAAAACCATACCCCCCACCCCCTGTCCTCAGAACCTAACCCCCTGTCCTCAGAACCTAACCCCACATCCCAAAAAAGTGAATATTATGTGTTCAATCAGGTGACAGGGGTTTGGGTTTGAGTGACTTGGGGTGGAGGCAGGGGGAGGCGTTTGGGGGGGTGGGGGAAGGGGGAGGCGTTTGGGGGGGTGGAGGCAGGGGGAGGTGTTTGGGGGGGTGGAGGCAGGGGGAGGCGTTCGGGGGGGTGGAGGCAGGGGAGGCGTTTGGGGGGGTGGAGGCAGGGGGAGGCGTTTGGGGGGGTTGTGGCGCGTCTGACGGGAAGTTGTGTCGGCTGTGACACGTATTGCTGGTGACAGAGGTCTCGGGGTCAGACAGGACAGCCTGTTGTTATGAGGGGGAACGTGGAAGTGCATTGTGCTCTCCCAGTGTCCTCTCCCCATCTCCTCTCTCTCCGGCTCCTCTCATTGTCTCTCTCCCTCTCTCTCTCTCTCTCTCTCTCTCTCTCTCTCTCTCTCTCTCTCTCTTTCTCTCTCTCTCTCTCTCTCTCTCTCTCTCTAATCAGGCCTCGCCACTTCTCAGCACACCGGCAGGCCCTCTGTCTTCCTCTTTATCCTCTTTGTCTGGCTCTATCTCTACCTCAGACTCATCCTCTCTGACTGCGTCTCCCTCTCTCTCTCTCTCTCTCTCTCTCTCTCTCTCTCTCTCTTTCTCTCTCTCTCTCTCTCTCTGTCCATCTCTCCCTCCATCCTTATGTCCATCTCTTATCCAATCATCCAATCTTTTTGTTTTATTTCATCCCGCTCACCTTCTTCTTCTTCTCTCCTTCCTTTCTTGTGTCTTTCCCCTCATCTCTGTCTGTGTTTTGACTCGCGCCCCTGTCTTCCTCTCAGCGTCTCGGTCTCTGTTAGTCTCTCCGTGTCTTCCTCCGGTCTGGGTCCGGGCCGGGTCCGGTTCTCTTCCTCTGTGTGTACCAGTCTCTTCCTCCGGTCTGGGTCCGGTTCTCCTCCTCTGTGTGTACCAGCCCTCAGCCGTCCCCCGGGACCCTTCCCTCGGCCTTAGAGGCCAGATGAGGTGTAAGTCTATTAAATGAGGTGTAAGTCTATTAAATGAGGTGTAAGTCTATTAAGGAGTGTTCAGATTCCTAACCCACTAGGGGTCTCTTCCATGTCATTCAGGTGCAGTTAATTTCCACTTGATCAACATGAAGGCAGCACAGAGAGGAGGTGAAGACTGACAGGCCAGCCGTTGCTTCTTCCTCTGCCTTCCAGCGCAGGAGGATGACCTCACTGACCCCTCTGAGACGGTTTCAGCCACGCTGGTGACTAAGTGTTTGGAAGGATTTAAAAAAAAAAAGATTTTATATGCAAGTTTTACATTACAGATTTACAGTAGCGCTTCTCTTGATATCCACTCAGCAGAAACAGCCTCAAAGCAGTATGTGTGTCCTAGTGGTAGCATGCTTCGTGGACCCAGGGAGGATGGGTAGATTAAATATGCCTGTTTATAAATATGGAGATGACAAATGACCCAGCAGGCAGCGGGAGTGAGAGAGGTTTGGAGGACAACGACGCCACACTATCCATTATATAGGAGTGCCTGTGGGTCGGCGTTTTTTTAAATCTAAATCAGGTCCCAGCCCATTTGTCCCCCCTCGCACCGCCAGGCGAGGGCCATGTGTCGCTGCTTAACCTACTTCAGCTACAGTCTTGGATATCTGCACCCTTCCTGCGCCCGTTCTCCTTGAAAGTGTGCCGGGGCGCTCTCTAGCTGGAAGAGATCTTGTTTCTCAAAGTCACCGTGAAAATCCAATGTTTTTTGTTTGTTTGTTTGTTTCAACAACCTCATGACGAACAAACCTACTTCATATTTTTAATCAGGGAATTAAAATGAATCAGTCCTCTAAAGGAAAGCCGTCTAGGTTGAGAGTGGAGGTGTGGAGAGTGAGTGGAGGTGTGGAGAGTGAGAGGGAGCCAGGTGAGGTGTGGAGAGTGAGAGGGAGGTTGAGAGTGGAGGTGTGGAGAGTGAGAGGGAGGTTGAGAGTGGAGGTGAGGAGACTGAGAGGGAGGTTGAGAGTGGAGGTGAGGAGAGTGAGAGGGAGGTTGAGAGTGGAGGTGAGGAGAGTGAGAGGGAGGTTGAGAGTGGAGGTGAGGAGAGTGAGAGGGAGAATGAGAGTGGAGGTGTGGAGAGTGAGAGGGAGGTTGAGAGTGGAGGTGAGGAGAGTGAGAGGGAGGTTGAGAGTGGAGGTGAGGAGAGTGAGAGGGAGGTTGAGAGTGGAGGTGAGGAGAGTGAGAGGGAGGTTGAGAGTGGAGGTGTGGAGAGTGAGAGGGAGGTGGAGAGTGGAGGTGTGGAGAGTGAGAGGGAGGTGGAGAGTGGAGGTGTGGAGAGTGAGAGGGAGGTTGAGAGTGGAGGTGTGGAGAGTGAGAGGGAGGTTGAGAGTGGAGGTTTGGAGATTGAGAGGGAGCCAGGTGAGGTGAGGAGGTCTAGGTTGAGAGTGGAGGTGTGGAGAGTGAGTGGAGGTGTGGAGAGTGAGAGGGAGCCAGGTGAGGTGAGGAGAGTGAGAGGGAGGTTGAGAGTGGAGGTGTGGAGAGTGAGAGGGAGTTTGAGAGGGGAGGTGTGGAGAGTGAGAGGGAGGTTGAGAGGGGAGGTGTGGAGAGTGAGAGGGAGCCAGGTGAGGTGAGGAGAGTGAGAGGGAGGTTGAGAGTGGAGGTGTGGAGAGTGAGAGGGAGTTTGAGAGGGGAGGTGTGGAGAGTGAGAGGGAGGTTGAGAGTGGAGGTGAGGAGAGTGAGAGGGAGGTTGAGAGTGGAGGTGTGGAGAGTGAGAGGGAGGTTGAGAGTGGAGGTGAGGAGAGTGAGAGGGAGGTTGAGAGTGGAGGTGTGGAGAGTGAGAGGGAGTTTGAGAGGGGAGGTGTGGAGAGTGAGAGGGAGGTTGAGAGTGGAGGTGAGGAGAGTGAGAGGGAGGTTGAGAGTGGAGGTGTGGAGAGTGAGAGGGAGGTTGAGAGTGGAGGTGAGGAGAGTGAGAGGGAGGTTGAGAGTGGAGGTGTGGAGAGTGAGAGGGAGACAGGTGAGGTGAGGAGAGTGTGAGGGAGGTTGAGAGTGAAGGTGAGGAGAGTGAGAGGGAGGTTGAGAGTGGAGGTGTGGAGAGTGAGAGGGAGACAGGTGAGGTGAGGAGAGTGTGAGGGAGGTTGAGAGTGGAGGTGAGGAGAGTGAGAGGGAGGTGGAGAGTGGAGGTGTGGAGAGTGTGAGGGAGGTTGAGAGTGGAGGTGAGGAGAGGGAGAGGGAGCCAGGTGAGGTGAGGAGAGTGAGAGGGAGGTGGAGAGTGGAGGTGTGGAGAGTGAGAGGGTGGTTGAGAGTGGAGGTGTGGAGAGTGAGAGGGAGGTTGAGAGTGGAGGTGAGGAGAGTGAGAGGGAGGTTGAGAGTGGAGGTGTGGAGAGTGAGAGGGAGGTTGAGAGTGGAGGTGTGGAGAGTGAGAGGGAGGTTGAGAGTGGAGGTGTGGAGAGTGAGAGGGAGCCAGGTGAGGTGAGGAGAGTGAGAGGGAGGTTGAGAGTGGAGGTGTGGAGAGGGAGAGGGAGCCAGGTGAGGTGAGGAGAGTGTGAGGGAGGTTGAGAGTGGAGGTGTGGAGAGTGAGTGGAGGTGTGGAGAGTGAGAGGGAGATTGAGAGTGGAGGTGTGGAGAGTGAGAGGGGAGGTTGAGAGTGGAGGTGTGGAGAGTGAGAGGGAGGTTGAGAGTGGAGGTGTGGAGAGTGAGAGGGAGCCAGGTGAGGTGAGGAGAGTGAGAGGGAGGTTGAGAGTGGAGGTGTGGA
The DNA here is from genome assembly GCF_949987555.1 of Borostomias antarcticus. NCBI lineage: Eukaryota > Metazoa > Chordata > Actinopteri > Stomiiformes > Stomiidae > Borostomias > Borostomias antarcticus. Next base: position 4,394,226 of record NC_140258.1, read on the forward strand.
GAGTGAGAGGGAGGTTGAGAGTGGAGGTGTGGAGAGTGAGAGGGAGGTTGAGAGTGGAGGTGTGGAGAGTGAGAGGGAGCCAGGTGAGGTGAGGAGAGTGAGAGGGAGGTTGAGAGTGGAGGTGAGGAGAGTGAGAGGGAGGTTGAGAGTGGAGGTGAGGAGAGTGAGAGGGAGGTTGAGAGTGGAGGTGTGGAGAGTGTGAGGGAGGTTGAGAGTGGAGGTGTGGAGAGTGAGAGGGAGCCAGGTGAGGTGAGGAGAGTGAGAGGGAGGTTGAGAGTGGAGGTGTGGAGAGTGAGAGGGAGGTGTGGAGAGTGAGAGGGAGACAGGTGAGGAGAGGAGAGCCTAATTCGGCCACCGGGATTCTGTCAGGGCTAATTATCGCTGATTCTGAATGCTTCCCCCCAAAAAATAATTTGCTATTGATTTGCTACTTAAATGGCCCCCGTCCGTTCTTATCATTACTACATGGATACAGGGCTGCCAATACACTGGGAGCACTGACACCTCACAGGTGACCCAGGACATTCAGGAGAATCAGCACCATTCTAATTCTCCTGCCAGTCTCTTTAATTCACATTCAGCGTGGCTCCATTGAGCTACCTCTCTCCCATACTGATAACTTAGCTTTTATCTTCAAATTAGCCTCCCATTGACTTGATATTCAGTCACACAGATACCTAAAATGAGGGTTAATGTATGCTTCAGTTCTCACTATACAATTTAGTGGGCAGGTCACACCTGTGTCAGAATGATATATGATTTCATAAGCAGCAAAACCCGTGTTCACACACTCCTCACAGCCACCAACACGGAGCTGGGCTGGGATTTGTTGAGCAGGCAGTAAAACTATGCTGATCAACATTTTGACGAGTTGAATGTTGATGTTTATTGAACCGACTGTAAAAGATGGATAGATGGAGGGATGGAGGGATGGAGGGATGGGAGAGGAGAGAAAGGGAAGTACTTAAGCAAAGGAACAAGGAAGTGGGCGATGCTTGAGTAACTATGAATTAGAATCTGAGGCATAAATTGATCAGTAATAGGGAAGGCTGAGATGAGCAACGCCATACCTGTCACAACACACACACACAAACACACACACACACACACTCTCTCTCTCTCACTCCCTTTCCATCTCTCCCTCTCTCTATCTCTCTCCTTTCCCTCTCTAGCTCTCTAGCTCTCTCTCCTTCTCTCTATCTCCTCCCCCCCTTCTCTCTCTCTCTCTCTCTCTCTCTCTCTCTCTCTTCT
>NC_140258.1:4395676-4400676 GCF_949987555.1 Borostomias antarcticus
CCAAACTAATGAGAATTTAAAGTCCCAAATGAAGGAAAGAGAAGCAGGGATAATCTTCCATATTGCATGTTTTTGTTTTTGGCACAGTCTGGGGTTCTTAATTGTATGATAATTCATCTCCAAGCTCTAATTTACCCCCCCGCCTGCTTAATTTACATGGTGGACCATTTTTGTGAACCAACCCCTAAGAATTCTAAATGAGTCAGTGGTCTAAAAAAAGAGCACAATATAACCATAAATTATTTCTTAGTTATTTATTTGGGGCTTCTAAAGATAGCCCATATGTGATATCTTTGGATTAGCTGATTTTTAGCCCTAGAAGTGCTTCCTCTGTTCTCTCTGTCCTACCCTCTTCATGTCCAACCCACAGAGAGCTAAGTTATGAACCACACACTCCTACTGTAACCCGGCAAGATCAAATGACAATAAAGGAGGTCCTGCCTACATTACCCCACATCACCAACACCACTGCCTACATCTCCCATAAGTCCAGTCAGAGATACCGAGGAATAATTAGAGCACCATGACATTTCCAACCATTAAACATGCCCACAGAAGCTCATGCTGTTTCCCTCTCCAACGTGGCAAATGAGCTCTATCCACTCCCCCCCCCCCCTCCCAAAAAAGGAGCCCACCGCACACATATAATGATTCACATCCCACCGCACTGTGATGTTTTTTGATGTGGCATGTCGGGTCTGCAATATGTCCCTCCTCCGACAATTCCTTTAATAACTACCTGCTGTTCAGATTCTCGGGCCCCTGTCTGTCACGCGATTGGGGGACATTTAGGCTTATTTTACCATTGCTTATCGAGCCACAGGAGGCCTATTAATTTGAGCAGGTCCTGTCCTCTCCAGGGGCGTCCCTCCGCGTGTTCCATTGTCTGGACGCATTTACATCTGCGGTCAATGAATGATGACAGCGTCACAGTGGAGAGTGGGACACAATAAAACACGCAGTCATACACAAATACACAACAACAACAACACAAACATTAGACGGCACATAAAATGTATCACTCCGACAACTCTGAGGTTTTGACCAATTGGAAAAATAATTTGTTTAACGCACTAAGCATGCATTTTAAAATAACACACACACATTCATATGTACACACACTTGCACACACATACACACATGCAGTATAGTACACACGCTCTCAAACATTCTACTGGTGCTGTTGTCCTTTTGGAGCGTTCCCAAACATATTTGACCCAGTAAATTAAGCACATCCGTTGATATGGTGCCATGCTAATGTTGGAGGCGTTATCCTCTACCGGGCGCTCGCTCCTGGCACCCGGGACCACTCTCTGTCTGGGCCATGCCAGTGCTACCACACATCATAGAATATTAACCCTTCTCTGGTCCCTGGCAGATGCACCAGATGGCACGGCACACTCCAGCACGGGAACAGCTGTCAGTTTCAAAGCCACTGGCTCCGTGCAGCACTTTTATCCCCTCAGTCTTTGGGACACTGGGAGGATTGTTTTTTTTTAAACTAAAAATAAGCGAACTGATGGGATGTTTCAGACTGTGAGGAAAGTGAGGGCTGAACAGGGAGTGTGTTGTTGTTATTGTTATTGTTGTTGTTGTTGTTATGGTTGTTGTCTCCCAGGAAAACCACAGAGGTGTTACAGAGCGTGTCTCGGTCCTGATGCAGTGATGTACACACACACACACATACATACACACACCGGTCTTCACAAGTATATCAATACAAATACGCACACACATGCATGCGCAGACACACACACACACACACACACACACACACACACACACACGTGCATACACACACGAACAAGCCAAGGAGTCCTAGAAGAGAGATCTGGGACATTGAAATGTAGCACCAGACAGGCTGAGCTTTTCCCCTCCTCACACCCGAGCGAGTGAGCGAGCGTGGCAGCCATGAGACCAGGTCCCCCTGTCCCCCAGGTCCCCCTGTCCCCCTGTCCCCCAGGTCCCCCTGTCCCCCTGTCCCCCAGGTCCCCCCCTGTCCCCCAGGTCCCCCTGTCCCCCCTGTCCCCCTGTCCCCCTGTCCCCCCAGGTCCCCCTGTCCCCCCTGTCCCCCCTGTCCCCCAGGTCCCCCTGTCCCCCAGGTCCCCCAGGTCCCCCTGTCCCCCCTGTCCCCCCTGTCCCCCAGGTCCCCCTGTCCCCCAGGTCCCCCTGTCCCCCAGGTCCCCCCTGTCCCCCAGGTCCCCCCTGTCCCCCTGTCCCCCTGTCCCCCCTGTCCCCCCAGGTCCCCCCTGTCCCCCAGGTCCCCCTGTCCCCCCTGTCCCCCAGGCCCTGGTGCCCCCTCAGCTGCCACTACCACTTAAATTAAAACTCAGGCCTCCAAATGCATGTCTCATTGGGGGCCTAAAGCACAGGAAAGTTGCGTTTTGCCCAAGTGGCGTCTGGGGAAGTGTCCCTCTAACCCGCTCCCATTCCCCCTGATTTACATGATAAAGGCAGGAGCCAGGGAGCCAGCGAGCGAGAGCCACGGGGGCCCGAGACCACGCAGGAGCCAGGGAGCCAGCGGAGCGAGAGCCAGGGGAGCCAGCGAGCGAGAGCCAGGGAGACAGCGAGCGAGAGCCAGGGAGACAGCGAGCGAGAGCCCACGGGGCGGAGACCACGCTGGAGCCAGGGAGACAGCGAGCGAGAGCCAGGGAGACAGCGAGCGAGAGCCACGGGGCCCGAGACCACACTTCCTTCATTTATTCATTTCTTTACCAACATCACTTGGTTTCCATGAGAGGCGAGGTGAGGAAATCATAGGAGCAATTTAGATTTAGTTTTAGTATAACACACTCTGAGGAAAAGAAGATCCTCCTCCTCCTCCTCCTCCTCCTCCTCCTCCTCCTCCTCCTCCTCCTCCTCCCCCATCCCTGGCTCCCAGCAGCCCACAGTGACCTCCTGTGAGGGAACAGGAGAGAGGGAGGTTTTCCTGGCTCCCTCAGCGTGGGTTTCTGCGGCCCAGCCTGTCTCCGTCAGCGTGACTCACTGAGGGACGACTCAGAAACGGACTTGACCACCTCAAGACAGAAATATACCGGTAGCTGCAACCAGCAATGAAGGCGTCCAAAGAAGGATTTTTAGACCATTCAAGCCTTTAAAGCCGTATTGGCCTTTTAGGCCTTAGAAGCCCTATATGCCCTTAAGGCCTTTTAGGCCTTTTAGCCCTTTTAAGCCATATAGGCCTTATAGACCTTATATGTTTGATTCAGATTCAGATTCAAATCTTTATTTGTCACATGTAAACACAATGTACAATCACAGTGAAATGCTACTGCTGGCTCTGTGGTGTGCTCAATTACAGATAGGTTACACATACATATCTATAAAATATAAGATAAAAAATAAAAGGTCACAGTACTTCAAAAGATGTCCTGTGTGCTGATAAGTCTGACAGGGCACCATGTTTGGTGACGATCTGACATGGCTGCTGAGATATGCCTTCAATTCCAGTCAGAAAGGTTGGCTGCAAGAAGTTATTGATTCATTGCAGAGGCAGATATTGACACTTTCAACATCTTTTAATAACCTTTGATATTCAGCGACCCTAGATGTCGACTATGAAGTTTCATTGAGATTGGACAAACCGCCTAGGATTAGTCTAGTTCACAAAAGTAGGTTTTTGGGAAATTCAATATGGCGGACAATCTAGTGGTCGTAAATGAAAACTGCCTCTGACAATTTGTCCAGCACAGTTTCCATATCATATGATGTTTCATGTCTCTACTGTAGGGCAATTGGAGCACAGGTTATGAGTATATGAAAATTGCGACTTTGTCCCAATGGTGACGCTAGAGGCATCACCATCGCCTATGGCCACCAAAGTTTGGGATAGAGGGATCAACCTGCCAAGTTTCATACAAAGTGAGCTGACAGAAGTAGGTGAACCTGGAAAAGCAGTGGAAGAATAATAATTTAAAAAAAAGTACAATTACTTTGCTGCTTGAACCCCTAATTACAGAATATGGATTTCCTTTTGTCCTCTCATCCTGTTGACATCCCTGACTTTCTCTAACATGAGCTACAGGGAGAAGCAGAAGTAGTTCCAGTCCTCTCACTACACAGCGCCATGTACCACCATTTCCCAGCTGGTTTGAGCTGACTGCAAAATACTGAAGTCAATTGCAACACCAACTCCCAAAAGTGCACATCAAATCAAGAGCACCTCAGTTTAAACCTAAACGGACTTCATCAATCGCGGAGTTGGCGTAAATCAATCGGATATTGACCTCAGTTCCAGCATTATCTCAGGTGGTCGTGCACTGTCTACATCTGCTGTCTGTCCGCCTGTGGCTACACTAAACGAACCTGACTTGTAGATCCTTAACGTCAGCACATAGACGTTCATAGCATGCCATCCGTTAGCGGACATCTTCTGGGTCAGGGAGATTTGGAGCTACAGGTCTGCTGCCCTCAGGCAGAGCAGAGTGGTGAAGTCAGCAGGAGGTCAAATCCATACCTAGTTCTCTCATCACAGCGCTCATCAGGGGGAGAGGGCGCTTCCCTGGTGCTCAGCAGTCCTCTCTTACAGAAACAGGGTTCTGATTAGAAAACAAAAGCATGCATCACTAAAAACCGGGACTGGATTCAAGTAAAGAACAAAAAAGCCTTGTGATCATTGAATTTGCATGAAAGGATAGTCTATCTATTTGTAATTTTCATAATTAGCAGTATACCTTTCACATCTACAAATGCCCCCTTCATGCACCAACTTAACCCCCCCTGACTTTATTCTGAATGGTATCCTCCCCCTCAAAGATTAATTGAAGCTGGGATAAAACAAAATGGCTCCCAGGGGGTGGCCCACTGTTTGTTATTCATGTGGGTCTGAAAACGGCAACAGTAAATCCTCTAAGTTGTTGTTAAGCTGCGGGTATTACCATATGTGTGCCATTTCCAAAGACTGACAGCTCCCTGTGGATCAACTGGGGACTATTGATCTTACAGCAGTCCATTTCAAGTTAATTGTGCTTGAAATGAGGTCCACACTCTCAGGCATACCT
>NC_140258.1:4408176-4420676 GCF_949987555.1 Borostomias antarcticus
AGGGTTGGTTTGGAGGGGAGAGAGGAACAGTCTGGCCCATAGAGAGCAGACAGGGCTGGTTTGGAAGGGAGGGGAGAGAGGAACAGTCTGGCCCATAGAGACAGGCAGGGTTGGTTTGGAGGGGGGGGAGAGAGGAACAGTCTGGCCCATAGAGACAGGCAGGGTTGGTTTGGAGGGGGGGGGAGAGAGGAACAGTCTGGCCCATAGAGAGCAGGCAGGGCTGGTTTGGAGGGGGGGGGAGAGAGGAACAGTCTGGCCCATAGAGACAGGCAGGGTTGGTTTGGAGGGGAGGAGAGAGAGGAACAGTCTGGCCCATAGAGACAGACAGGGTTGGTTTGGAGGGGAGGGGAGAGAGGAACAGTCTGGCCCATAGAGACAGACATGGTTGGTTTGGAAGGGAGGGGAGAGAGGAACAGTCTGGCCCATAGAGACAGGCAGGGCTGGTTTGGTGGAGAGGGGAGAGAGGAACCGTCTACCCTCCCTCGCTGAGGGAAGCATGTCCTCAACTGGCCAAAGATGGTCAGTGCATCCTCTCTCTCACACTGCTCCTGCTTACTCTCAGCAGGAAACTTAATGCATAAACAGACATTTCGATGTATTATATTTTTGTGTGGTTTACAGTATTAATCAGTAACTGATAACGGTTTTATTTATTTATGTATTTATTTATTTGACTGTTTGATCGTTCTTCGCGAGTGTTTCTGGATACTTTTGAGTCCAAAACAGCATATTGCGCAACAAACGGCGTCATCGGTTTAACAATAGGCGACACCGCAACAGTGACGCAAATGAATATACAGTAGCAGTGTGACATGACGGGCCACGCTGGCGCGCGGTAGTGAGAGTGTGACATGAGGGGCCTGGTGTCAGCGTGTCACGGCTGATCCCTGGAGGACTGTCAGACGGCACACACACCCTCCAGGCCCCGCACGGCAGCAGGGAATACAACAACAGCCCATACGGCATCTGTCGCCCCCGCTGAGACATGAACGGGTGGGTGTCTGGGTGTGTGTGCGTGTGTGCGTGCATGCGTGCATGTGTGTGTGTGTGAGTGTACATGTGTGTGTATGCATGCATACGTGTGTGTGTGTGTGTGTGTGTGTGTGTGTGTGTGTTTCAGCATGCATGTACCGTATGAGTGTGTATTGGAGCGAGCACGTGCAGCGCAGACAGATCTCTGTCTGAGTGCGTTGGAGAGGCTGAATCCTGCATACCAGACACTCCAGGTCCCCGAGACACGGAGACTGAAGTGTCTTGATAACAGCTACCTGTCTGCCTGCTCAGCTGCTCCATCCAGCCACCATGGGCCCACCTACAGCCTCCCTCCCTGGTTAGCAAACCAGGACCCTAACCCTCCTGTCTTTAATGACAGGTCACCCTGCTCTCAGACCATAGTGACCTTGCCCCCCCCCCCCCCCACCCCCCCCCCCCAGTCCAGCCACAGTAGCATGGGTCCATAAACATCCACAAAGAGGGGTGTCTGTGGCTTTGAAAGCCCCCACCCCATGTCACCAACAAAAGTAAATAACACTTGGCTGTGAATGAGAGCTGGCTGTGGTCTCTGTCTCGACAGAGGGGGAGGGGGGGGGGCTGTCCCTGTCCTCCGGTCCCCTTCAGAAAGAGACAAGGCTTTATTACCTGATTCTAAGATTCACCCCATGGAAATGTCCTGGGCCCATGGGAAAATCAATAATCTGCTATATTTATAGACTCAACCAACCGACCGACCGACCAAGACAATAGCAGCTTAAGAGAGTTTGTTTACTTGCTCCGTTTGACCGCCAGGTATTTGTTATTGTTATTTGTGTGACATTGTCTGTTTTTATGTTTTCTCTAATCTAACAAAAGCACTGAAACTCAGTTCTGATAGAATTCATAGTGGTTCTTATTTACACTTAAAAATCCACCAATTCAGAGATGATACCCATGTTGGAACAAAATACAGCCAAATACATTCACATTGCCCACCCAGTTCCACAGCACAATATTTTTGTAGGGCTATTGATCTCTGTAAACATTTACCAACCAGGCTAACCATTAACCCGTATCCATCACTACTGCTAGTGAGCTCTGAATCAGCACTTCTGAGGTTGTTTTAAGGAGGAACCTCTTGAGTGGAACCAAGGGGCCTGTCCACCCCCAGAGTCCAGCGAGACTGGCTTAGAAACATTCATTTCCTCACCATCTCCTCTCAGACTGAGGTCTCTCAGAGCGCTGAGAGGGGAGTTGGTCCACTGAAAGACTCACTCCCCATTAGTGCAGCTGAATGGCTCTTCTGTGAGCAGTGGGCTAAAGCAAGACACATAAAAGAGCTCTCTACACACGGCTCCAGATAAGAGAGGTGACTCGCTCCTCTCTACGCACGGCTCCAGATAAGAGAGGTGACTCGCTCCTCTTGATGTTTATAGCACTCAACCCAAGACACTAGGCTTCCCAAATTGTCTCCAAACTAAAGCCAATTTCCTGATTTCAAGTCTGATTATACGGTATACTGTGGGCCAGTTCTCACACACCCAGTTCTCACATACCCATAAACACTAAAGAGATATTACCTACATGTAGTTTAGATGAGGTCCATATTTTCTCCCAAACTCCAGACACCATGTTGAGGTGATATTCTCGCTCGGATGACTGGGCACCCAGCGAGAGTTGCACACTAGTGTTTTACACCCCTGGTGACAACCTTGTTGTTGTTGTTTTAAAGAACAACACAGTTAAACTAATGGTGATGGTATCATGTTGTTCTGTAAGGACTGTAAATTCGAAAGAGAATTGGTTTGTTATTTTGCAACCCGGGGTAGTGCGTTTCCCCTGTATTTCCTCGCTCACGTCCCAACTTGCGTGAGCAAACAGGCCGTGTCCGTTAGCGGCCGGCTCGTTGCTGCTCTGCCAGCCACCAGCCCCTGGTTGCATTTCAGCCTTGAAGTAAATACTACATGCTCAGTTACCAGGTGAGATCAAGCAGGGCGGTGTGTCTGCAGCTCCGGTGCACGCTTACTACAGCCTGGTGCTCCTGCCTGCTCCTGCCTGCTCTGCCTGCTCCTGCTCTGCCTGCTCCTACCTGCTCCTACCTGCTCCTACCTGCTCCTACCTGCTCCTGTGTGCTCCTGCCTGCTCCTGTGTGCTCCTGCCTGCTCCTGCCTGCTCCTGTGTGCTCCTGCCTGCTCCTGTGTGCTCCTGCCTGCTCCTGCCTGCTCTGCCTGCTCCTGCCTGCTCTGCCTGCTCTGCCTGCTCCTGCTCCTGCTCCTGCTCCTGGCTGCTCCTGCCTGCTCCTGTCTGCTCCTGCCTGCTCCTGCCTGCTCTTGCCTGCTCCTCCCTGCTCCTTCCACACTGAACATCCAGCAGAGTCAGCACCTGTTGGGTCATAGTCAACCTCAACAGTTGAAAACGACGCCCACAATGACTTTTAAAAGCTGTTGCCTCAGGGAATATAACGTTTTAAAAGAGATATAACATACAGCTGTGTATTACTACACACACAGTGATAATCATGACTGCTGATATGGCCGTTGCTGTGTAGGCTAACTGCCTGGCCGGCCTTCGTGCACTGTTGATATCACGCACAAAGGTGGGGAGGGAAGGAGGTAGCTTTGCCAGAGAAGGAGTGAGACTACAATAGCCCTGGTACAAGGGGTCTGTAACCATAGACTCCAATAAAGTCCCCGCCCGCAAATAAGGAGCTACAGCTCCACTCAGGTTACCATCAACAAGGGCAGCATTATACCTGACAAGCACAGTCTGTTTGGAGGGCTCGCCAAATGGCTCAGGTAAAATAATGAACACAAAAACATATTAAACTCTGGTGATCATAATGTGATGAAAATGTCCTCTAGAAACCCAGATCCAGCCCAGTCCAGTACAGCGTGTGTTTGTGTCAGTGTCAAGGGAGAGAAAGGGAAAAAAAATAGAGTCCAGTAAAGTGTGAGAAGCCTCTGGCTCAGACCGTCAGGCCTCCCCATTGGTAAAGGTCACAACCCTGGTCTTTATTTTTCCCGGGGCTGTTGGGATAATGAAGTAACAACAAACCGGGCCCACGGCTAATTTGGAGTGGCACTTCCTGGCCCCTCCTGTCTCCACAGAGACGTATTTCATTTTCTCTTATCTGCGCCTCGGTCATGTGGCTTTCTGCATGGACGCCCGTGTCTCCCCCCATCGCAGGGCTAATGGAAACTTCGTTAATGTCATTAATCTGCGGACCGGGACATGAACCCAACACACACGCATACCCCTGGAACCTGTCTGGGCTGGCCTCTGGTACTGGAGAGACAGGACTAGACCGGGGTATCCCCGTAATATGTGTTGATAACGAGACGCTGATTGTCTGTGTCAATCTTTGCCAGTAACACTGTCATGCTGGTGGATCTGTGACTGGCGAACACCATGTTTTGGTTACCGTGATTTAATTTACAATGTTTCAGCCTCTGGGTATTTCTGCTGCTCCAGTAATAATGTAGGTATTTTACAGCTCAGTTTAACACCGAGGCCCGACCTGTCTTTAAAAAAAGAATGTACGGTTTATACCATCATTTCAAAGTTGTGGGTTTATAGAAAATAACTACCAAGAAAGCTAGCTCTAAAGTTTCATATATACACAGCTCTTCTTTGAGGTCTAATGTTTGGTATTTTCTGAGACGATTGTGTCATTTTGATATTGTGTTAAAGGAATGTGTTTAGATGTTCCCTTATGTACAGTATGTATATCCACATGACATCTTACTTTGCGCTACAAAACAGTGGGCTCTCCACTCTACCCCACACATTAAAACAAGGTGAATATGGTTCCTCTCCTCATTAAAGGGCATTATTCACACATTAAAACAAGGTGAATATGGTTCCTCTCCTCATTAAAGGGCATTATTCACACATTCCCTCAGCTCCATGAATGGACACTCTCAGGCCCGCATGTCATACACTTTCATTCATAAAAAAGAAAGGGTGGGGTGGGGTGGGGGGCTGACGGAGGAAAGAAAGAGTCTCTCTGGAAGGAGGGGAACCCTGAAGACATTTTCTTTTGTGTGGCGCTCGGCTTATGGGGCCAAATGCCAGCAGGCTTACCCAAATGCTCTGTGTGTGTGTGTGTGTGTGTGTGTGTGTGTGTGTGTGTGTGTGTGTGTGTGTGTGTGTGTGTGTGTGTGTGTGTCCCTTTCCTCAGACATGCAGTAATTAGGAAGATCTTAATGGTAAGGGGGTTTGCTGGTGTCCGAGGGAAGCTTTACACATCAGGAGGATTCAGCGGACAGCTTGTGTGGCGATGTCACCCGTTTTATAAAATCCTTGTTTGGGCACAAGAGGGAAATCAAAGTGTCTCTCCTAGGAGGAGGATTTTCCAGGGGAAATCCGTCTAGACGTGTGGTCAGACGCAGGACAGGCAGTCGGCCCTGACCCTGGGACTTAAACTGACAGTGATGATCTGCTTACAAATACCACACATGCATAGAGGGAGCAACAACGCTTACCTGAGTTACCCCCGACGCTTCTGCCACCCAAAAACACGCCCAATCATTCTGCCCCCAAAAACAGTCCCAATCATTCTGCCCCCTCTGTTCCCTTCGGTTCGAACAACCTCACTCCAAACTATTTTTGGGATTCATGTATTCTTGCCTGTTTATGCACGATATAAAATCCAGATTATTTCCTGCTTGGTTAACTCACATCCGGTCAGTCTCTCTCACAAGCCCCTCTAATGTTGCCATTAGTTACGCTCCTCTGCTGGCCAGAAGATTGATCCTGGGGTCTTGAGATCCAATAAACACATCCATGAATGGTGAGGGGACATTAAGTGTATCGCACAGATGGATAAAGGGACAGTTTGATGCTGAAACATGATGAGAAAAGTTAATTAATGACTATGGAAATAACATGACAGACAACATTAAATCTACAGCTCCTAAAGAGCTTTCTGAACCTTTTGCTCTTCGCAGTATAACTCTTAAGTAATTGCCGTGAATCATTTCAGAAAGTTTTCGCTTTTAAATTGTCAAAGTAACAGACACTTTTTGATTAGAGAATGAATGTGTTGAACTGTATGATAATGAGTTGAGCGTGCATAGATCACCATTGATAAAATAACATGAATCTAAAATAAATGTCAATTGAATCCAGTTCTTATACAGTATATAAATTAACGAGAAAAGAATGTCAACCATGTTAGAGTTTCTCACGTTCTCTTAAAGACCGTTTAGTTCTATTAATACATCCATGGTTTAGTGGAAGCCTTAGCAGGGCATCGGCCTGTCTCAGGTGTCTATAGAAAGTACACCATCCTCAGCAGTAGTTTTACAGGCCAAAAAGGGGGAAAGCACCAGCAGCAATGACTGGATGACAATCTGCATTCAGGCCTGTGCCGTGCAGGCATGGTCGAGGTTCTAAAAGAAGCAGAGTTATACTGTGGGGGCGTGGCTCCAGCTGCCGGAAGGCTGGAGATGAGCCCTGATAAGGGGTCCTGAGGGGGAGCGACGGGGGGCTCGGAGACTGAGACGACGGCCTGGGAGAGAGATAAGACACAGGGGCAGGCTGGAGGGCTGTTTATGAGGCGTCACTGTGAAAAACACACTCCTCTTATTAAGCAGGAAAGGGCTCACAGTTATTCATTCAGGGAGGATGTCAACGGCCAATCAGATTTTCATTCAATAGGCTTTATAAAGGAGAAAATGTAACTGTATTGATGATTACAGGTGTTGTGTAGAATGCGCCTGTGAATACTGATGGAGAAAATATTGATATAAAAATAATTAATCTTTTAACAGTGTATCTTTAATCATTCAATTACCTTTAGCATTAGATACTGTACATATGCAGCTGTCAGCGTTTAGAGAGTGAAAAGGAACGTTGTCTTATCTTTCAGAGTGTAGCATACTGTTCTATCTGTTTCTTCATGCCCTGGAATCGCATCTGGTGGCAGCAAAGCGAAACGGCTAGCTTTATTTTCCCTCACATACTGTACGGTATAAGTGGTGTAACTCAACACAAAGATGGGCACCTTTAGTGAGGAAAGCACCCAACTCATAGCAGTTCAGTCAAAAGAACAAAGTTAATATAACTCTAACTATATACTCTGTATGGCACAAGTAACACCCTGCAGCTCCCCATCAGTGGCCTCGTTGAAGAGTTTGTGGTGTCACGGACATGGGAAGCCCTGCAGGACAGAGAATCCAGGGATCCAGATGTGGCCTCTGCTGGCATCCACATTTGAACAGGCAGGAAATGGAGAGCAGGCAAATCTAGAAGGGGCATGGACTACATGGGAAAGTGCACTGCAACGAAAGATCACCTCGTCCGGCATCTGGCAAGCAGACTTCCATCGCATCGGATTCCTAGTCCAAGCAGTCTACGATGTCTTACCAAGTCCAACAAACCGCCACATCTGGGGCAAGAGTGAGACACCTTCCTGCCCTCTCTGCTCTGGAAGAGGATCTTTGAAACACCTCCTTAGATGCTGCCCAAAAGCCCTTGAAGATGGGTGCTATTGCTGGTGCCATGACCAGGTGCTGAAGGCAGTCGCTGAGAGTGTAGCCACGGCCATTATCACATGCAAAGGCCACCACTAGCCAAAGACCATCATGTTCCTCAGAGCCGGAAAGAGGACCTACCGACAAACTAAGGCAAAGACTGATCTACTCACCACTGCCAGCGACTGGCAACTGGAAGTGGACCTGGGCAAGCAGCTACAGTTCCCAGCTCGGATAACATCAATTCGGCTTCGACCAGACATGATCATTGTTTCAGATTCCACCAAGCAACTAATCATGCTGGACTCACAGTGCCCTGGGAAGAACATATGGACGAGGCCAACCAGAGGAAGCGCACCAAGTACCAGGAGCTGGTAGAAGAGTGCAGAAGGCTAGGATGGCAAACTCGTTGTGAGCCTGTGGAGGTGGGCGGCCGAGGATTTGCAGGGCGTTCACTCTGCAAAGTGTTTACGCTACTGAGCATCACCGGGGAGGCTAAGAGGAAGGCCATCAGATCCGTTACTGATGCTGCAGAGAAAGCCACTAGTTGGCATTGCATCAAGAGGGCAGATCCGTGGGCGAATGCTGCTGGGGAGCAAGCTGGGGACTAATCAAAATCACTGATGATGCATCCCAGTGCATCTGTAGGATGTATCTTTCTTCTAAGGAAAGGATTATCTGTCTGTCTGTCTGTCTGTGTCTGTCTCCTTCCTTCCTTCCTTCCTTCCTTCCTTCCTTCCTTCCTTCCTTCCTTCCTTCCTTCCTTCCTTCCTTCCTTCCTTCCTTCCTTCCTTCCTTCCTTCCTTCCTTCCTTCCTTCCCACCATTACAGGTACAAGCACGCATAGAGGGGCCACGGGCCCCGACAGCCATGCATAGCAATGTCCAGAACGGCCATGACAGGCATTGTAATAGTAGGAAAAACTGTGAAAGGTTATGAGTCACTAGACCTGGGGAGGAATTCTAGCTCTGGATATTGGACACTTCCTCTTAAGCACCTATTGTATTTGTATCTTCCTTCTCTTGCTCTTTGACTTTAGCACTACATTACTCTCTTAGTCATTTGTTTAGAAAGGAGGTGGACTTGTGAGTTCTGGCGAGTAGAGGTACACTGACTAGCTACAGTACGTTGAATGCAATTATTGTAAGTCACTTTGGATAAAAGTGTCTGCTAAATGGCTGTAAGGTAATGTAAATGGTGCGTGTGTGAGACTGTGTACAGCAAGGCTGCCAGGCCTTTCATTCACATATTTGACAGTCTGGACCCTATCCTGTCATTGTGTTGACACAATGCTCCAACAATACAGTATCTAATATGGTCAAGATAGCAGTGAAAGTATTTTCTTCAGACTCAGAATACACCCTGGTGGCCAACTATCTATGAGGGCTGATGGGTATTGTAGGTTTTACAGTACATCGTGTTGTTTGAAGTTTTACCAATCTGACACTACCTGATCAATCCCAAACACTGGGAAACACTTAACACCCTAACCCTAACCAACACCAAACTGTTCAAACCAGACCATTTGTCCTGGGGCCTGTATTCAATCAGCTGACAAATAGGACAGCCATGTCCATGTCTTACCAAAAAAATCCATCCATATATATTTTTGGACCTGTTAGAATGATCCATACCCTTATTTACGGATACCCTGGAGTGGGTTGGGTGCATCACTGTTCCCTGTTGTGTTTTGACTAGACAATATTGTTGAGCGGTGATGAGGAATCACTGGGAGATGCTGTTTGACAGAAGATGAATGGCTGTTGACCTGGACTGTGAGAGGTGAGGAGCCTCGTGGCACTAAGCTGGAGAGGACTTCTCCACAACACTTCCTGTTTGGGTCCGGAGACACAGTATCACCACACTTTGGGACATTCTCGCTGAAAAGTGCATTCAAGTCACTTTAGGAGGCTGTCAACATAATAACCAGGAGGTTATGAGTCACACAGAGGTTGTCAGTGGTGTATTCAAAGAAAGCACTTGTTATTGTTGCTCTAACCTTGCCAGGTGCAACCTGTTGCCAGCTTACTACATACCTGTATGCATGTAGAGTGCATTTTAAAACATAAGTGGGAACAGATAAAAACTGAAATGTAGTTTTCCGCGACCAAAGTGTACAATGTGATAAATAAGAAAATGTATGTCCCTTGTATAAATGTTTTCACCTTCTCCCAAAGATTTTACTTAAGGAGAGGGATTCAGTTGAATTCCCAATCAAGCATGATACAGTACCTTTGTCACACCAGACACATTGCATTACAATGCCACACCTGCCAATTAGCTTTTTGCATGAAGTAAGGTTGTATGATATGCTTGAATATGCTGGGCACCAACCTTCCTAAATCACACGTGTTCCTTTCTCCAAAGAAATAAGAATAAAGAAATATAAAAATGAAAATAAATGTAAAAAAAAAAAAGCCCAAACTGAAGACTACTCATCTGCATGGGTGCATCCCCTATATTTTTCAACATTATTCTTTCAGCCACATACAGTAAATGATCAAAACAAATGACAATCTCAGCACCAGCAAGAGACGGGACCACAAAAGGGAGTCTGACAGCCATTTCCACGACAGATGTTTTTACCGAGGGGTGTCTCCTCTCCGCTGAGCAGTCTCACACATGAGAGACCCCCAAAAGCTTCAGAGAGACGTCCGGAAAACCAACATGTAAATTTATAACTGCCATCTC
Source organism: Borostomias antarcticus (assembly GCF_949987555.1). Taxonomy (NCBI): domain Eukaryota; kingdom Metazoa; phylum Chordata; class Actinopteri; order Stomiiformes; family Stomiidae; genus Borostomias; species Borostomias antarcticus. Next base: position 4,418,316 of record NC_140258.1, read on the forward strand.
GCACACTAGTGCTGCTCTCTTTCATTTTTTCAGCAAAGTGAAAAAGCACAAAACTAATGAATAAACATCAAAAACGTCTAAGCAAAAATATCCGCATAAACAATACCTTATTTTTTTAAGCTGGCAGGGTGGAATCAGAGCTTCAATATCCCAAAAAGAGAAAGCAAAAAAGCAACATCATTAAGAGTTATCATAAAAAGATGATTCCCTATCGATCCGGGTTGTGGGCAAGTGCTGTGCTATTGACAGGAAGACAGAAGACGTCTGAGGGGCTTTATTTCATACATTTTAGCCTCTTCACTTCATCACTGAGAGAGGGAGTTTTTTTTTCTGGACTGTATATAATGTGTGTTCTTTATTTCCGCCAGATCAATGGTACTAAGAGGGTGGCAACACAAGATGGATGCAAGTTCACATACTGTGTATAGACCACAGAACAGAGACACACACACCAAAGACAGATGTCACTGAGGAGCCCATTTTACTGACTGAGATGAACCCTCCTAACTCCTCCTGAATCATTCTCATCACTTGCTTTTGCTGTTAACTTCATTAAATAAAAATGATCTAAATGTAGCAGAGAATGTCACTGTATTTAGTATGAAATACTTCATACCGTTGGAATCTTTAATCTTTCTTTACCTTTATAGAGGCTTTTAAAAGGGGATATTTATTGATAAGTACGGTATGTAAACATTTTCTGTGCAAATGTTGAAATAAGAATATATATCAATATGAATGGGTATTGAATAAAAATTTAAAAAAAAGTCTGGGAGCTGGAGGAGAGGTCTGTGTCTGCATATCCTGTCTTGGCCCTCCCTGTACTGCCATACCCCGTGGCTGCTTAGGCAGGGGGGGGAAGGGCATTAGACAGCCTGGTGCCCACTTCCAGGGGACAGGATCTGGACAGGAGGCAGGCGGGAGGGTAGGCTAGGCCGCACAGGTGGCCCAGATCCGGATCAGCTCAGTCCTGGCCTCAGAGAGGGAGCCAGCTCCAGCCCCAGCTCTACATCCCACTCCCCAAGTTACCATCCTGAAGCTGACCCCGCCCCCGCCCCACGGAAACACACCAGAGTTCAATCACTGTTTTAAGCTTCTGAACTGTCACAATGGAATGAAGTTAAACTAAGATAGAGAGGGTTCCACGGTAAATTTGTTTAATTAGATGTGAAACAAATATGTATTCAGACTTTTAAAGCCTGAATAATCAAACTAATCAACTTTACTTCACGAATCACAAAGACAGTGAATCTGCACCCAAAAATAAAATAAAAAAAAACCTCATTAATAAAACAGTCTTTCTAGGCTGGCGTGGCCTCATTGAGAGAGACTTATGCTCTTGTGGACTCTCTATCTTAAACTGTGAAAGTTTAATTAACTTTCATTTGCATGATTTCACTGGATAAAGTTGCCTTTTGTAATGCTTTAGGACAAATGTGTGAAATGGTTAAATACTTAATATTGCAATTCTGTAGGGTAAGCATATTCTATTTGAAAAAAATCTATTTTTTGTGTAAACAAAATAAAATAAGCTGATTCCATCTTTGCCGCACAGGTAATTCAATTGAAAATGATCAAATAAATCTCAACCAATCTATTGGGGATGCAATACTACACATTCACTAAGAAAATATAATAAAGTTTAAATATGAAGTCACTCTGGCTGAACTGCAAATCCAACATTAATAGAATAATTACAGAACTGTTCCAACAGACAGCCCAGAGTATTATTGTCTAAAGTTGGGTAAATGGTAATTAATTTGGCATTAAATCATTCACACAGTGTCTGGTGACTGATGAGAATGAGGAAATGAGAAACCCTCACCTCGCCCCACCCCACTGTCTGTGTGGAAATGGAAATCTGTGCCGCCACTACAAATATCTACATTCTATGTTCTGACTCAACATTGTTGCATGACATGCTTGATGGTACAGTACCCGCGTTACAAATGCAGTACCTATCCCTGCATATAGAGGTATATTGTATGCACGAAAAGCTACAGTATGTTGTTTTGAAATAGCAACACATAAAAAATAATCTAAGCAGCCATGAATGCTGGTTAGCAACATGCAGAACATTTGAAGTTGAAAAAAGATTACCCCCCCCCCCCAAAAAAAAAAAAAAGAAAAAAGAAATCAGCCTCATGTAAGTAGGTTACATTTTACATACTGTCCTATTCACTCTGTTTTAATGTACCACTACCCAGAAATATTCACTAATCGTTTTTTTTGTAAACATGCAGTGTAGATCAAATCATGCCTTGGTATGAATAGCGTATGAATAGCCTATAGTGCAAATAATACCCACTTACCTCTTTTCATTGTTTCAAGTAGGCCTAATTGTTTTGATTTTCTCTGCAC